>NC_072768.1:9489429-9831248 GCF_022539595.1 Amphiprion ocellaris
AAGGCTACTTTTCAAACATGTAAAAACATGCCATATGATGAAATAATGTAAAGGAGGCTGTGAAAAACACTCCAGAAAGGTTTTCTTTGAAAAAAAAAGCATCATGAATTTTGGCGCAAAAAAAACGCCTTACTATACTATGTCGAAAAAAAAGGCGAGTTTTCATACATGTTGTAAAAACGTGCCATATGATGAAATAATGTAAAGGAGGCCGTGAAAAACACTCCAGAAAGGTTTTCTTTGAAAAAAAAAGCATCATGAATTTTGGCGCAAAAAAAAACGCCTTACTAAACTATGTCGAAAAAAAAGGCTACTTTTCAAACATGTAAAAACATGCCATATGATGAAATAATGTAAAGGAGGCCGAGAAAAACACTCCAGAAAGGTTTTCCTTGAAAAAAAAAAAAGCATCATTAATTTTGGCGCAAAAAAAAACGCCATAGTATATTATGTCGGAAAAAAAGGCGATTTTTCAAACATGTAAAAACGTGCCATATGATGAAATAATGTAAAGGAGGCCGTGAAAAACACTCCAGAAAGGTTTTCTTTGAAAAAAAAATCATCATGAATTTTGGCGCAAAAAAAACGCCTTACTATACTATGTCGAAAAAAAAGGCGATTTTTCAAACATGTTGTAAAAACGTGCCATATGATGAAATAATGTAAAGGAGGCCGAGAAAAACACTCCAGAAAGGTTTTCTTTGAAAAAAAAATCATCATGAATTTTGGCGCAAAAAAAATGCCTTACTATACTATGTCGAAAAAAAAGGCTACTTTTCAAACATGTAAAAACATGCCATATGATGAAATAATGTAAAGGAGGCCGTGAAAAACACTCCAGAAAGGTTTTCTTTGAAAAAAAAAAGCATCATGAATTTTGGCGCAAAAAAAACGCCTTACTAAACTATGTCGAAAAAAAAGGCTACTTTTCAAACATGTAAAAACATGCCATATGATGAAATAATGTAAAGGAGGCCGAGAAAAACACTCCAGAAAGGTTTTCCTTGAAAAAAAAAAAGCATCATGAATTTTGGCGCAAAAAAAAAATGCCTTACTATACTATGTCGAAAAAAAAGGCGATTTTTCATACGTTGTAAAAACGTGCCATATGATGAAATAATGTAAAGGAGGCTGTGAAAAACACTCCAGAAAGGTTTTCTTTGAAAAAAAAAAGCATCATGAATTTTGGCGCAAAAAAAAAACGCCTAAGCTATGTCGAAAAAAAAGGCTACTTTTCAAACATGTAAAAACATGCCATATGATGAAATAATGTAAAGGAGGCCGTGAAAAACACTCCAGAAAGGTTTTCTTTGAAAAAAAAAGCATCATGAATTTTGGCGCAAAAAAAAACGCCTTACTATACTATGTCGAAAAAAAAGGCGAGTTTTCATACATGTTGTAAAAACGTGCCATATGATGAAATAATGTAAAGGAGGCCGAGAAAAACACTCCAGAAAGGTTTTCCTTGAAAAAAAAAAAGCATAATGAATTTTGGCGCAAAAAAAACGCCATAGTATATTATGTCGGAAAAAAAGGCGATTTTTCAAACATGTAAAAACGTGCCATATGATGAAATAATGTAAAGGAGGCCGTGAAAAACACTCCAGAAAGGTTTTCTTTTAAAAAAAATCATCATTAATTTTGGCGCAAAAAAAACGCCTTACTATACTATGTCGAAAAAAAAGGCGATTTTTCAAACATGTTGTAAAAACGTTCCATATGATGAAATAATGTAAAGGAGGCTGTGAAAAACACTCCAGAAAGGTTTTCTTTGAAAAAAAAAGCATCATGAATTTTGGCGCAAAAAAAAACGCCTTACTAAATTATGTCGAAACAAAAGGCGACTTTTCAAACATGTAAAAACATGCCATATGATGAAATAATACAAAGGAGGGCATGAAAAACACTCCAGAAAGGTTTTCTTTGAAAAAAAAATCATCATGAATTTTGGCGCAAAAAAAATGCCTTACTATACTATGTCGAAAAAAAAGGCGATTTTTCATACATGTTGTAAAAACGTGCCATATGATGAAATAATGTAAAGGAGGCCGTGAAAAACACTCCAGAAAGGTTTTCTTTGAAAAAAAAAAAGCATCATGAATTTTGGCGCAAAAAAAAACGCCTTACTAAACTATGTCGAAAAAAAAGGCTACTTTTCAAACATGTAAAAACATGCCATATGATGAAATAATGTAAAGGAGGCTGTGAAAAACACTCCAGAAAGGTTTTCTTTGAAAAAAAAATCATCATGAATTTTGGTGCAAAAAAAACGCCATAGTATACTATGTCGAAAAAAAAGGCAAATTTTCAAAGATGTTGCAAAAACGTGCCATATGATGAAATAATGTAAAGGAGGCTGTGAAAAACACTCCAGAAAGGTTTTCTTTGAAAAAAAAATCGTCATGAATTTTGGCGCAAAAAAAATGCCTTACTATACTATGTCAAAAAAAAAGGCGACTTTTCAAACATGTTGTAAAAACATGCCATATGATGAAATAATGTAAAGGAGGCCGTGAAAAACACTCCAGAAAGGTTTTCTTTGAAAAAAAAATCATCATGAATTTTGGCGCAAAAAAAAATGCCTTACTATACTATGTCGAGAAAAAATGCGATTTTTCAAACATGTTGTAAAAACGTGCCATATGATGAAATAATGTAAAGGAGGCCGAGAAAAACACTCCAGAAAGGTTTTCTTTGAAAAAAAAAGGCATCATGAATTTTGGCGCAAAAAAAACGCCTTACTATACTATGTCGAAATAAAAGGCGATTTTTCAAACATGTTGTAAAAACGTGCCATATGATGAAATAATGTAAAGGAGGCCGAGAAAAACACTCCAGAAAGGTTTTCTTTGAAAAAAAAGGCATCATGAATTTTGGCGCAAAAAAAACGCCTTACTATACTATGTCGAAAAAAAATGCGAGTTTTCATACATGTTGTAAAAACATGCCATATGATGAAATAATGTAAAGGAGGCCGTGAAAAACACTCCAGAAAGGTTTTCTTTGAAAAAAAAGCATCATGAATTTTAGCGCAAAAAAAACGCCTTACTAAACTATGTCGAAAAAAAAGGCTACTTTTCAAACATGTAAAAACATGCCATATGATGAAATAATGTAAAGGAGGCCGAGAAAAACACTCCAGAAAGGTTTTCCTTGAAAAATAAAAAAGCATCATGAATTTTGGTGCAAAAAAAAACGCCATAGTATACTATGTCGGAAAAAAAGGCGATTTTTCAAACATGTAAAAACGTGCCATATGATGAAATAATGTAAAGGAGGCCGTGAAAAACACTCCAGAAAGGTTTTCTTTTAAAAAAAAAATCATCATTAATTTTGGCGCAAAAAAAACGCCTTACTATACTATGTCGAAAAAAAAGGCGATTTTTCAAACATGTTGTAAAAACGTGCCATATGATGAAATAATGTAAAGGGGGCCGTGAAAAACACTCCAGAAAGGTTTTATTTGAAAAAAAATCATCATGAAATCTGGCGCAAAAAAAACCGCCATCGTATACTATGTCGAAAAAAAAATGAGATTTTTCAGCATGTTGTAAAAACGTGCCATATAATGAAATAATGTAAAGTGGGCCTTGAAAAACACTGCAGAGTGGTTTTCCTTGAAAGAAAAATCATCATGAATTTTGGCGCAAAAAAAACGCCAAGTGTCTTGGTCTCAAGTAGTTGAGAGGATGACTTATAAACAGGACTGCGTCAGAGACGCAGGTTGGATTCCAGTTCATGGCCCTTTACTGCAGGTCTTCTCTGCCTTCCCTTTTACTTACCTACTGAAAAAAATCAACATCAGGGCCAAAAAAGCGTCATAGTTTAGTATGTCGTGCAAAATATCACAAAAACATCATAGTTTAGTATGTCGTCCAAAATGTCATAAAAACGTCATAGTTTTGTATGTTGTCCAAAATGTGGAAAAAAAAGTCATAGTATGTCGTCCAAAATATCACAAAAACGTCATAGTTTAGTATGTCATCCAAAATATGGAAAAAAACGTCATAGATTTGTAAAGTATGGATAGGTTATAGGTTGGTTTAGGGTTGGGAACACTACAGATGAACTCCGGTCAGAAAATCCTTTAAACAGCTTTATTTCCACAGCACAGAATGGTGATTGATTGAGGATGAGCTGGTTACATTGATGTGGGTGTGTGTGTATGTGTGTGCGTGGGTGGGTGTGGTCTAAACAGGAAAAAACAGAAAGAATAATATACAGTTAGAATAGTGGTTTCAAAATAAACAATGAAATAATAAACTAATAACTGTAAAATAACATAATAATGTCTATTGTCATCGTAGCAATAGTGGGAAATGATACAGAACAAATATATTATGTAAATAGTGCTACAAAGTGAACACCATGCGTGCCCTTTAATATCTGTGGTTAAACATGTCTGGGCATAGAGCAGCATCACATTGGCCTATCAATTAGTGCAGCAATCAATGAAACTGAACAACGAATGCACAAAGCGCATGTACAAAAGCCCACAATCATAAATATAAGCATAAATAGGGCCAAACTTAATATTCTTAGGCTAATAATTGCATACGAAGTACAGACCAGGCATGACATAAGGCTACAACATTGTGAACTACTAATTAAGCATGCAAACAACGAAGGGAAAACTTAGCACTCAATAAACTAACAAGTGTTCATCACAAAGTCCCAGGAACATGCAACAGCATTATTAAACTTACTTTTGTCCATATAACGCACACAAACTAGGAAAAACAGTTCACCGTGGCGGCATCCATCCTCCTGGAACACGAACAACTGATATCGCGCTGCCTCTCTTCATGCAGGCACAGTTCACGTGAGATGAGCGTGAGAGGCGTTCAAGTGCATCTCGGATATCCCATCACTGTCCAAATAGGCTTTCAGACAGATTAGTATGTCGTCCAAAATGTGACAAAAACGTCATCGTTTAGTATCTCGTCCAACAAATGCAAACAAGGTGCCCAGGTAGCTCAAATGGTTGAGAGGATGACTTTGAAACAGGACTGTGTCTGAGATGCAGGGTCAATTCCAGCTCGTGGCCCTTTACTGCAGGTCTTCTCTGCCTTTCCTTTTACTTACCTACTGAAAAGAACCAACGTGAGGGCCAAAAAAGCGTCTTAGTTTAGTATGTCGTCCAAAATATCACAAAAACGTCATAGTTTAGTATGTCGTCCAAAATGTCATAAAAACGTCATAGTTTTGTATGTCTTCCAACAAATAACAGAAAGGTGCCCACGTAGCTCAAGTGGTTGAGCAGATGACTGCTAAACAGGACTGTGCCAGAGACGCAGGTTGGAATCCAACTCATGGCCCTTTATTGCAGGTCTTCTCTGCCTTCCCTTTTACTTACCTCCTGAAAAGAACCAACATAAGGGCCAAAAAAGCGTCTTAGTTTAGTATGTCGTGCAAAATATCACAGAAACGTCATAGTTTAGTATGTCGTCCAAAATGTCATTAAAACGTCATAGTTTAGTATGTCATCCAAAATGTCATTAAAACGTCATAGTTTAGTATGTCATCCAAAATGTCATTAAAACGTCATAGTTTAGTATGTCGTCCAAAATGTCATTAAAACGTCATAGTTTAGTATGTCGTCCAAAATGTCATTAAAACGTCATAGTTTAGTATGTCATCCAAAATGTCATTAAAACGTCATAGTTTAGTATGTCGTCCAAAATGTGACAATGAGAAAGAAATACAAAACTATAATTTGACACAAAGCAACGACAATGAGAGACTAAATTAATACAAAGAGTTGCAAAACAACTACAATCAGACACAAAACAACAACTACAACAGGCAAAATGTACTCAAAGAGCTGCAAAAAAAATCTACAATGAGACACAAAGCAGCTATAAAGAGTCACAAAACAACAACAAAAAGATTAATGACAACTCCGAGGTGACAGAAGACTGCTATAGAGACAAACACCCACAAAGAGAAGCAAGCCAAGCAACAATAAAAACACTGCAAACAAAAAACTAAACAATCATTAACAAGGCCAGAGTTTACAGAGAATAGTTTTAAAATTATAATAAAGTTACACAGACTACTACTACTACTACTACTACTAGAGACTACTACAAAATGACCACAGATGTAATATGACTACAGAGTGATTTAAGACAACTTAATGTAGACAGAAAATTAATACAAAGACACAAAACATTTACAATGAGAGGCAAAATAATGAGGCAACATAACAATCAGTGATGTAACATGAGCACAAAGGAACACAAAACTACAACAAATAGACGCACAAAGAGACACAAAACCTCCACAGATGCAAATTGACAACAAAGAAACATCAAACAACTGAAAGAGAAGACAACAAAACATCTAGTAACAAGTAATCTAAGCTGTTAAGTCACTTTATCATCACAGGTTGTTTAGAAGTCAGTCCTCATCTAAAAGGCAACTTAGACCAGAATAATGTGAAAACTTGAAACCTGCATTGCACAAACCAGTGATGTATTAGAAAGCAGAGGCTAATCTTTTAAAATGAATTTGTATATTTATAGATTTGAGGATTTTTCAATAAAATTCTAATTAAAATTGTATTTTTACACATCATTGAACATGATTGAAAGGGATTCGTGCTGTTTTTTAAACCAGTGCTTTAAATTTGAGATGCATTTTTATGATTTTTTTACTCCGCAAATGAACGCGGCAGAGTTATGTGACGATCGGCATAAGTTTGTCCGTCTGTCTGTCTTTCTGTGCACAACATCACTCAAAAACGGACAAACAGATTTGGATGAAATTTTCAGGGAAGGTCAGAAATGACACAAAGACCAACTGATTAGATTTTGGCAGTGATGCAGCTTATAGTCTGGATCAACAGATTTGTTAAAGATTTCTGTATCATTGCGAGATAGCGGCATGGCGTCACTGTAACCATGACAACAAGTGAATACTACATCACATGATTTTGATCCTACTACAAATCAACTGCTGCGGACTTATCAGGACTTCTCCACTGTAAATGACACAAGGAACAACTGATTAAATTGTGGGGGTGTTTCTTAGCCCCATCAATTCCCGCCGCCCGCTATGTATTTAGGTCATGTGATTCGGTGTCCGTACATAACATACACATGCATAACACATGCCTGTGCTTAGCACAAGATCATTTTGTTTGTGGGTACATCTATATTAAATGGACACATTCTATGTTGCCGTGATTTTTGATCATCAATAACTAATAAAAAATGCTGCATTTTTACAAAAATATGCTGCATTTCTGACAGTTCCCCAATGGGAATGAACAGCCTTGGCGGAGTACTGCACACTCTGAGGGCTTTTCTATTTTTTTTTTTTTTTTTAACTTTACTTGGACATTTGAACTTTGCAATGCAGACCATGCATGAGACCAATGAAACACAAAATCAGAGACAGAAGTGAAAAGAAAAGGGCAGGACTTCTCAAAAATGTAAACCATGTAAGTGTAAGTACACACCATTCATTAAAATATACTAAAGGGACAAATTAAATATAAAAAATTAAGGCCTTTACCGGTACATTGCTAGACCCCAATGAGGCAGAGGGTTGTGGTGTGATAGGAGGGAAGGAGTTCTACTCTCTAGCTCAAAACAGTTCAGAGCATACACACAACCATTCATAAATCCACAACAAAAATTATTTGAGCCAGTGCAAGACACAGAAAAAACGCTGAACTGAACTGTGCAGTGGTGAGAGTGGTCCATTAGTCACAGTGGACCCCTGACCTGAGTAGCCATATGGACCTCCTTCTGTTCAGGATTTGCATAAACACCAAAAACTGTGTTGCTTTGTTGGCAAGTTTAGAATGAGTATATTAATAAACAAACTTTACAAAGAAAAAATCACCATGTGGAAAAATGTCTACCATGTTTAGAATGTTAATTCTAAACATGTTTTATCTCAGGAGCCACCGTGAATTTCACAAGAGAACATTTTAGGAAACTATAAACCTCAGTGAGTACAAACACAATCCCAAATCCATGTTTGTGCAACATGTATTCTACATATCCAGTCATCTTAGCACAAGTAACCTGAGTCGCAAGTTGACAGTCAGGAGAAAGCTCACATTCTAGGACATAAAAGACAGATACTTCAAAACCCAAAAGCAGCAGACTGGAGAGACTGAAGTGTCTGCCCTATCTTTAGTAAAGGGAAAGACGTTGATTTGTGAGATGATTTTGCAAAACAACTTCAAGTTTCTGTTCATCGTGTCTTTCCTAAAAAACAGCATGAATTCTGTGGATTTTGGGATGTATTTACTGCATGATCAGACTTTGCTTTCATTGATATGCACCATTTCCCTCAATTCAAGTAAACATTAAAACAACTTAGAACTTCAACTTGATATATCACTAGAAAAAACATGTATAAAACTGATCCTCCTGCAGGGCCGATCTGGGTGCATCTTCTAGAAGCTGTGCTGAGTCCAAGATACAGTGCTGGTCTGCTGTTTCATTTCTGAATGACTTACACACATTTCGACAACAAGAACAGGACACACTTGCAGTCCTGGGCGAGAGGTGAATGAACACATAACCTGTTTAGAGTAATACAAATGTATATATTCACACATTTGACTTGTGATGGAATTTTTTGCAGACACATTTTCATTCTAGATTAGAGGCATGTGGTTTCTAACCATGAGACTGTGATCCATTAATCTTTTGCCTTACAGGCTGCATGAGGAGAGCCTGCGACTGCTGTGTCTGCACATCAGATTGGCAACTCTTAGAATTCAGAGAGAAAAAATGTCTTACAGTGCTCTTCTAGCTGCCCGGCAGTCCTGGGACTCATGGTAAGGCAATAAACACTAACAACAAAAATAACAATTAAACACTGAAAATGAACATGTATTCACTGTCACCAGGTCTGGCTTCATGCCCTTTTTACACATAGTTTCAGCTGCATGTTGTCTGTCCTTCATGTCTCTGTTCAGGCCTCAGGTGAACAGTCCATGCAGGGCAGAGCAGGTCGCCTTGTGGCTACACGACGAAGGGGAAGAGGAGGACTTCACGACAGAACAGCAGGTAATGTAAATCTGATTGTAGGCCACTGATTCTGAGGTGCTGGCACTGCTTTATGTCACAATACTACTCGTGAATTGTATACCTTACCTAGTATTGTGGGTTAAATTTCTTAAAAAGAGAGCACTACAGTCTTTTTATTGGTAACAGCATAAACTTTGGCCCCGTCCCAGAAGGTTGTGCTGCAGCTGCTGGTGCTGACTCAGGAGCAGGAGAGGAAGCACCTGGTCAGGTTGGTACACAGGATCTCCCCAGAGGATCTGCAGGGGCCAGGCTGCACAGAGCCTCCAAAAGAGGGTAAATCAGTTCATTTTTTGTCAGAATGGGGTTTCTTTTGTTTTCCTTTCACCTGTATATTAAATCATCTTCTTTCCTGTTGCTTGTACAGAGACTCATATGGAGGCTGCATTAAGAAATGGCTGTATAAAACGGCTGAGGGAAATTCATGCTCACCTTCAGACACGCAGCGGCACACTATCCCAGCCTGAATTGCAGGTCCAGGGAGAATGGTCCCAACCTCACCTAGAGGATTGCACAATGCTCCTCCTGACCCATCTGACGGAGCTTCAGGAGGTCCAAGCTTCTGCTTTACTGCAAGCACTGATGGACGAGGTTAGTCAAGACATCCAATTCTAAGCAGGAGTACATACAAATGTGTTTAAAAGGACACTTTTTAAAAAACAATGTTACATGTTGTGTGTCTGTCAGAATGCTCCGCTTGTCCAAGCTCTGCGAGAAAGATATGAATCTGAAATCCAAGCACAATGCTTCACCAACCTGCTCCACCTCCTGACTTCAGATGCACCTCCTACTAAGCTGATTCATTATCCAAGCTTGATTGAAAACAGCAACAATGAGCAAATCATAGCTCAGTCACCTTTCACGGGACAAGTTGAGGTCCAAAACGCCAGTGGTGGATCAGCTGAAGCTCAGACTGACGATTCAATCAAAGGAGCCAGCAATGAAGTCCAAAACGCAGATGGGACTGACAAGCAGGATGTCTGCTCAGGTATTGTTTTCAGAAATAGAAAATATACCCATAATAAATACACCCATAGCTGCAGTTATAATATACTTTGCACTCCTTCAGGTTGTGGTGCGATCATGGAGGACCTGCCCTACTTGGAGATCTTGTGTGTGTCAGATGCAAAAAGTAATGTTCACGAGGGCCTCGCTGCAGAGGGGGGAGCCCAGACAGAAGAAGAGGACAGTGCACCAAAGAGTCCACAGAGCTACGAGAAGCAAGGCTCTTTGATCACTCTGGCTTGGAGCAAACCACCAGAGGATGACACAGACTATGAGGCAGAAGCTGCAGATGGAGGAACAGGACAGAGTCAGGATGTTGAGAGCAGTTTGACGACCCAAGTCCAACCGGCACAATGTGAAGAGACAGTTCCGGAGAAAGACAGAGAAGATCTGAAACCCTCTCTGTTACAGTCTGGTTCTCCAGGTCACTGTGAAGCACAGACTGGAGATGAGCAAAGCCACACAGTAGAACAGGTACTTTTGAATGAATGTGTAGCAGACCATAAAACTGTCGCTATGTCATTCATCTGATTTCTTCACCTTTTCTATTCTCATTAGCTAACCTTGAGTAAGAGATCAACAGCTGACCGAGCAGACGAGGAAGAAGCTGCATGTGAATGTGACCTGCGAACACAAGCTTCGGTCACAGAGATTCTGCAGGCCACAGAACGGTTTTTGGCTGATTCCTCTGAAACTGACCCACATGCTGATGACCTCTGCTCTGGAGAGTCCGATAACACAGTGACTGAGGTGGAAATGTGTCCTACCGCAACAGAGTCTGAGCTGTGGGATCTGACAGGGCCTGAACCTGATCACCATGAAGACCAGAAATATTCTCCAGATGCAACAGTAAGAGTCTCATTAAGTAAAAGATTAATGCAGCATTACTCATTTATCTCAGACATTAAACAAGCTTTTTCCCTGTGTTCCAGGTAGACTGTAGGAAGGAAGTGAGAGAATCCACTTTAATGGACAGAGCACGAGTGACAGAACCAGTGTCTGCAATGGAGAGAGAGAGGACGATGCGTAATCTGGTGGACATGCAAAAAAAGGTTGAACAGAAACAGCAGAGAGACAGAGAGAGACAACTGCTGAGGGTAAGAGAGAAGTGGACGGAAATGCACTGAGAGTTTCTAAACAATGGAAATTAAAACTGACGTCTAATGTTTTTTGTTTTTTAGGTTCAAGAGCGTCTGTCGATCGTCCAGAACAGAAAGGCAGAGGAAGACCTGCTCGGCCTGAAACACACCGACAGATTAAGACACGTCACGCAAGATCTACCGATGGTAACTATTTATGTTTAAGGGACTCTGGGTAATTTTATCTCAAACGTTTGGCAATATCACCGTGAGGCTTTATGTTGTTTTAGGAAGACAAGAACCAGCAGAAGACTGTTGTCAGAGAGCGACTGGAGCAGCTCAGAAGAGAGCGCTCTTATATCATGCAGTCAAAAAGAGACAGGTAAATGCCACTCCTTCAAACACAGAAAGCAAACATTAATGTTGACAGACTTGACTTCCACACTTTCTGTTATTCTTTAGGAATACTGCAGGATTTAAGGAACTCCTTGGTCCAGTTGCCCTCCATAGCAGAGAAACAGAGGATGGAGAAGACTGAAAAAATAGCAGCTTATACTTGTTATATTAAGAAAAATAATCTTCATAAATCCTGTATTCATCATAAATGTAAATGCTGCCCGACATCCAACCATATACTGCAACAAATGTATGATTTTCTACGCATTTACAGTTTACTGAGCCTCCATTTTTCAAACAATAGCCTGTGTTTAAGTGTAGTTATGCAACTTTTATATCACTAGTGTTGTTCCTTTTTTTGTGGTCATATACTGTAAGTGTACATTAAGAAACTGCAGAATGCACCCTGCAAACATGAAACACATCTCAACAAACTTGTAGTTATTATACAGTTTAATTATCATCTTGACAACCATAAGCATTAACAATAATGTAATTTATCAATGACCCCCATTAATTGTGTACACATTATCCCCCTGTGGCCTAAATTACATACACAATGAGTCACAGAGGTACATGTTAACAGTCTACAGTGGTCCCATTAACTTTCCTACATGTGAACAAAACATTTATATGTTGGCTCCGTTTGCCACAATTCACATGTGAAACAAAATGTTGGGACTACAAAACGGCACTGCTGTAGACTTTGAATGCACCTATGGACTGGAACTGTATTTACAGGTGTGTGGGGATGGGAGTTTTGTAACATGTCAAGGGTCATAGGTTTGGCTAACAACTCTACAATGGGGGGATATGTATATTACAGAGGGTTTGGTGCGGGCCCAGTGGTTTTACTGCAGGAGAAGAGGACCTGTCAGTCCTGGTGAACAGAGGGAAAGTAAGTGTCTACAGGGGGGAGATTCTCAGCAAATAAACATTCAGTTTTTTCCTCCTTAACTAACTTTATAATGTGTCCACTCACACAGCAGTCCAACACAAAGCAGGAATACCTACCACCCCTAAGAAGCCAGAACATTCCACAGAAGCTCCCACACACTGAGCCACTGCAATACATAGATACAAAATACAGTGTGTCCTCAGCTGAAATTAGGAGTACACAACTTCAAGTTCTGTGGTCTCAAACACACTAACATTCACACAAACAAAGACAGCAAAGCTCAAAATCCAGACTAAAAAAAAAAAAAAAAAACATAATGCCTGATTGGCAGGTGCTATGCTCAGGGCTTTAATATTGTAAAAGCATGACAGCTACGAACTTAACAGAACCAGCAAATCCCATCTTCAAAATATGACAAATCACCGTAGAGGATGAGGTGGCCTTAATGTGCGGTTCTCCGTACAGAGGACACACTTTAGGGGATGTATTCAGGTTAGCTCTTACGGCAGCAGGGCACTTCAATAGCAGTGACACTGAAATTTAAACAGCTGTGGTGTCAGATTTCTCTGTAGTGTCTGGACCCTGGATCTACATGGCCAAGATCTTCAGCAAGAAGCAGCATGCGCTTGTGTGTGACTGACTAAACTACACCTTTTACAAGATAGTCAACAATATTTGCATTTTATACACTAGACTTGTGTTTCCCACAGTGAAAGGTAAAAGCTTAGGATGAAAACAGGGAGGTCCAAGTCAAGTTCAGTCAGTGAACCTCTGAGAATGAGACCATCTTCTTGCTGGAGTCTTTGATGAGCACTACTGTCCATAAACACAAAACGGTCATCACATGTCCAGGATCTCTCTGACTTATGGGCACCATGGAACTGAGGAGGGTGAATATTTGTGTATATGTATTTGTGTATCTCTTTTTCCATGGGAATCATGAAAGGAGAGTAATGTGTGTGTGTGTGTGCAGCAAGTCTTGAATGGTGTTCGCGATGGGGCTTTATGTTCATGTATTTATGCTTTTATGTGTGTGCAAGTCTATGTATGAGTCTTTCTATTGGTGTGCGCATTGCACCCCTGGACCATGATGGCCCCCTTCCTCATCAGAACTATCATTGTAGGCCTCTCTTCTGGCTCCACCTCCTGAACCTTGACTCCTGTCAAAATCTGTCAGGTCAACTTCCTCCGCATCTGCTGCGATTACAGGATTTTCAGCACGAGCAGGCAGCAAGCACTCGAGTTCCTGAAAGAACGAAAGAAAAATACATCAAGACACCTCAATCACTCCAGATTAACACTGTGCAAATCAGGATATGTATTGAGTGAAACTTACATTCAGTTTTTCAGGACTAATCCAGTTGTTTTCGGGGAACTGGACGTCAAATTTGACGTAAAGGTCTCCCTTCTCAAATGGATTTCTGTACTGAGGCATTCCCTCTCCTTTCACCATTCGAATGCAGCCTGCCACGCACACATGGGTGGAAAATGAACCAGATGTAATTATAGTTTTACAACACAACATTGTTGTATATGCACATTGGCCTTGCAATAGACAAGCTGTACATAATGTGGCACAGGATATCAGAATTAGGTAGATACTTTATTGATCTTTTGCAAGAAAGTACTGCAATTTGATTTGATTGTCTGGCAACTTTGATTGTCCGACAGTCAGGCAATCAAAGCTAACATTTAAATAAGTACACCTCTTTGCTTTAGGGATGTTCAGATGTGCTACAATAACAATTTAAGATTACATTTTGTTTCATGTGATACATTCCACACTTTCAAGCTTTAGGTGTCATGAACATATATGAGTATGCTTAAGATGTGACAATTTTGTTACCTGATAATGGTGTATTAAAGATATATTTAGTATTCACCAGAAAATTATAGACGTTTATGACAACAAAGTGGCATGTTAGCAACAAAAATGGCTTCTACATAAAAAGTTTGGCTCATTATTCTTCCGTTGTTTCAAAAACAGCTGCGGTAGGACATTAATTCCCATGCAAAAATTTCACCTTCTGTCCACAGAAAAAGTTGACCAGAATGAAAAAACAAGAATGTCATGAAGGCGATTCAATAAATGAATGGGGTGTGACATGCCTACCTGGCTCGATGACCTTGCCAGGTGGGTATTTGACAAGCAGCTGACGTCCATCCAGGTGTGTGACGGTCATCTGGAAGCCACACAGAGCTTCAACCAGGCCAATACGCTGGACCATGTGAAGGTCACTGCCATCACGGCGAAATTCCTGTTTCAGATTGAAGTTTGTTACTGTAGTTCATCACAAGAAATTTCTCAAGTAAATGCAGCATTCATTCCCATACAAGTCATTCCCTTATTAGTATGATTAAAAAAAAAAAACAAACAAAAAAAAACAGCTCTACAATGTTTTGGGTTACCTCATGTTCTTTTTCTTGTAGCACCAGAACGATATCTCCTGGTTCAATGCCTGGTGCTTGGTCAGCTTCCCCTGAGAATGTGATCTTCTGTCCATGTCTCATGCCTTTGTCTACATGCACCTCCAGAAGCTTGGTCTCCTTGCACACCTTATGACCCTCACACTTTCTGCAGCGGTCCTTCTCATTGATCACCTCACCTGCACAACCACACACACAGATTACATGACTTCAGCATGTTGTTTTGCTTGTGATTGTATATTAGCCAGGCTTTTCAGTATGTGGGTGTTTACTGACATATTACCTTCTCCATTGCAGTCTGTGCAGACTGACTGCATTTGTTGAACCATCCCCGGGGCCAGCTGTCTAATCATGATTCTCATACCCCGTCCTCTGCATGCCACACACTTCTGCACTGCTCCTGCCTTACCCCCTTGACTAAAAGTCAACAGTCAAGTATCAGCATTGTTATCAGGCATTTCTATCTATGTACAACACAATTATTGCTATTAAAAACCATGATCAATTTGGACTTTGAAACTACAAATCAATATGCTTTTAATCATGAAACTGAAACATTAAAAGCAGACTCACCCATTACAGGCGCCACAGAGCACATTCTTACTGAGCTGCAGTTTTGTGGTTTTGCCATTGTACAGGTCTTCAAGAGAAACTCTGCAAGAAAAATCAGTTATAAGAATGCATATCAACCATTCAATGAAGCATCCGAACTTCATAAATGTACAACACCTACTTCAGAGGGTGCACCATATCATCTCCTCTCCTCCTCCCTCCATTTCGTCCTCTGCCTTGTCCACCCATGAACCCAAACAGTCCTCCACCAAAAATGTGAGAGAAGATATCATCCATGCCAGGCCCTCCGCCTCCTCCCTCCCGTAGCCCTTGTTCTCCATAGCGATCATAAAGCTCCTTCTTCTCTGGGTTTGTCAAAACCTCATAGGCAAAGCTTATCTCTTTAAACTGAAAGAATGAATGAAGAACAATCAGACTGCTTGACACAGTGTAAGATCCAAACACACTCAGTGTGTTACAACAAAGAGCCCCTTTTACAAAGTGAAAGAACCTAATAAAAGAAAGTCTAGCTTGAAGTGTGGTGTTCTTGGAAAATCTGAAGCTTTAAGTCATAAGGTGGTAAACATCAAAAGCGGATTTGCTTTTCTCTAGAGGAAAGCCATTTCATAATCTGTATTCTGATCCTCAAAGAGTGGGGATGTGTGATCATGACAAATTAAGTTGACATGATTTCTTGAGCCCAATTGTTGAGCTGCTGCTTTTGGCACTGTGGCTATCATACTGTTGCTGCTGCTAACATGATGTGTTTTGGTGCATCATACCTTGTCTCCTGCATCAGGGTTCTTGTCAGGATGGTATTCTTTGGCCAATTTGCGGTAGGCCTGTAATAAAACCAAAAATCAACATGAACAAAGCTATGCGAGTGACCTGAGCCCTGGCGTCTGTGTTCAATGGGTCTACCTGCAAATCACTAAGGTGTATTTACTGTCCTTACTAGCCAAGGGCTTGACTTGTGGGCCTGCTGTCAAAAACATCGGGACACAGGCAAGTGCATGGCTGCCTTTGACACCTCAGAAACCCAATAATTCTATTATATATTTAAGTTTCTAGTAAAGCAGTAACTGTAATGATCTTATGACCTCACAAACAACAATGAAAGCTTTATATTTTGAGACAAAAAATTTTTTGAAAACGACTCGCATCTTCTCTAACTGCCACCAACAGGCCTGCTGAGTTTTGGTATAAAAAAATCTGTTGTCACAGTTGGCGATTATCCTATTTATTTGGTTGGTTTATGGTACAGAATACGAACACACAAGCACGCACAAACATATATTAGGCTATTTCAAGTTATATTTTGCAGGGGACGCAGTGTTGTCGATTATAAACAAATCTGCCATTGAATGATGCTTGAATTGACTACAAGTACACAGCATGTGAATGTTTGCTGCTACACGCAGTGACATTACCGTTAGCTTAAAAACACCACAAAACTTTACATTTGGCGTTAACGCAAATTAATACAGTTTTCACGGCTAATTCATTATCGTTTAATGTTAAACTGAGGCTAGTAAATACGCAGACGGCATTATTGAGTTGCCACAATTAGGTAAGTGACTCACTTAGCTAACGTCGCCTCGTTACTGAATTGGTGAAGACTATTTGCTGGAATGTATAATCTAGCGTTAGTAGCCGGCAAGCTAATCACACTCGTGGTCACCAATGTATTTCTTGGTTTTCGGGGAAGGCCAACCCAAGACTTACAATGTGTGTACAAACGATAAAAATAACAAACGTTATCAGCCACTCAACGCCAACAAACGGCAGCTTGGATTGTCTTTTTTTTTTAAACGCAGTGCGATAAAGTACGGCACAGTTGTGTAGCTCATTTTACTGGCTAGGCTAGCAGCTGCTGTACATCTTAAGCTAGCGTTCAGTAAACTAAGCTAGCTCCCGTCCATTAGCTTGTTTCTAGGCCACATTACACTGGTGACCTCTCTTCCTCGTTTTTTTCTGTTTTAACACCAACAAATTCCCCTTTCGTTTCAGAGGGCACTGACCTTTTTCAGCTCATTTTCAGAGGCGGACGGTGAAACTCCGAGGATGTCGTATAGCTTAGTATCCACAACGTTCGCCATGATGCTAACCGGCTACCACAGAAAGACCTTCTGCGGAGGTTCAGCTGAGCGACGAGCCGACGCAAGACTCACCGGCTGGGACTGTCCGTGTATTTGCCAGATACTGCAGACACCCACTCACAAACAGACGGCAACCCTATTATTCCCAAAACAGTTGCACCACTTATTTATTTACGTTCAGTTCGCCAGATATTTCCGCAACTAATCAGCACAATTGTCATGTCAATATTTTCCAATTAAAACACATTGTGAGCGTGTAATGCCTCCAAACGTTATAGAGTGCATATGTAAGGCTAAAATAAATAATTTAATTTTTTTTTTTAATTAAAAAATGGGGAGTTAAGGCTAATTTTTAGACTTACCCAGTAAATACAAAACAATAATTCAAAATTTACTTATAATAATTCTGTTTACGAAAAAACGACACATTGCATTTGTGGAGTGTAAGAGAAGAGATTAGGGACTGTCTTAAAAATAGGCATGTCGTATTTAAAGTAAGAAATTCTATGAAAGTTCCTCTTGGGTCATTTTCTTTTAACTGTGCAGTTTTCCATATGAAAAAGATTTTCTGAGCAGAATATGAAAAATCGCTCTTTGGTCCACGTTTGTGGCATTAAAGGAGTTTTTTTTTTTTTTTAAAGAAATAAATGTGGCTTAACTATGATGTTTAACCCTTTGATGCACAACATGGGTCGAAAGATACCATATTCCATTGAATATAGGTCACCTTTGATCCATGTGCATCAAAGGGTTAAAGTACACTATTTTTTTATCATAAAGATAATCTTTTCTGCTTGTTACTCTACAGCTTAAAGCAATGCAGTTTCTATTTAGAGGTCAAAACATACAAATAAATACAGGAAAACTTTAAAAACAACATCAGCATGAGTAAAATACTGTTGTTATTGCATCCATAATAATGACACAAACACATAAGGGGGCATTGTGTATTATGAGAACATAAGTTTTGGTACTTCAAGTGCATTTTGCTTCAGTAAATCATCTGAATAAATTTTCCACAGCTGGCCTACAGAGACCTGACTCTGCTTTGGTTTTTGCCAGGTGGTATTTGCATACCTGGAACCTGACACTGGCAAAAATCCTGTTGAGGTGCTGCACACCTATATTGCACGTATTACTGGTCCGTAATACGTGCAGTATATGCAACTGCCACTACCTCATGTGCAATATTCAATATTCATCCTGTACATACGAACTACAGTTTCTCTCAATTTAAATCCATCTTGTCATTTTGTGTTTTTCTTTTTATTATTGCAAAGCTTTTATATATATATTTTGTACTTTGCACTGTATGGCCTGCACCTTACCTTTCGTTGCACTTGTTGCAATGACAATAAAGTGAATCTGAATCTGAATCTGCAGTGTTTCATATTGTTTTATTTCAGTATAACATGCAATATTCAGGGTCCCATGGCCTTTCAGCACAACACCACAGGCAGAAAGATATCGACAGTCCCTACACTAATTTATTTCAATTGTAAATTTGTCTTAAATCTACTCTTCTTATTGCATCCTTTGCCACAATTTGAAACTGTAAGGGTGCGTTTGTTTACTTTAATGTAGAAGTAATTTTCTTGAGAGCATGGATGTGAATGTTAAATGCCGCTGCAGTATTTTCTCCTGCTCCTGACAGCAGCTTTTCAGGATGACAGCAAATAAAAAACGCAGCTGTTTACACACTTGATGGACAGCTGAACTTTTGATTACGTTTAAGGTAGTCGCCATTTTGATTTCCAAATCTGACAGATATATTTTTGTTGTTGTTGCTGCTGCTGCTACCTGACTGCTGAATAATAATTTGCAGCGTGTCAACACAGCTCCCCCTCGGCAGGGCCAGCCGCCGTTATAACGGCAGCGTAAATGACATTGCAACCGGGAAAGGGTAGCGCCGTTAAGCTAACAACGCAGTCCTGAACGGGCTGCTATGGGCCTCCGGGTGACCTGACAGCCAAAGTCACCGAGTTGCGGTTCAGCTTGCGGATGACGACCGATGAAAGGATGGATCAAAGGTAACGGCTCGCTCGTCTTTTGGGGGGGATGGAATAGGTGTAACGTAGCGTGAAGCCCGAGCCTGGCTGTGAAGTGGTCGGAAGTTATCGCTCGGTGTCCCACCACCTAGCACCGCAGCTCATAAATAGCCGACCTATCTTAGCGTTTTAAACGTAAACGTCTCCGGTACCGTGTTGAAATAGTTTCGTACCGTTAGCAGCGGGAGTGAAGCGTTGTTGCTAACGGGCTGCTTTACCATCCGCAGCCAAGGTAAGTGAAAGGCACCATCGTTTATCGCTGGAGACACGCTGAAAAATGAGATAAGTTAACGTGAAGTTCCTGTACGGACTAAGCTAACTAGCATTAATTCACCCCGATATGGCCGTTAACCTGTAATTACTAATATACGCTAATAGCTAACTGTAACCGTTTCCAGCTCATCTCTCTACGCCTGATAGGCCTGTGTTAAAGGTATCCATGGTTGTGCAGTTCAATTAATTGTAAAAATCCCGAAATATCTATGATAAAATAATGATTTTTTTTTAAAGTCAGATCCCTAAAAACACCTGTTTACGCTCAACATGTTTGCTCAAGGGATGTGTACACTCGGGCAGCACTCTCTGGGATCGTTATTATTATGCAATCAATTTTAATGGTGCTCTCTGTTGAGCAAGTTATGTCCCAGCCTCATTTTAGGCTGTAAAACGATACATTACCTTCTTGTGACCGCTGACTTTGCTTAGCAAACATGTTAGATCATCCCATAGGAATCAAGTGGATTGTATACTGAAATGTAGGCTGGTTTCATTAAGACAGATCCTTCATTGTTTCTGTGGTCTGATTTGGTTCAGGAGGATGTAAGGTGAAGATCTCTTCCTTAAATCCGTGCTCCAGCTGTCATCAATCACCTTATCTAGTCTCAAGCTTGTAGTCACACAAATGTCTTGGTTAGTATCCCCTAAAACTTAAGTAGTGTTATCTTTACTTAAAGTGGCATCCCTTTTGATGAGATTTTTTGCTCAACATCATTCTTATCTCCAGTTGTTATTTGCTGTTGCAGCTGTACGTGTAAGGCCATCCTCAAAGCAAGTAGGCTGATGTCAATAGCAACAGATGAACAACACTAATGCAATTACAAATGCATTGCTTCCTCCTCTTTCCAGCCTAGCCTCTGCACTTAGCCTGCATTTAACTCTTCTTCTGGATCATCAGAAATGCAGAGCAAATCTGTCCGGAGATGATTTTGTAACATTTGTTGTTTCTTATTTTCTTATTTCTCGTTACCAGGTTGAAGGGAGTCTCTCTGGGGTTTGTGTGTGTGGTGATAATGTGAACAAAGTGTGTGTGTGTGTGTGTGTGTCTTGACTGTGTGAATTTGCTGTTGCTCGCTGATGTGCAGGCCATGCAGGATCTATAAGGCAAATGGGTGTTTAGCACGAGCCAACTGAGGATACTACTCCTTGTCTGAACGTAAGAGCATCCATACAGGCAGTGTTGTGGGAGTGATGCAGCATACATTTAAAACATTTATGTCATTCAGTAACTTGTACATGCACGTTACACAGTAATGATAATGATCTACATGCCAAATTCTCGGTAGGTCAGCAGCTAAGTGTATGTTACGGTGACGTCCGCCATGTTTTGGAAGTTTGATTTACACACATCTTCACATCTGGAGGCTTTACTGGACAAGGAGGATGTCACGCTCATTGAGCTCATGGATGAGGAAGATGTGCTGCAGGAGTGCAAGGCACAAAACAGGAGGTTTGTTTGTTGCTTTCAACAGCGGGCTAAAACTCTTAATATATTTCAGTATTCTGCCACTTTTGCTCCTCCTAACTGATGCTTCTTTCCTCCTCGTCATGGTTTGTGTAGACTTCTCCTGTTCTTGTGCCAGGACCAGTGCATGCAGGATCTGGTTCGTATGATTACTACAGAGCCCCCTGCTGGTGTTGAGGAAACCAAGCGCTTCAAGTAGGTGTTTTTGTGTAAAATATGCTGATGTAGTGTACTGTATCCAGGAAAAAATGTGTTTTGCTGGTGCTGCACTTCAACGTATCTCTCACCCGTCACTTAGCAGTAGAGTCTAGCACTTGAGAGGATTCAGAATTGTTAAAAAAATGTTCTCTGGGGTGGAAAATGAGGTAATGATTTTGTTTGTGTCATTTTTACTGCAAATTGTGTCCTCTCATTCATTACAGGTATCCAAATATAGCATGTGAGCTGCTGACATGTGATGTGGGAGTGATCAATGATAAGCTGGGTAATGAGGAGCCTCTGCTGGAAACTCTGTATGCCTTCTTGGAGCAGCCATCCCCGCTTAACCCCCTCCTGGCATCTTTCTTTAGCAAGACAATTGGGAACCTCATCACACGGAAGACTGAGCAGGTAATACACATGCACTCTCTTCTAAATCAAAGGGCAATCTCAGGGAAGATGGCAGCTGCATTTTTGTGTTGTTCTGATTTAATTCACAAAGTCGAAGGGTGCTTATGGCAAGATAATGGAAAAAGCTCCCAGTGAGAATAACTTTCACCTGAGATGCCTGTAAAGTTTTGTTTCTCTTCAAGCACCAACATGCAGCACACAAGGACATGAACATGCATATAGTTTTTACACCATTCAATGAAAAGGCCTGATCATTTCAAGATAAGGTGGACTGCTTATCCTGCAGATCCAGAGCAACAAAGTTTGAAAATGACAGCTTTATATTCAGTATGCATATTACTGTTGCAGAGGGGATGTTTGAAATGATTTTGGTGACCCCCTGACCTTGACCACCATTTTTGGTCCAAGGCAGCTGAACTAAAAACTAAGGACTGGACTGAATGTGCTGTGAATAGTATCACCACTGTCAGAACAACATTTCCATCTTAAAACAAGCAAGAAATCTTTTTTTTCCTTTGACCTCCACTGGTGACATTTGTTTGGAACTGTGCACACAAATGTATGATCCTGTGTGGATACAAGTTATATAAAGTTGCATACTCTGTTCGTGTAAGCACTTGGTTTTAGCCAATCCATTTGTCAGATTTAATTGCCCAATCCCAATCTCCACACTTGTGGACTTGTTCCTGCTAGGTAATAGGGTTGTCCACTGGTCTAATGTGTGAGGCCTCTGATGCACCCTCTCTGTGAGCCCACATATCTGTATCCTTTCCAAAGGTACTTGCCCATAGTTCATAGAAAAATTGGTGACATGAACGTGGTTGTCCTTATTCATGTATCAAGCATGGAAGAAATTTACTCAGTTATCTGTAAGTAATATCATCTTTCTTCTCACTGTTGTGGGTATTTATTGTATATTTGTAGAGTTGCCTATATTTTCAGTCAACAGTCCACCGAGGATTTGCAGATGTTCATGGCCTTCCTGATTTTTTGTGTTTTTGCTGATATGCATAAACACTGCTGCTGATCAAACTGCGAGTAAACCGCTCGTCCAAATTCACTTTTGTTATTAAAATGCAGAAGCATTGTTTTCAAGCTATGTGTGTTGTCACGATAGTGTGTCCTATTTCTACTTTTTATACCATTTCAAGTCCCTCACAAACTCACACCCTCAAGCACTACTTCTGTGATGTCAGTTTAGTCTGTGGGGATTTAGTGCTCAGGCCTAAGGGTGGAGACTGGGATTGGGGTGCAGTTGCTAAGTGGCCCTTTGAGAGTTTCGGTGAGGCAACTCTCAGGACATCTGTCTTACCAGAGGCAGCCAATTGACACAGCTGTTAATAAATAGTTTGATTCCTATTTTCTAATGTTTATGTCCGTTTCAAAAGTCTCAGCCTTAAAGCTGAACAACTACTGCACCGTTACAACTGTGCTGTGGAAACATCTGTGCTGTACATAGAAACTGCAGATATAGAAGAATGTTTTTGCTTATATGTGCACAGGTTTTGCAACATCTGCTTTTTGACCTTGTTCTGCCACCCTAAAAAGTTGCAGGTGACTGCAGCTCAGATTGCTTAGCTGAAAGCTTTGACAAATATAGAAGGTGAATGGAAATGTGTGTTTCAAGATATCATATCCCACTTATTCAGCGTCATATATTTTCAGTCTAAGAAATAATCCTAGAATCAATTGTTGACAGCAAGGTTACACGTCTTTGTCCCAATTTTCAGTTTTCTATTTTGTCTTGTGGTGTTTCCTCTGATCTATTTGTGAAGGTGATTAGTTTCCTGCGACGGAAAGAGGGATTCCTTTCGTTGGTCCTGAAGCATATTGATACGTCAGCCATGATGGATGTGCTCCTACGCCTTATCAGCTGTGTGGAGCCACCCCCTCTTCGACTTGAGACTCTTACTGTATGAGAAAAATGGGAATGGATTCTAAACTTTACACACATCTGTAGTTATTTTGTGCTGATTTTCTGTGGAGTTACAATGTGATATTTTTCTCAACAGTGGCTGAATGACCAAAAACTGGCCCAAAGACTCATAGAGCTCATTCACCCTGAGAGAGATGAAGAGGTAGGAGAGACTTTCAGTATTTATATATTGACACGAGTAACAAATTTTGTGATAAAATATACAGCCATTTGCAGTCACAGATTGTAAGCACTTTAAAAGACTGAATATCTACATGTGTTTGCTTTTTTTTTTTTTGTCACAGAAGCAGTCAAATGCATCTCAGACTTTGTGTGACATCATACGTTTGAGCAGAGACCAGGCCAATCAGCTCCAAGAGATGTCACAGCCTGACCCTTTGCTGACTGTGCTTGAATCGTAAGTCAGACAGACGAGCGTACGCCGATGTCCACATTCTGTTAAGAGGATGCAGAGGCAATGATCTACTCCACTATGTTTCTACAGACAGGAGTGTGTGGAGCAATTGCTGCAGAATATGTTCTCAGGAGAGAGGACTGAGAGCTGTATCGTCAATGGAATTCAAGTTCTTCTTACTTTACTGGAAATCAGGAGGCCTGTGTAAGTGACAGACTTCCAATCATGTTTAAACAGCGTATCCTATTGGATTTTACCTCACAAAACATCACTAATGACATTTTTCATATGACCCCGTACCTCTTTTATTTCTCTAAACTTGTTATCATGTGAACTAGTTTCATCTTGTGTGGACAGTTTCCTCCTGTGTTTCCTCTATGTGCTAAATGTTTTAGACGTGTTTTCTGTCTGTGTTTATGACAGGGTGGATGGTGTAATGGATGCTCAGGGATTTGAGAGAAGTTACACTGTTAACAGCAGTATTTTGCTGGCCATCCAGCCACACCTGATACACTTCCACCAGCTACTTCTGGAGCCACCCAAGGTACATAAATAAAGTTCTAATCATTGCTAACTGTTGTAGTAAGAGACAGTATCCTACACGTGATAAATACATATAATGAAAGAGTTCAGTAGAAATGTCAGGGATCCCAGAGTGTAATTCATTGGGGTTTTAGTTGAAAGCAATATGAAAAGCATGAAAAATGATGAAAGGGCTTGTCCCACAGCCAAACCTACAAGGGCAAGCTCGTGTAAAATGAGAACATGCTATAAATGTGAAGCATGCTCTCATTTTTGCTGAGCACTAACCCCTTTATTCAGAAGTTATGTTTTATTCTCTGCTGTACAGTAAAACCGCAAAACTTCTAAATTATGTTGTTGCAAATTCCTTGAAGCCTTTTATCTGTGCATTCGTAGCGAGATCCAATGCTGACTACTTTGGGTGTGCTGGAGGAACCACTGGGGAATACGCGTCTGCATGTGGCCAGACTAGTGGCCTCTTTGCTTTATACCAGCTCTGCTAGCCACGCAGTCGTAGCACAGGAGCTCTGCAGACTCAATACAATGGACCTCCTTCTGGTGAGATGGTGAAACACACAGAATTTCCAAGTCCAGAATTGAGAAAGTGACAGTTGTTAAATGCCTTTTGGAAAATGCACCTTCTTTTCAGGACTTGTTCTTCAAGTACACATGGAACAACTTCCTGCACCTCCAAGTGGAGCTTTGTGTTGCTGCCATCCTCCGGCCCTGTGCCCATGAAATGAGACTTCAGCCTGGCTTGGGCTCCCATGAAAAATTCAAGCCTCAGCAAGATGCATCGCAAGAGCAGGATTTGACTGAGACCATGACGTCTGAACCTTCAGCCACCTCTGAGAACTCTGCACATAACTTAATGGTGACTCATGTAGGTGTCGATATTTGTCCCATTTGATCCACTGAAATGGCCAATGCGGTGCTTTTTTGTGAATTGAAACAACTGAAGGACTGATATCATTGTCTCTTTCTCTCCAAGTTATTTCAGCACTGCCACCTTGTCCAGAGGATTCTGGAGGCTTGGGAAGAGAATGATAAAATGCAGTAAGTAACTTCAAGATCTTGATGCGGTTTTGTTATTGGTAATGGGCAAAATTGTATGGATTTCCATACGTGCAATACTTGTTTGTTCAGGTCAGAAGGTGGTATGAGAAGAGGGTACATGGGACACCTGACCAGGATTGCCAACACAGTGGTCCACAACCTGGAGAAAGGCCCGGTTCACACCCAGATTAGTAGCCTCATCACAGGTGTGTGTGCGCACTCATTCCCATGTGCAAGAAAGCTCTGCGAAAAGGCAAAATTCTTATATTTGCCAGGCCGATTGAATATTGCTTTCATAATGCTATTCCTCTTGTGTTTTTGGATGTAGAGCTGCCAGAGGACTACCGAGGACGGTGGGAAACCTTTGTGGACCAGACACTGTCAGAGACCAACAGGAAGAACACCATAGACCTGGTGAACCCTCACGTGGACACATATGTGGTATCAAGTAACTGTTTTAAATTGTACACACATTCAGACTAAAAAAGTTGCATTCATGTTTGTGTTTCCGTATTCAGGTTGGCACTGGAAATCCTCGTCCTTCCTCTGAGGATGATATGGAGAGCCCCTTCCCTAAAGAGCTGACAATACAACAGGTCAACATACATAAATACACATTCAAAATATTTAGGCCTTCTACTATAAAGTATTGTATTCTAACTATTTTATTTATGGTGTGTTTTTAGGCCTTTTCAGACTATCAGATCCAGCAGATGACGGCCAATTTTGTGGATCAGTTTGGCTTCAATGACGAGGAGTTTACTGATCATGACGACAGCATTGGGTAAATTACGTGACATTCTTCTCTCTGTGCTAATGTATTCTTTTAATTGTGTGCTGACTAATTGAATCCTGCTTTTACTGCAGGGCAACGTTTGACCGGATTGCAGAGATCAATATCAACATTGATGCAGGCCAGGACAGTGTGAGTTTATTTAGAAGTTTTTTAGCATCTGCATGAAGTTTTATTTCTGTATTTCCTTAGGGGGTAAATGTTTTTGCGGATTTTTAAAGATGCATTAATGATTTTTTTAGCCACAAGGGGACAGTAAACCATATCGACTTTACAAATGGTTGACTTCAAAAGCAAGGAGAGCTGCTGGGACCACATTTAAATTACCCACCTGTTTTTTGCAGGCCAACACAGCCGTGTTTGAGGCTTGTTCCAAGGAGAGGATTCAGCCCTTTGATGATGATGAAGAGGACATCTGGGAGGAAAAAGAGATCAACTATGCAACACAAACCAAGTCCCGGAACAGGTAGACACAGAGACCCTGTCAACATTATGATTCAGAATGATTTGTTTCAACATCATGAGTTGAAATAGAAGTTTTATGATGTTGCACAATCTGACAAAGTATTTTATTTGTTTCAAGGTTTGGTGGGTCACGGACCTCCCAAAGCCAAGCTGCCAATAAGAGTTGTGATATGACAGCAGCTTCTGGTACTGAGGTCTCTGACAGAGCAGCAGACTCAGACTCTGAGGAAGAAGACCCTAAAGATGACCTGGATCCTTTCTCAAGTCAGGACCAGACTGAGGCAATTAAGAGTGAGATATGTTGTATCATTAAGTAATGTATAAATGTTTTGCTCCACACATACTTTAGGACTAAAGCAGGTTTGTGGTGCTGTTTGTTCTCAGGCACTGACTGGGTAGCAGACTTTGGAGAGGTGAACTCGAAGGCTCCTGCAGCAGGAGTTGGTTTTACAGCCTGGGACACTCCAGTCTCTCAACCAGCTGCAACAGAGGCCGAAGAGAAGGGATGGGCCAAGTTCACTGACTTCCAGCCTTTCTGTTGGTGAGTTTGTATGGTCTGAATATGAGGCATCCATTGGGAAGGTGCCTTAAAGCATCTTAAAACGTAACTTTTCTAAAACTGTTGTGATATTATATTATATACTATTCATCATTTGCATTATCCTTTCAGTAATTATAAAATAACACATGAAGGCAATAGTTAATACAAACTCATGTCATGTACTAGCTGCAATGTATTTTGTGCAGTTTTTCTTACCTGTGTGGCTTATGTCCATCAGCTCTGAAACAGGCCCCAGATGCAGCTCTCCTGTGGACTCGGACCTCAGTGGATCAGACACCAAACCAAACCAGAACCGTAAGTTTCTGCAGAGTGGCTATTTGACAGATAATATAAGATGTAAATATTTATTAGTATCCAAACTAACAACTGAAGAAAATGGTCAAAATGAATACAAGTCTGTAAAAGTAACCAGTCTTCATGATTGCTGTACAAAACCTGTTTAACTCCATATGTCATGGTCGAAAAGTGAATTGTGTACATTTAGCTGCATGAAAAGGGTGCGGTGCATCGTAAAAAAAATTCACTCACTGTGGGCTCATTTGTCACTGCAATAAAAAAGTCCTGCACCTCCATGGGAACAGCACAACCATAGATAGAAGTAGGAGGAACTCATCAAGGTCTTCTGTGCTGTATAACAACATTATAATGCCATAAATCATTCAATTTGAATGATAACTAAAGTTAAATTCCTTTGATTACTTTTTTACAAAAATTGAAAAAAACACTGGAATCAGCATGTACAGTATCGTTCTAAGTGCCAACATTTGTTACCACTACTGGAACAAAATGGTGGCCTCACGTACTATAGACATATTACTGCTTACTTTTGAATTTGTTTCCATACTTATCTCCTCTCTGTTCTGTGTAAACACAGCCTGCAATTCAGACCAGAGTCCCCTAATTTTTGTCATGTTTTTTGTCATGATTCACTAATGATTTCTCAATTTTGCTGAAGAACAAAACATTTTTTTATTATTATTGGTTTATACACAGCCAACATTTTTCAGGGGACAAATTTATATGAGACATTTAGGATAAAGTCATGTTAATGAAATATCACAATTTTAAGCATAGATTTGGTTTTCTGACTGAACTGCACGTAATGGATGATTATTTGAGGATTGGAAAGTTCAATGAATCCATCAATTCTTTCTATTTTTACAAATTCCAGCTCTGATGGTGTAATTTTGTTGATTTTGTAAAGATAACCTGCCTTTCAAACCTGCTGATGCGGTTTGGGGTTCAGAGGGTTGATTAAAAAGTAATACCAAATCATTTGTGATAAATGTTGACAGTTCTGGCAAAAAATAGCTCAGGATTAAAACCTGGAGCCTTTTAGTTGGCAGACCTCGACTTAGAAAAGCACGAAGTAATGTACCGGTAAGGCACATAAAGCCACTGGAGCTGAAATGCTCACTCATGCAACGACCGTACTTCACTGTAGTATTTCTTCCCCCTTCGCTCTCCACAGCGTGTGTGTGGAGTGTGTGCGTGGCAAGAAAAGCCCCACTGGTGGCATCAGACAGCTCTTCCTCCAGCAGCTCAGACAGCGAGGAGGAAGAAGGCAAGACGGACTCCACATCCGGCGAGACGGTCACCACAGAGACCATCACCACAGGTGCTGGCAAGGAGACCATCCGGCTCACAGTGGACGCCAAAAATGAGAGGGCGGTCTTCACCAGGTACACATTCTCACACACAGCTAAGGAGCAGCTGCCCTGTCTGGTGCAGTGTGAAGCAGTGAAGTCGTTTCACATGCTTTTATTGAGCCCTCCTTTCCCCTTTCCCCCTCCGAACTTTTTCCTGTACAATTGTAGCTCCCCCTTCTCTGTTTTTCTTCTGATATCATCCTCATCCTGTCTGTTCCCTCCTTTCTCATCTCCCCTTGACTCCAGAGTATTCAGACCTGCAGTCAGACGGTATGTTGTGCTCGAGGTCCTGTGCTCTGAAGTGTGGAATGCTTTCCTGAAGTTGTATGAAGGATTTCAAAACATGTTTTTTTGTTTGCTTGTTGCAAAGTGGAGTAATAAACCCTTTCATTCAGGATAGTTCTAATTCATAAAAAAACACACTAACCTTCAATTAGTGTAAAGGACCTACAGGACTCATATCTGCGAGGTTTGTCCCATGTTCTCAACATGTCCTGTAATTACCAAACATCACAACACAGTTCACTTTGCATTTTAGAGATATTTGTTATCTTCCTAATTCAGTTACACCAAAAGATGACAGCAGTGTATGATTAATGATTGTGGTTATGCAATAGATAATAATTTTCTCTGTCATAACATTGGAAGGAGCCAAGTCAGTATGATTTGTTTTCATTCAGAGCACCCTCCACCACTAACAGTCTGTCAGATAGCATGCTATGAACAAAAGTTGCTACCAGTCCAACATATCAACATTCTAACAAACCAGTACATTAGCAAGTTACTAACAGTGCACCAACATGCATGCTGTGATTAAATAGGTCCTATTCTGAACTCGAGAACCTTAGAACAAAATTGTGTGCTGGGAGAAACAGAGCAGTGGATGCAGAGGTCGCTGTAAGAGCTGACCACTGTGGACTGAGCCCAGATCAGTTAACTGTGGGGAGATTTAGCCAACAGCAGAATCTAGCGTCTACATTTTTTCTTGACAGTATGAGTTCAGTTGACAATCTCCTGGCTGTTTTTGGAGTTTGTTACAGGTTTTTCCTTTCTTTTTTTCAGCGAAGCGGATAAGGTGCCAGTAGAAGGACTGTCCGTCAAAGACAAAGGGAAAAGCAGCGATAAAGAAAGTGAAAAAGGAAAGAAACATGGAAACTGTTCCAACCCAATTACCACCAGTCCAACTAACCAGTCGGCTGCTGCTACACAGTAAGTAAACATGAGACCAGGGATTCATCCCTATTAAAGCACTTTTCTAGAGATGGGTATTGCTAGGATTTTAACAGTATTACTGCTCTAATGGATGCTGCTTATCGATCCTGTATTTTTAACTGCACTCTTACTGGTTAATTTTATTATTTTAAGAGGAAGAAACAAAACAAATTAGGAATAGAATTAATATTTCTTTTGAAATTTTCTCTCGTGGTTAAATTTCCCATCTTTTATTTTTCACGTAAATGCAGAACTTTTTCTTTGACAGTGCTTTTACTGAAGAAAAAAGTTTTTAATACTTCTACTCCTGCCAACACCAACATTCAGTTAGAGAAAAGGTGAAAATGAAGCAATTGAGTTTCTCTGCAGCCTCCAAATCACTAAATCCCTTGTGCTCTGAGCACTCTGAAACATTCTGAATGAGAGTTGAGGCGATGCTCTGACCATTTCAAACTGAATTTGTAAACAGCTTAACAGTCTGCTGGTTAATGTTACTTTTAATCATTAACTCATGTTGCTGTAATTTAGTTAACTCAGTGTGAATGTTTTCTAGCTACTGGCATACACAACACCCCTGGGACACTGAAGTGAAAAACTGCATTTTTCTAGCTGTATATTATGAATTTCTGCTGGATATTTCAACAGACTAATCATGTTTCAGCTCTTACATGCAAAAGACTGCACTTGTGTCAGTAACAGTTGTCAGGCAAAATACCATTAAACCTACAGACATTTCTGACCTCCCAAGCAGAGGTATAACCTGTAATTTTAGAATTGGCTGCATTCCATTTAGGTGTGCCGCAGCCTTGTTCTATGCATTGAAGCTTGCTGGTATGGACTATTGGCATAGCTAACGGGAATAAAGCAGTTGTTAATGTCACTACCTGTGCTTTGGTGCTGCATCAAGTCAAAATGTATCTGATTATGAACACAGATGGGTATTGAAAACCTAAAATTACATTTTTGAAATTAAGCTGATAAGAAATCCACACAATACAGGTATTGACACCACACATCACTTCCTCACGTTTCCTTGCAAAGATCTGATTATTGGATGCCAGAGTCCACTAAATAATTACTTACTCAAAAGACATGCTGCTGTAGGTTTATTAAAATCTAAATTTTTATAGTGCCAATTCAGTTCTCCTCCATTGGGTTTGGTTGATCCCATGAGATCTCAGTGAGTGATGGCAGATAAAACCAAAAAATGTCTGAAGTTTTGACTCTTTCTACTTTTCCCTTACAGAGAGACGCAGTCGTCAGCTAACGGGCCGGCCTAACGGTGCGGTACAGGCACACACTTCACACCTGTTCATACAACACACAGCCATGCCACCTTTGCTTCCTGTTAGCAGCCCTCCAATGCCAATTTTGTTGTGTCTGAAGACATGTAAGTGAGTGGAAGATCCTCAGCACTGAGATCAAACAATATTTATGTTGGACATCAGAAATCTACACAAGGCTACGACTGATGTCTCTACTGCGCCTTCATGACATAGTAACAACCGAACCGTTTCAAAGAGAAATGTACGTTTTCTACAACATTTGATTGTGTCAGAAACCCAAAGCCCAGCTGTGTAACATACGGATTTTTCCCATAGAACTTGGGAGATGTAAAGACCCTTAAAACAAGCAGAGGTGATGCATTATGTTTGAGTGCCCGTTGCACTTTAATCTTAAGAAAACACTGAAATCTAAAATTAGATGTTTTTATTCAATTCAGCGTCATAATTTAAGATTGTTTGAGCCTGTCTGCGCTCTGGGCGTTAAATCACAGCCCAGGGAATTTTTCTAGCGGAGCATTTGACTGTTTACACTTTAGTAATGAAAACTGTATTCACATAATTAGCCAAAATCACAAAAGCCAAGACGCTTGCGAAGCTAGCTAGCTGCCATTTTGTCTTTAGCATTTCAATGTACGTGCCAGGCAGACATTTTACTAGCGCAAACATGTGAGTGACAATAATTTGGCTTTTTAAAATTTTTCTCCCTCCTTACATCCTATATAAATAATTTCTCAATCAAGTATAAATTTATTTCCTTTGATCACTTGAGTCGTAAAAGCCCTCTTTTTAATTTGGAGCATTAGATTTGGGAGGATCATGTGCCACTTCCTCCTCAGACAGACTCATGTAGTGTAGAGGTGTGTGTGCTGTTGTATCCATGTGTGTAGACGTGTGTACATCCATGTGTGTGTGTGTGTGTGTGTGTGTGTGTGTGTGTGTTTGAGCTCTGTCTGAGGTACAGAGTGTATTCTCAGGTCATAGGAGAAGTATGCAGAGGCAAAGAAAGCACACCTGTGTAACGCACACGCACACACACACACACACACACACACACACACACACACACACACACACAGTGCCATACACACATGTATACACAAAGCATATCTACAAACACATGCAAAAAAAATGACAGTGATGTGCACATACCAGTTCATACCACCTTCAGAGCTGTTTAAATGTAATATTGTGAAATTTGAACCTGTATTAGGTTGTGGCTATTCTTGGTAATATGTAAACGTAATCTAAATGTAAACAGTATATATATAAACATTATATCTATTTTTGGAATAAATCCAACGTACGGAAAGGCGGTTGTTTTGCAGGTTACAACATGTGTATTGTATGTGTGTTGTACTGTTGAAATGAGGCAATAATGATGTCTTTGTTTCGGTTAAAAGGCCAGCATCAGTTCCTGTTCCCTTGCTACATGCTTCCTACACAGAGGTTTAGGAGTGTGCACGTTGTGACTGTTGAGTCGGTTGTCTGCGGTATGTCTTCCGTAATGTTTACTTAAAGGCTAATCATTGTTTATTACAACTTGGGTGTCATTTCCATTCATCGCTTTGAGAAGAATAATAGTTTATCAAGTGAAATTAGGGTAAGAAATGAAGGTAATCATTAAAATAACACTCATCACAGTTAGAGATGATACACTGGTTTGACTTTGACCTTTTATGATATCATTTGTGCACGCATACTGTTGTAATGCATGCAATGAGGAAATATCAATCTGTCAAATATACTACCGTTCAAAAGTCTGGAGTCACTTGGAAATGTCCTTACTTTTGAAAGAAAAGCAGTTTTTTTTTACAATGAAGATAACATTAAATTAATCAGAAATACAGTCTTGTTAATGTGATAAATGACTATTCTAGCTGGAAACAGCAGATTTTTAATGGAACATCTACATAGGGGTACAGAGGAACATTTCCAGCAACCATCACTCCTGTGTTCTAATGCTACATTGTGTTAGCTAATGGTGTTGAAAGGCTAATTGATGATTAGAAAACCCTTGTGCAATTATGTTAGCAAATGAATAAAAGTGTGAGTTTTCATGGAAAACATGAAATTGCCTGGGTGACCCCAAACTTTTCAGTAGTCAATCAACAGACACATATTAGGTAACAATTTATAATAATCAATTAAAGTCAAGCTAAAACTACCATACATGTCAGTTTTAGTTTGTCTCGTGATAATTTCCAGCTTTAAGTCCTTGAGTTTTGGACTGTTGCTGTTTTAAAGCATCATCTCGGGTTTTAATAAATTGTGAAGGGCTTTTTTATTTTTTTATTTTTGTTTGGTCTCCGGGCCGTTTATTAATCAAATCATGAATCTGTTAATCTAACAAGAAGTTCCCAGTGGAATTTTCTCGTAAGCAAACAAAAATTACGTTTACATGCAGTGTTACTCAACCAAACGCAGTGTTTGTGTTTGTATCCTGCAGCTCTGACACATGCGCCGAATTCTTTCTCTCCTCATAAAGCTTTGTTGAGTTGCCGAATGCGTGCGACTGTTGGTACGATTATGTATCGCATCACTGGCATTCTTGCACATGTGCTCCAATGCTGGTGCATGATTAAAGGAAAACAAAACTGGTCCATAGTGCTACTAGAGGTCAAAAACTGCACACTTGAATCAATATTGAAACTACTTTTGATCGTGAAACCACTATCAACACATCACTAAATTCATGGTCCAGCCGCTCATTTGTCTTGTCTCATCAAACCTCATGTTATAAACAATTAACATGTTCAATACATTCTAATCATTTCCAGTAGAAATGACCCAAGTTGTAATGAACCAGAATTTTCCTTTAAGTCTGCGTGTGCCGGACAGTCATGCTTTACTTTATCTTTCTCCTCGTCTCTCTCTTTCTCAGGGCAGGAGTTGACTTTAATTGCATACGGTATATGCCTATGGAATGATTTACATAGATTGTTGTATTTATTTTAAAACGCACTTTTTCAAGAAGCACTTTTGATTTGTATTCGGTGGCGCCAAGTGCCGCCACATTATTCCCTTCTCAAAGAGGCGGGAATGTTAGACTTGAATGGGTGAGTCATGTAGATACTTAGAATACTTCTTCTTCTTCAATGCTTTCTGCCAAAGTGTGTCTTCCCACCAGTGTACAACTGGGTTCCATATCTGTGAAGTAGCCTCCTTTCTTGCAGCGGTCTTACAGGTCTACATTTATCTCAAGCGGTCTTTGTTTGATCTCTACCATCTTTTTTTTTTTGTTGTTTCTTTTAAAGTTATGTGAAAGAGCTATCAGCAGCAGGAGAGGATAACACAAGTCAGAGAAAGACTTTGAAGATTCATCTTAGATCACAGGCTCTCTCTTTTTATTATTTTTTGCTTTTATCTGTTCAGGGCTTTGAGCTGTTTGAAGTGGAACTGCACAGAGAGTTAGCATCGCTTCATGTCAGGGTTAGAAGAGGAAAAAATAGGGCTGTTTTCTGTCAGGGTTGTGTACAGGGTCAGAATATTTTGTCCCCGCCGTCACCAAACCTAAGCACTGCATCTGACCCTTACCATTGTGTATGTGTGCGTGTGTGTGTGTTTCCTTCACTTTGGGAGTGTGTCGTGTGCTGTATAGCTACGGGTATGTTGTGATGTTACGCATAATGGCATGAAGTACAATACAGCGATTTTTAAGTGCCATTAAGTTTGCACATTAGCCTCATTCACCTCATTGGGTATGTGCTGTATTGTGCCCGAAACTTTAATGGAGAAACAATGGGTGTTAAGTTGTTTCTTAACCCATTGCTTGTTACTTACACTGAGGCCATTTCAAAGTTGAAAGTTTCCCCCACATAGCAGCTTATCATATTTGGGTACGTGTGTGCGGGAGTGCTGGGAAAGACAGCCGTTGTTGTTAAATGCCTTTTTTCTTTCGTGAAGCAGACTGATGCTGGTGGGTTTTTTTTGTTTGTTTGTTTTTTTCATTTAGAGAGTAATGTGTCTGTTACCTGTTGTCAATTTAGCTTGTACATTCAGATATGAACCTAATAAATATGTCAAAGAACAAGCGTGAGCCTGTGTTTGTCTCGCACTTACAGCCTGCTGTAAAACACACACACAATACAAACACAGGCCGAGAGGGAACAGGACTCGGTCTTTGGAGTGTGTTTACCTTAGGGGCAGGTGAACAAGTGGATTATGTTGCTTCCTGGTCCATAATGGATGTCTCCTACACATTGTGAGCCGTACGATCAATGCTACATCCTCACAATATCTCCCCCCTCTGCAATCATAAACCTGCCTGCACATAGATCTTACTTTGCTGCAGGCAGAGGTGAAATGAGTTCACGCAACAGTGGAGGAGAGGACCTGGAGACTTTTCTTTTGTGCTCATACACTTCTCATATTCTATATCATTGCTCTTTCATTTGTGGGCGTGCGGTTTCATTCCTCGGCTTCTATGGGTGTCATCGCATTCCTCTATAGTTCGAGCACAGATACTGAACACACCTGCTGTTGCTCCAGCCTCTTTGCTGCTCATCTATCTCCCTCTTTAGTATCTTTAGTAATTCTGTTTAAACTTCTATCCCGCAAAAACCGCCTTTAGTTTGTCACCAGCACCTGACTGCTCACTCTGCAGAGGGTTCATACATGTGAAGAGAGTGCGTATGCAGAAAGGGGAAGAAGGCGTGTTTTGTACTTTAATGGGTTGTGGAGAAACCTGCCTGTCTGCTTGGAGCTGAGAGAGGAGGAGCCTGTGGGGTGTGGGGACTCCAGACAAAGGAGACATAAACACACTGACACTGGATCACCAGAGCAAAAGCAGAGGGAGACGGCCGGAAAGCTTCACTTTTTAGTGCGGAGGAGACAATCTTTAACTCCTGGACTACTTTTGCTGTGTTTTGCCAAACTTTTTTGTGTGTTTGTTGGCCGTATGGATCTGAATGTGAGCTGAGAGATGTTTGCGTTGGGGTAGTTGTTGCCATATGTTGTTCTTAGTGTGTAGTAGAGTGTGGGTTAGTGTGTTTGGGATGGAAAAGTGGAGCTGGCAAGACCAACAGCTCTGCTCTTAGCTTTACGCCATGGGGGGTTGCCATAGTTACCCCTCGGCTACGGAGGCAGATGGGAAGACTCTTCAGCGTTCTGACATCAGCAGTGACAAACTGTAAGTTGTTTTCCTTCTTTCTTTTCTATCTGGAAGTACATTCATGCAGTCACCCTGTGTTTTCAAAGAACAAATGTTAAGAAAAACTACGTAATGGGGTGGAAGAAACATGACTACAAATCTGGCTGCACATGGTTTACCGAGGAATGTTCTCTAGATAAGAGTGTGTGTTACATATTTGTCTGATGGCATCAGTGAAGGTGGATTCCTCTAACAGCGGGAACACATGTTGAGAAGTAATTTGAACCAACACAAGGAATGGCACTGAGAAAATGTGTTTTAGCTCAGTTACTATGCAAATGTTTGCACTGGGATGAATCTTTTACAACCAGCTGGCTGCGCTGAGGAGGGCTGTTCATTTCATGCTCACGCCAGAGGTAAAGGTGAACAGATGGCCAAGAGCAGAGGAGCGGGTTCACAGAGGAGCGTGTTTACACACAAACACAACATCACAAGTAGCTCCGGGTTCATTGTGTTTGTGTGCTGACAACTGGTAGCCAAGAGGCAGTAATTGACTTAATACCATGGAGCTGCAGCAGAGCAGGATGTTAACAACACAAGTTCCTGTGAACGTTAGAAAGGTTTGGCATGGGATCGCTTTACTGTACCCCTGCGATGTTTACATTCTTTTCTGTCACTGTCCCACCCTCCCTGTCCACTTTGACCTTTACTTTGGACAAAGGCCTCCTGTTTAAACCACTAAACAAATTCTCCCTGCCCAGCCCTCACACACATTCACACCAGGGGGAGTGAAACCCCACAGAGAGCGCAGTGTGTTTTCCTTATCGCTGAAGCCAAGGTCACACTGAGTAAACCCTCAGCTGCTGTGCGTGTGAAGACATCTAAAAACTCAGCGTGGCAGCTGCATGATCCACCACGCTTAAATATTCCCTTTAATCCAAAGCACTGTCTTTTTGTCTGTCTTTCTGTCAAACAGAGTGGAGCACTCCTCCTCCTCCTCACAGCAGACTACCTCACCTCCGTGCTTTGAATAAAGTCAAATCATGCTGCTAAGTTTGACTTTCCAGTACACATCATTCATTCCCTGCACTCACTCTATAAAGTCGTCACAAGTTCCCATTTTACTGATTAGTAGGCTCTACCTGTGGCTTATCGGGAGGCAGCTGATGTAGGAAAGACAGGTTTTTCCTAAAGCCAGCAGGCCTCAGCACTCAGCTCGACATTATCTTCCACAACATTACTCCTGTCGGTTATTTGCTGTGTAGCACTGACCACTGCAGCAGTCAGCTTCATTAACACTAATCACTCTGGCTCTGAATTGACTGCCTTCATTACATTAACCGCTGCTGTATGGGTTGTTCAGGTCTGCAGTTACAGCAGTGCTTGTATGTTGGGATGCGTGTGTGTGCCAACAACAGAGGGCAACACAGATGAGTGAGTGTGAAACGTGTTATCGACTGACTGCAGCAGGGATAATTAATCCACTGACCTATCGGTTGTTTTAGACAGCGATATTTTCTGTCTCCCAGGCTTTCTCTTTCTCTGCCTGCTTCATTAACTCTGCCCTGTCCTCCCAAGGGGAATTAATAACAATAATCAGGAAGAGCGTCCGTATCTGCAGCAGCAGTATGTGTGCCAGCGGATCACACACACTGACATGTTTGCCCTCACAGCGCTGCCGCCTGGCGTCGACAAGGCAGAGTGGCTGGCCAGCAACAGTAAGTCTTAACAGATTTTGGTTTGCACCCCCCTTTTTTTTCCTGCTCCTCATCCTCTCCCACACACTGCAAAAACAATGAGCAGCAAAAGGTGCAAGATGCAACATCTGTTTTATTGATTTCTTTCAGCTGTGGCGTTTTTCAAGCACATAAACCTGTTCTCCAGCGCTCTGTCAGAGTTCTGCACACCCAGCACCTGCCCAACCGCCTGTGGACCAGGCAACACGTAAGTTACCCAGCATTATACTACAAATGATAAATGATTTTCCCCAAGTTACGGTGCTGCATGACTCAAAATGTTTTATCTGCCAGTGTCCATTTGGAGAGCATGCAGTATTTAAAACTGTATTTTAAAATGTTGCTCATGCAAATTATTGACAGAGCTGACTCATTGTTCCTGAATCCTCCTCATGACTGCACAAATAAAGTTCTGTTCACCTCCATCGTGGTGCTTCAACATTTAGTTTTTTCATGGTAATAATTTGCATGCCTTCTGCAGTAATGATGCTACATAACAACTGGAGCTGTAACAGTGAAAAACAGTGATGCTGAAGGGAAAAATTCTGAATTCTGTCTAAATTATCTCCTGGTCTGCCAGTTGGTGAACAGAAGTGAATAACTGTTGAATGGGTCTGGACTAAATGAAAACTAAAGCTGAGTTGATTCATAGTAGACTTTCGAAAACTGTGGTTTCACACAATCAAATTTCTCAGTTATTAGCTTTGAAACAATTCCTGTTAATTTCAAGTTGGATGTATTTCCCGTTAATGTGACTCTGTGTCAATTTGCACTCTTTCTGTCTCTCTTGTGGAGATTCAGGGAAATGAGGAATCTCTCAAAACAGCTCCCTGCAGTGTTTCAAAAATTGTGATGTTTACATTTTTTATGAGTCAGACCTCAAGTGCACACAGAAATCAGTCACCTGAATTGTTGCTAACTGCATTTGGATCAGCTCACCTGCTGACCCAATCGTACGGCTTATTTATCCAGCACAGTGGTTTGTTTACGTGTGAGGCTGACTCTCTGGAAATACAACAGGTTTAATGTAATGGCGGCGAAATTATCCCTTAAGCTGAGCTTTCAACTGCATCTGAATATGAATTCCAGTTGTCAGATGTCTCAAAAGTGATCATTATGTCATCTAAGTCCCTATAAGCAAATCTTGAGCAGTTACTTAACTAATGAGACCAGGCCCCAAGATTTATGAAAGAGAAGAGAGCCATAAATGCAATTTTTTTCCATATTTACTGGAACACAAAATGTAAATAAGCCATAAATCTAATAAAAACTGTTTAGTCAAAAAGCATTTTCCCTACTGGCTGAACTGCTGCTGTGCAGGTGCATAGTTTCATTACACACACCTGGGGTCAGTGCAACAACCCGATTGGCTGGATGTTTTCCAATTTTGCTGTGAAAGAGCAGATGATTGACTTTTTAGGGGGAGTGGTTTGGCATCAATCATCATATCTGAGGTTGTGGAATTCTTCCATAGATTTCAATCCAGGATTCTTTAAGTGGCGAGCTTCCCTTATAATATTCATCTTTTAAAACACATCTAACATACACTACGGTGTTTTTTCTATAACGCTGAATATCCACCGTTATGTATCTCGATCATTTCTGTTTTCAGGGTTTATTTCTGGACTGACGACCACGGCAGGAAGCTGAAATGCTCTGCTCCACTTTACTTTGACTATGCCATGTCATATATTCAGGATCTGCTGACTGATGAAGATGTGTTTCCCACGAAAGCAGGTAAAATCTACATCATACACGCTCCATTATTCCACATCACATTCCAGTTGCAATCCCTTATCACCCCCTTTTCTTTCCCCAGGTTCAGTATTTCCGACAGGTTTCGTCTTTCTGGTCCAGAAGGTGTTTTTGCTGCTGTTCAGGACTCTGGCTCACATTTATTGGTCTCACTACAGAGAGACACTCGCTATGGGCCTGCACCCTCACCTCAACACACTCTTCACACACCTCACACTCTTCTGCCGGCAACATGCGCTGCTGGAGCCAGAAGACACCGAGCCGCTGCAGGACCTCATCGCAGCTCTGGGACAGCAAGGCTGAACCTGAAGGGCAGAGACAGATATAAACACTCACGTTCTCAACACACTCTTATTTATTTGTTACAGGTTGGTTGGCTCTGGCCGCTCTGAGCCAAACTTAAACTAATTCACAATATGAAGAAGGCCTAGTTGTTAGCAAAGAAGAAAAAAATCTGGGTATCGGCCCGTTGCTGTATATAGTTGCTGTCAGTTATTTGTTTGAACTTAATACTGCATGTTTTTTTTTTTTTTTTTTTTTTAACATAATGGTGCATTGTTGTGTTTTGACAAGGTCAAGATCTTCAAGGTCACTCGTCTTCCTCACTGAAAGACGCTGTAACATAATAAACTGTGCAGTGGTTTCTCAAAAAAATTTAAAATAAAAAAAATCCAGTCAGACAAACCCAGTTGGTGCCATCATTGTATTCTGAACATTTGCAAAAACCCACGAGTTGATGCGAATACTGTATAATCTCATTTGTAAGGAGAAGTCTCTCTGCACCTTTATGTATGATTCTGTACTCTCTAATAAACATTTGTGACATTTTGACTGTTTGAAAGATTTAAGAAGTTTGATTACTCGCTTTTTCTAGAAAATATTAACCCTGTAAGACCCAAATATTGAAAAAAAATTAGCAAAAAATAAATAAAATAATTTATATATGTAGAAACCCAAATATAGAAAATAAAATGAACAAAAAATAAAACTGAAAAAAATTCATATAAACCCAAATATAGAAAAAAATGTAACTAAAAATATTTTTTTGCCCATTTTTTAATATTTTCAATATTTTTTCTAAATTATATATAACTACAAATTAGTTTAAAAAAAATATATATATATATATATATAAAAGATAGAAAATAATGAAAAAAATAAGCTGCAACAGTGGGTTTTACAGGGTTAAACAACAATAATTAGTGAAGTGAATTTGATCGTGAAGAAACTGTCCATGTTGTTTATCAGCACATCTCCAGGTTTTTGCTTTAACACAGCAGCACCACCTGCTGCCAGAACAAGAATCCAGCACGCATCACATTTTTACTTTCATCACATTTTTACCTGCACTGTCAATCTCTTTATCTGAAAATAACAGGACCACAGCATGTATTAGGAGGCTACAACATTATTCAGTATAGAAGTGAACACACTCCAGGACTCTTAAAGCAGGAAAGAAACTTACTGTAAACCAATGTTCCCTGTAATTTTTCCTGAGTGTGAGCAAACACACAAACTCCCTGAGCGTCCCTTGGACCACTGTGAGCAACATCAGACGTGTGCACTGTGGTCACACCAGCATCACATCCATTCAAGTTACATGGTTCATTAAAAGAATCAAATTACAGCATTTACATTTCTGTTAAAACACTTTGTCAACAGGAGCCAGTTGAAGGCTGCAGTGATTTTAGTGACACTACAATGTATAAGAGTGAAGTTATTGAATATTTGTCTCTCTTTACTGTTGCAGTGGTTTTGCAAATTGCAGACGGACCCTGTTCACTCCATAGACACCAATGTTATTCCTGTAGCTTGAAAGACGGCTACTTTTGATAAAACTGGGCTTGTAGCACATTGTCTGCCTTGCAACAATGGGAAAGAGGCACCGTTTATGTTTTGACAACCTATATCTAACGAGTTATTGATGCTGGAAGTCTGAATCTGTGAATATCTTTCCAACTTTACTGAACTTGGGGCCACTACCACCTAAGGAGTGATATATTTAATTTTGAAAAAAGCATTTAGCCATACTTAAAGCTTTAAGTGCTTTATTAACACGGAACTAAAAATTTTGTATTGTTTTATTATCACAGGTTCTGTCTGAAAAGAGGTGGCATCAGTTTAAACAGTGAAATCAAACTAATAAAATGTAATGACCAACCAGTGTGCAATACTGGATTCTGCAAAAACATAAACAACTTTTTTTAAATCTAAATCTTATCTTAACACAGTTAATGTATTAACTTATTTTTGTGTGTATGCATGTATTTATTGATTTATTTAGTACTGTTAACATATCAGAGTTCTGAGTGAATTTTTCTTAAGATAGGCAAAGGTCATTTATTGATTACATATAGGCTATTAAATGTTTATTAAAAACTAAAAAGCATTTTTAAAAAAACAACTTAGGCATTTATTGAGTCACTAAAATACTGTAGAGTACAGACCACATCAGCATGATTATAAGCATCCTCTGGTAAATGAACAACCAGATACTGATGTCTCTCACCATATGGACTTCAGGAGATGACTGGGGGATGATAAACTGTGACCTACTGGTTGGGTTCTCTCTGTTCTCATGTTTCTTACATGTTTGTCCCCTGACAGCCGGGTCATAATGTTTTTTGAGCAACACACCATACTATAACGTTTTTACAATGATGGTTCTACTATGGAACCAGTTTAACATGTTCAGGTGTTCTTTGTGTGAAAACTCAGAGATTTCAGGTATCAGAAGGTGGTTTTCAACTTTCTTTGTTAACTTTCTGCTTCAACTTTAAATTAAATTTCCTTCACTAACCCAGCCCTCTGGACTCCCAGGAAGCTGTGTTCCTATTGGCTGTCCAGGTGGCTGCTTGGTGTTATCAGGAACACCTGAGTAGCTCAGTGTCTTCCTGCTTTATTTAGCTGCAGACAAACATTTCCTCTGCTTCTCTTCACCACAGAACCGGGTTTGGTTCCTTGCTTTAGTTTGTTCTTTAGGCGTTGGCTTGCAGCTTCCAGCAGTAAAATCGTCTTTAATGTGTTTCTTGCTGTGTTTTAGGGCTTTGTACTGGATAGTTGTCTTGGTAAATGTGGTTCTTTAGCCACAGTTATCACATGGTGCTAAGGTGTGCAGTGATTAGTGGATTTGGTGCAGCTGAGTTGTGTCTTTATCTTGGCTGTAGTGAGTCTTTAGAGGTTTTTGGTCAGACACATTCTGTATTCTTGTTTGTGAACCAAGGTTGGTTGTCCAGAAGGTAAGAGTTCCTGTCCTGATTCTCTGTTCTCAGAGGTTCTCTGGTAGGCTGCAGGAGACTTTAGTGTTTGGTTTGTACTAGTTTGGTTTTTGTATGGTTTCATTTGGATGACTATCTTGAGGCTCCTCCTGTGGTTTAGTGAGGTTTTCTGGAACAGTTCTACAAAGCAACCTGCAGCAGAAGAGACTTTGAGAGTTTTTAGGAAGTTCTGGAGACCAGACTTTAGAGCAGCAGAAACATTTGTCAGCTGTTTGAGCAGGAGAAGGTGATCTTCAGAGTAGAAATGAGACGGAAACCTTCTTGACCCGTGTGGTGAGGTCCTGTACCAAGAGTTTGAGCAGGTTGTGAAGAGTCTGTAGTTCTTTGGTCTGAAAGCACAAGAAGAGTCGACTCATTAAAGGAGAAAACAGGAGATATTGTTGGTTCTTCTGTGGCTCTGCAGTTTCCTTAGACTGAATATCAAGTTTATATTTTAAATGATTTCCCATGTGAGCCCAAGAGGACTTCAATAAACTCCCTCCATCCCCTGGACAAAACATTTTTTTTTTTATTACCATGTTAAATCCTTTTTTAAAAAATGTTTTTGAGTTTTAATCATAGTTTTAGCATAGTTTTTTTTCTCTTTGCTTGTTTAGTTTTGTCATCTGTGTAAAAGGTGCTAAACAAATAAAGTTGAATTGATAAACTGAATAATTGACTAACTCATGATTGTGACAACAGAAGTATTTTCATTGTGATTTAAGGGTTTGTTTCATTTTTAAGATTGGGGTTAAAATCTTGACAGAAAAAAGATTAAAGAAATAAACTACATTAAAAAAGCAATTAAATCAAAGGAAAAAAGCATTTACTACAATAAAACTTTTCACAAGAAAATTAAACATTAAATACAATTAAATTATATTAAACAGACAAAATATTTAGATAATTAAACAGAAGATACAAAACATGTAGTTATGAAATTAAACAAAATTATTTAATAAATATTAAACATTAAAGACGAAATATTTTAGATAATTAAACATTTAAAAAATACAATTAAACAAGAATATTAAACATTTTAAAAATACAAAACATTTAATTAGATTATTAAACCTTTAAAAAGACAAAACATTTAATTAAAAAATTAAATGTTTAATAAGAAAATTAAATCTTAAAGACAATAAAACTTTCAATAGGAATTAAACAGAAAATACAATGAAGCATTTAAAAAGAAAACTAAACATTAAAAGGTGGTAAAATATTTAAAAAGAAAAACCTTAAAGGTTTAATCAAAAAATTAAACATTGGGAAAGAAAAGGAAATTTTTCAAACAAGCCGATAAAACATTTGAAAAAACAATAATTAAACATTAAAAAAGACAAAACATTTGGAAATCAAATCAGACATTAGTTTTGCTTTCTCACCTTTTATTATTTTCTAAACATTTAAGAAGAATCAAACAAGACAAAACATTTGAAAAGACACCAGTTAGATCAAATTAAACAGAAGAGACAATAAAACGATCAAAAAGAGCAAAAACAGATAAAAATCTTAAAGCGTTTTCTAGTCTGAAATGAAAACATCAAGTTGTTTCTTCAAGCATTTCCTCTTTTTATGTTCTTGGTTTGATTGTGGATAGATTTGCTAAGAACTCATTTCAGAAAACTGCTTTCCAGATAAAGTCTACTAGTAGTTGAAGGCATTGATCAAACTAATGTTACCTTCTGATCTCCACAAACTTTACTGTTCAGTGAAGAGAATCAAAGTTTGTTGAGGATTTCTAAAAAACCCACAGGTGAAGGTCTGAGAAGAACTCAGATGGATGGTCTAAATGTGAAATCAAGACTCATGGTCACAAGTTTTAAGGCTTCTGTTAACCAGAAAGTTCAAACTAACAGAGAAGTACTGAGAAATTTTTAAAATTTCAGTCCTCAGACTGTCTAAAAGTTCAAACTAACAGAGAACTACTCAAGAACTTCGAGGTTTTCAGTCCTCAGACTGTCTGAAGGTTCAAACTAACAGATAACTACTCAAGAACTTCGAGGTTTTCAGTCCTCAGACTGTCTGAAGGTCCAAACTAACAGAGAACTACTCAGGAACTTAGAAAATGTCAGCCCTCAAACTGTCTGAAAGTTCAATCTAACAGAGAACTACTGTGGGACTTAGAAAATTTCAGCCCTCAGACTGTGTGAAAGCTGAAGTCCTGAGGACTCGGGAGGTGTGGAGGCTTGGGAAGTCTTGGAACTGAGGGTTCAACCCTCCAGCACAAAGGCTGAAGTCCAGCCTCCTGAGAAAAACGGTCGAGTTGAGACTCGAGTTAAAAAAAAAAACTCAAAAATGACAAAAAATAGATGACAAATGCGCAAAAAAAAGATAAATTAGTATCTGAGCGAGTAGCTCAGGGGGATAAGAAGAGGACTACTAAGCGGAGGGTCGCAGGTTCAAGACCCGCCACTGGCCCTTTTCTTTGTTTGTCTTTGTCACGATTTTGATAAAATTTAAGAAGTGTCTGGTCTTGAACCAGCGACCTGCAGCTCCATAGGCAAATCCTTAACTCACTGAGCTACAGATCAGATGAAAAGAAATGATTTCGTCGTCCCTTTGGCATCGTAGTTCCTCAAGTGACCACATGGGCAGAGCCAAGGCGGAGTCTGGGTGGAGTCAGGGCGGGGAGGAGGCGGGGAGATGGGTGGCGGCCTCCCCCCTCTACTCCCCCACCTGCCCCCACCGCCCACCACACCTTCCCCCGCCTGACGAGTTCCTCGAGTCTCCACGAGTTCTTCGAGTCTCCTCGGGTTTTCCCGAGTTTCTGGAGTTTCCACGAGGTCAGAGGCAGAGCAAGTTGTCATGAAGAGGTGTTGAAGTCAGCGAGGATGGACTGACTTTTTACAGCGACTAGAAGGACGACGACTAGAAGAGCAGGTCTTTAACCACCATCCATAAAATCCATGGAGTCGACTCCAGAGAAATGAAGGGAGGTCAACTTTTATCAGCCTCCATCCAGATGTTCAACTTGATATCTTTACTTGGAGATTTTTAGCACCACAAACCTTTAGTATCACACTTTATTATCATTTATTAGGACTTTAATGGAATCCACCAGCAGATTTAGTTTTTGTTGACAAACTTTATTCTTGTCGTCGTGGGACTGCAGTATTTAAAACTGTTCCTTCTATTTGACCTCATGTTTATTAGTTTTAGTGGAGAAAGTTATTTTAATTGTCCATTAGTCTCCTAAAAACAAATAATAAATTGGATTAGTCAAGAGCTTTAAATTTCTTACTTTGTCATATTTTAAATATGACAAAAAAATATAAAAATAAAGTGTCTTCACACAATTTGACCTGTAATTGGCGTTATATAAATAAAATTGAATAAAAATTGTATGTATCTTGTAATGTTGGAGTAATTCAGCCATATATGCTGGAAAACCCATTTTCTTTGTCCATTAATCTGTTGTTTTCTCCAGTAATTCATTTCTTGTTTTGGTTTATACAATGTCAAACCCAAATATATTCAGTTTACTGTCATAAAAACCAAAAAGATTTACATTCATGATGCAGGAATCAGACAGTTTTTCACTTTTTATCTTAGTTTAGTCAGAAAGATAGTTGATAATGTGTGAATTGTTGCAGCTTGTGAGCCGTAGAAGGTTTTAATCTTTGGGGCCGAGTGTCAGAAAACATTAAGAAACCAACATCATCAAAACATTCAACAAAGATTTGAACATCATTAAAGGGAAATCCAACTTTTGCATGACAATGTCTAATTAAAGGACATTTATTTCCAACGTAAATGTGTGATATTCATCCTCTGGAGCTTTCTCTTCACATTGTCTTCCACCTGGACTGGTTTGGTCGGGAGCATGTGCAACAAACATTTGAAAAACTGCACTATAACATCAATGAATGACACTGAAGTTTAATCTCTACATAAATGAGACTGAGTCTGGATGTGCTGCTCTGTCATTAACTCCTAAGTTTAGGGAAAGTTCAAACAAAAGAGGACAGTTCAGATAAGACTTGACAATGAGCTTATTTGGAACAAACATCTCAGACTTTCTGAGCTTCAGCACCTCTAGCAAGATATTTTAACAACAAGCAACTCAAGAGATCCAAAAGTTGGAGAGAGTTAGCTTTAGCTGAGCCAAAGAACATGTGGGACGCTAACCTAGCAAACATTTCAGACTTTTCTCTGTGAATTCTGAGAAATAATTTCCTATTTAATGACAGCTACACATCTTAACTCAGTCTCATTAAAACAGACTCTAATTCAGTGTCATCCATCCATATTAAAGTGCAGTTACCCAAAATGTTTGTTGCATGAGCTCCAACAAAACCTGTCCAGGTAGAAGGCCACTTTGACAAACAGGAAGTGGACGATTCCAAGCAGATTTATGGAAGGGGGAACTGGACTGTACTAAGTGTGGTCGAGTATAGAGGGGTGTTTTGTGGGTTTTAAGGCTGATAATGATTATTAGTGAGACATTTGGAGTAGATATTCATTTGCAGTAAATGAAAGTATTTAAAATCTTGGAATTAAACTTAGAAGAACACAAACTCTAACAGAAAACTTTGTTGATACGTTTTTGTTTTGTTTACAGATGTTAAGTTAAAGGAGTTTTATTCGTGGCATATAACCAATCAAATCACTCCAGAAGACAGAACGACCACAGATAGATAAAGGTTCAGAGCCAAAGTAGCGCCATTTTAAAATGTATTTATTACCGTAAATCAGTAAAAAATAAAATACTGATAATCAGTAAATCAGTCAGCCCACAATTACTACAATTCTACAATGTATGTCTCTTTGCTTTGACTTGTTATTTGTACAATATACGATGTATATGATGGCGTTTTTTCATACCAAAGGCTATACTATGATGTTTTCTAAGAGACATACGATGCTACTCTGTTTGTTCTGGTCCTGGACCACTGCACTCCTCCTCTGTTGTTTTCTGGATTGTACTCAGCTGCATGCCTTCGTCCACCCGGCCTCCGTTGACTCGTCCCGCCTGCCGTCTCTGGAGCTGAAGCTGGATTGGAACAGACCAAAGTACAGTCCAATCACGATGCCAGCTGCCTCTCAAAAGGCTCCTTCATCTGGCAGGTGGCGGAACTTCTTCTGAGGGGAAGCTGAGCTGGCCCGGCAGAACTTTGGAGATGTGTTCCAGTGGTTGGTGGATGTGTAGGGAGATAGAGAGGGACCTTTGAATTGTTCAGAAAGGAAAACAGGGAACCCATTGGTAGTTTTAGTTTAGGATGCTACTGCGGTGTGTTTTTGGGTTTTAAGAGGTGAACAGGAAGAGTTTTTTTCCCGTATTGATTATCTTTTACTTTGTTCCTGGTTGGAATGCCCATCAATGTCAACATGAAGTTCACTTTTAGTTCTGTTGATTTATTTTTATTTTACTAACACCCATTTGTTTTTAACCCCCTCACATGTTGTGTTGTTGTAAACTTACTCTTTCAAATAAATACTCGTCTAACACTCTGGAAACCAGCGTTTGGACTGTTTTTGTGTTGCTCCTCACCTACTGACAGCTGTGGACTAAAGGCTATACTGTGACGTTTTTAGAGCGACATGCTATACTATAGGCTTTTTTAATTGACATATTATTGTGACTTTTTTTATTTTTTTGAGCAACATATAAAAATTCGAACAGTTTTAAAAGTTACTGTACTTTTACTTGTGCAATGAAACTATTATTCTATGGCATTTTTTAGATGACATATTATACTCTGATGTTTTCTTGAATTACATACTATTTTGACAATATACTGCACTATGACATTTTTTGAACCACATATCATACATGACAATTTTAGGCAACATCCTATCATTTTGCGCTTTTTGAACCACATAATAATCTATGTTTTGTTTTTTTTTCTTGCCAACATGCTGTACTATGAACTACAGGCCATACTATGTTATTCTTGAGTAAAGCATACTATACTTTGACATTTTCTGAACTACATCCTATACTATGGCATTATACAGAGTGCTTTGGTTACATCTTGATTTATAATCTAGATTTTTTTCTGTTTTGTTTTTTGACAGGATTACCACAGACCTGACCGTGAACACCGTCGACACCCACCTCAGGGAGACGCTGCCTAAGATCTCAAGGCTGCTTGGTCGTGGTCTTTCTGGCACGTACTCTTCCAGGATGAGCCGGGAAGTTAAACACTGATGGAATGACACCAGGTCTAAGCCGACAAACTTCCAATTCCTCCTCAACCCATAGTCTCTGGGAAACCTACATGGAGTAAGAAAAGTAGACAGAGAAGTAATTAAGTCTGTACACAACATATTAAAAAGAAATCATGCTAATATATTAAGTACAAAGAACCAAATTCGCCAATATACTGGAGACCAGAGCTATTTAATTTGATAAGTATAACCTTGTTTAGTAACATTTCAATTATTTGAGAGCAGTCCTAAAGAACTGCCTGTAATCCCAATCATAAAATGGGTTTGGAGGAAGAACATAGATGGTAATCTGGATATACATGAGTTAGGCTTTATAACTACTATTGGTAGTATTGGTGGTAGTAATAGTAATGTGACCACTACTACTAGTAGTAGTAGTACTACACTACTGCTGCTGATACTGGCACTGCTACTACAACTTGTAATACTATTACAAATGCTGATACTACTTCTATGACTCTAACAGCTGTTTATACTACTACTGCTGCTTGTACTTTTAGTATTACTACTACCGCTTGTACAACTATACTACAGCTACTATTAATCGTCTGGTATTTGCTTGTCAAGCTGCTAGCTCGCCTTAGCGTTTTGCTAGTGGCTAACTAGTTAGCTCTCATAGACTGGAAGCTCTCAACAAGATTTCATAATGAAAAAAGAGCCAAAAACTATTCTTACCTTACCATCTTCCGTTTTCACGCCTTCTACATCAACGGAATGCACTGAAACTTTGCCCCCACTAGCTTAGCCTCGCTGTAGCACGCAGCTCAAAGGGGCGTGTCCTATCTACTCATTCATATCTATGAGAACAACGGTGACTGCACATAAGGAAGCCTGACGTTGATTAGCTGCGTAAATACCATTATATACAGTCTATGGTAAATACGTATGTGAATCGCATCATTGGCTGCAGCAGCCAGTCACCGGTCACTCACTGACTCACATTGAAAAATAGCACAGAATGAATTGTTACGTGTTTATTTTATTTACAATTTAGGTTGGATTTTTTTTTTGTGCGCAGCGCGGATTTTCTGTGCGCGGAGACCGTGTCAGCAGTGCGCAATTGCGCACGCGTGCAGCTTAGAGGGAACAGTGCTGTAAACCCTTGTCATGATTCCATTTCAAATTCAGGCTTTCTTAGTGGAGACAAATGGAACGAAAACATTCCTGTCTTTAAAAAATCCTCTATATCTCCCTTTTGCTGCATCCATTAAAACTGTAATCTCTGCTGGGTTGGTGGAGGAATTAGAGAAAATGTCTCTTTTCAACCAGACGTACATGTCCTATTTGGGTAAATCTCACTTCATCGAAATGTCCTTCAGTAAAACCCACTTAATCCCTTCAGGTCACTCTGACCTCCCTCTGGATTTGTACAATTAATGAAAAAATCAGACAGAATACAGATGACCTACACTTTACAATGCTACCATTATTTCCCATCTGGAGCAAATATCCATAAATCCACTTAGAAATCATAGGAAATAACAGTCCTCATTACTGCATAAATTGCCCAAGAAACATTAGATTTCCTTCACTATCAAAGCAATCGGGTGAAAACTGGCTGTACATCCATGAATGTAATACAAACAGGAACTCCAAATGTCTAATTCAGCACAGTTTTAATGATGTTAAGTGTCAAACTTAAAGAAACTGATATTATCATTAACGTAGCCAAGAGAAAATTAAATAGAATTCTATTCAGTTTCAGAATGGACACTTCAGTCTTTGTGAATATACACAGTGTTAATGAATGAAAACATTTCCAAAGGCAGACATTTGAGAACCGCTGTAATCGAATGAAACTGAGACATAAATCAGGAGCTACGATGTTCCCAGAAGACAGTTTTGTATTCTCACACAGCTCTGTGGGCAATTTGACAAGAGATAAGCTGCTTTTGTCTGTTTTTTGCTGTCAGTCACAAAAAACAAAGATAAGTAAACTGATACTCGGACCATGATGTCATCCTCATTTGATTCTCAGTTTCACTGAGTAGATCAGGGTGCAAATACAAAAACAACTCGGTAAGCAGTAAAAGTTAAACAGGCTTTCTCTGTACACACAGCAAGTTTGACCATCCTCATTTCAGCACCAACATTGGTTCATCTAAACATTAGAGACAACAACAGATGTAGTTTGTAAGCCTTCAGTTGGCAAAGACATCTCCAAAATTACATGCAGACTTTGTTGAGCTTTTACTTGTTCATTTTGCAACTGAAATGTCCTTAAAATACAACTTCACTGTGATGAAGACAGAGATCACTGGAATAGTGTTTAGGCCATACAAGCAGCGTCTGAAATCCATATGTGCTTGAAGATTTGTCACTGGGTGCAATTAGAACTCATCACTGTAATATGTACTCTTAGGTTTGATGGTCATCTCTTGTTTACAAGGCCATTTTAACATCACAAGCACTCCACTAGTGGGTCTTTATGAGTCCTGTTTGAGGGACTGAGATATGATCGTAATTCTAAGAGCTCATTTACTGTACCAAAACAATCAGAACAAAAGGAAAAGATAGCCTAGTTTGCTGCTCCTGCTGCCTGGAATGAACCTCAAAAGGACATCAAACTGAAGGACAAAATTATTTAAAAAGACCTCAGCTACTAGAAAACTAAAATATATTGTAACTTGCCACTGCTTTGATTTACTCCACTGGTGCCTTCCATATTTGTTTAACTAAGTAAAGCCAATGTGATTGTGTTCTGCATTAACAAAATCACAAAAACACAACATGACATGAGCAGGTTCTTCTTGAAAATGAGATATGGAATTTACTATGAGAGGGACCAATCAGTGAGGGAGTGTGTTTCTGCAAAGGAGAACTTTTTAAACTCCACACCACCATATGTGGAATATGTGTTATAGTATGCCAGGACATGTTTAGACCTACTGGCTTCTCCTAGAAGTCTAAACAGAGTAAAATGGAATGCCACGATCAAAGAATTAAGGATTTCTATACTGTGTGGTAGTTTTTTCTTTCACTGTGAGCATGTAATTCCGTATTTCACCACACAGGGGCATCAAAAGCCACCAAACTGTAATGCAAAGATGTTAGAAAAAAATGATGCAGGCTATCATTATGAGCATTACCCAACCTAAAAGAGATAACAATAATACATAATTGAAACTGAAGTATCTAAATGGGAATGATTAATTCAAAATAGCATTAAGCAGTGAAACAGTATTGTTAATCATGTTTTGTTTTTAATAATTTTACAAAGATTTTTAGTAACTTTTAGGAACCAACACACTTCACAGAAACTCACTGCCTTCTTGTGTTGTTGTGATTTTATTCCCCTTTCTCTGTTTTTATTGGTTGTTGTCTGTTCTCCTGAAAATGCAAAAAACAGTTTGAATGGCTAAATATTTTACAATTTCCCTGCACATTATTTTAAAATTATTAATTAATAATCTCTTTCATCAATGCACCCAGTGAAGAAACATCCTGATTCTAATGCAATTAGTCTCTTTTATGTGCAACACAACAGGACTCATCAGATTTAATCCCATATTTTGATCTAGACAAGCTATAATTTTCCTTATTATCGTAGCACAAGAGTACAAAACCATCCCATAATGGAAAGATGGAAAGAGAGACAAAGCCAAAAAGGCAAAGCTGTGCATTGTGTGTGTGTGTATGTTGGGTTTTGTGTTGGATGTTAAGATTATACTTAGAGATCCTGAATGTGGCCAGACGTCTGATTTCCTCTCCGATTTCAGCCCGAGGTGTCCGGCAGACACAAAGACTGAAACCGAAATGTTCCAGTGAGAGCCAGAAGCATCTTTTTCTGCCTGCTGAGGGATCAGAAGAGGGGAGAGGATAAGTCTGAACAGTGTGGACATGCACACACTCTGCTTCACACACACACAGAGGTTTGTTCTTCGGACAGATAGGAGATGTGTTAATGCACATGTTGGACTGAGTTGAGGCTCACGGTGTTGGAAACTGAGCTTAGAAGGTATTACTTCAAACTGCTGAGTCACAGACAAGCACACACACACACACACACACACACACACACACACGGCACTTTAATTAAGACCTGAAGCCACCTCCACATACAGAGCATTCTTTTAATCAGTTTCAGAGTCTGAGCTTCTCATCTGTGTCCTGCAGCAGCACAGCTAAGAAAAGAAAAATTGTTCTTTTACAAGGAAGACGAGGAGAGCAGGATCACTGCGACCAATGCAGAGACTACCTCTCTGTGTCTTTTCCTTCCTTTCCTTACTTTGAACTTTTATTAACTAAGGCACACCATAACATTTGATGAACTGGATGACCTGTACTGTCATACAATTAAATGAATTTGCCTGCAAACACACATAAAATCTTTCTCCAAAAGTGTGTCACAAGATCCAGAGGTTGGATTACAGCTTGGGTTTCTGACTTCTTGGTTAGTGAAGAAAAGACCATTTACAACAGCCTGTCTGGCATGTTCCAAGCACACAGATTTTTTGCCTTCTGAGACAGGTAAAGAGACCTAAAGAGATATCTCAAAAGACAAAATCAAAGATAACTGAATTACCTTGACTTGTTAATCATGTCCCAGCTCTTCAGATTAACTCCTTGCAGATTGGAAACAAGCAGGTCGCAGTTCAATGTCGTCTCTTTGATCCACATCTTGAGAAACAGCAGCTGTACAAAAGGCAGATATACACACACCACATGAATACATAGAATACTGCTGTGTACAGGTCACTCTGGTATTATTATGTGCCCCAGTGATCCTCGATTTGTTTTTATTGAGATTGAATCACATTCAGTTGCAAAGATAAATGTCAGGTTTTGCAGTTAACTTTATAAATGTTACAAGAACCGTAAATCTGGACCGACAAAGTTTTTATTGTACGTACAGACAGATGAGAAACCCTTTACTCCGAACATTTTGCTGCCATGGTTTAGATCCATGTCTCCTTAGAAAGAAGAGTCACTGCTAATCAATACAAAGTAGGTCTGAGTGATCTCCTTTAACCTGTGATGAAGCATTTCTATCCTGATGGGAGAGTGACAGTATCTCCATCTATAGGGCACAAAGAATCACTGATGAGCATGAAAATGATGTGAATCATACAGTCTGTTATGGCCTTTTCAGTCAGTGTTTGTGGACCTCTTTGAACACCTATGGCAGATCTTTGACAATGCTCTCCACCACCATCATCAAGACATCAAATTAGGGAATATCTTTTAGAATAGTGGCATTTATCCCTCCAGTAGGGTTGCAGAGACTTGAAGAACGGATATCAAGCAGCACTGAGACAGATGAGCCATGTTTTCCTTTAGTTTTTCATCTGTCTGCCTGGTAGAACACTGGATTTGTCTGATGGGAACCGTAACTTCCATCTTTTATTAGTTTTACTATGAGCTAATTATTTATGGATGATGGTATCTGCTAGTTTCTGATCAGTTGTCCACACTTTAAGCTCTTTCTAACAACCCCAAGCTTTTGATTTAGACCTCTAGACCAAAATAGCACTATTGCAGTTCTTTTAATAGCTTTGTTAGTGGAGTCCAGCTGGAACTTTGTTTAGCGGCTTTTAAACTGCCAATATGCCACATGCATGGTGTCCATTTTAACCAGTGCAAACACAAGTCCGACTCCTCAGTTTACAACATTAAACACAAAATACATGAGAAACAACACAAATGCATATCAAATACTTACCCATAATCACTATTTTTCCAATTTCAGGTGTATTTATACACAATCAGGTCTAAATATGCAAAAAGTAGAACTATAATATGGCATTTTTTTAAAATGTATACATGCCTATGAATCTGAAATACTTTTTTAGTTTTTGGTTTTCTTTAAAGCATGTTCTACAGGCATATGTTGAATTCTGTAGAGGGGAATCCTCATGATCACTCGACATCACATTAAATTAAATCTAAGTAGGTTGTGTTAGTGTGAATAAAATATTCTCAGAGTATTGCAGAGGGTTTAACTGCTTTAATTCAGCAGGTCTTTTCTAAGTGGGTCAAGCTCACTCTAGCCACCAATAGGTTCACTGTGTAAAAGGAAACTAAATCCAATAAGAAAATCCACAAGGACACCTATGAGGTCATCACCTCCTCACGTGTTAAACAAAAAGCACCCAAGAGGACAAATATGGAATATGCACTTTACCTTTATAACCAAGATTACATTAGAAGGCTGCAGCTCTTGAGGTTTAATTAGGTTGTGGCGTTCATTGGAGGCTGGAGTGGGACAGACAATAAGCCTTCCTCCTCCCTCCTCCTCCTCCAATCAGGCTTTATAAATGACAGAGCTCCAGTTGCTCCCGATGTGTACCCCAATGAACTCCACAGTTTTCTCATCGGGTAACGGCAATGAGTAGAAGATGCGGCGAAGAACAGACATGATGCTGCTGAAGTCACTCATCCGTACGGGACAATCTACCTGCTAGAAATAACTTATAATCCTCCAACTTTACAGCAGTTCTCAACTTTTTTTTTTCACGCAGCGGTTATTCCCAGTTTTTCTACTTTCACTTCTTAGATTTTAATTCCGTGTTGATAATATTTTGACCTCTACCTCCTCCCGGACGGTGCGCCTCCGCTACGCCGCCATGTGCGTCCTCCTCCCGGCGTGGCTGTGCTTGCTGCTCGGCCTCCTGCCTCTGGAGGTCCAGTCCCGGGCTCTGGCTCTGCAGAGGACTCACAGACACAGGTACCACCCACTCACTGCACATCCACGCACTGATGCTGTTCCACTTGTCGTGTCGTTTGCAACGTGTTTAAGCCAGAATGTCAGCTTTGTTGTTCGCTGAGAATGTGAAGGGCATAAAAATAGAAGGAAAACAAACAGAGGCTTAATTGAGTCTGTGTAACAACAGTGTGAGTTCTAGTGACTTAATAAGTTAATAGTGACAGTAATAGCAAACTTAATCCCTCCCATTATAACATATTTATCATCATACAACAGGTGGTGCTATATTTTTGTCCCTGATATTTAAATCCAAAGGGATTTTGTCTTATTTCTGTTCATTTTCATTTAATATATATTAGGAAGCACTGTTAAAAGGTTAATAATAATAAATAAAGTTGCCTAAATCTGAACTATATGCCTACAAAACCTCCTTAAATTTCCATTTTCATGAAGGAAAAACTACACCATATCATAAAACCATTATTTATTTGAATAACAACATTTCACCGATCAGCTGATTCACTAAACAATAATAAACAATTCTGGTAATCAGTTAATCGTTTAAGTCCTCTATTTTGCAAGAGTGCACCGCATTTTTGGTTCCAGCTTCTGCAACTGCCAATTTTTTTCATATCTATGAATGTTTCTCACATTTTACACACTATATATTCAAAATTAGTCAGGACATAATAATTATATATATAATCATGACAGTGGTGAAAGGCAACAGCAGTTTGTCATTTATAAATGTGAGAAAAAGGTCCAGCAGCCGAATGAGGTAATTCCTCTCAGCAGCAGGAGGTGAGACAAAGGTGAGGGTGATTTAGTGGGATTTGGGACAAGGTGTGCATACCGAGGGGCCGCGCAGCAAACAAGCAGTCAGACAGGCCACAATAGCACACTCACTCATTCACAATACAGACAGCAGCCTGTAGGTTGTGAAAATGTGCAACTCGGACCTGAAAACATCTTGTGATGTGAGGAGGCACAGCAGCACGCTGTTTAAAATAACCGTCACATGCAGCCCCATGCATCACCACTTTACTTTCTGCTAGTCTCTATAATCTAGTCAGACAAAACTTGTTGCTCTGTGTTGTGTGTGAAGGAGAGAGAGAGAAAGAGAGAGAGAAAGAGAGAGAGAAGGGATCACTGAGTGAGTTATATAAGATGGATTTATCTATTATTCATAGTTTTTTTTTATAACAGTTTAATCCCACATTACTGTAAATACACTTATCCTATTGTTCAAGTGCTAAAAAGAACATGAGGTCAAGTTGGATATTAGTATAACAATAGTGGACGATAGACAAGAGCTTCTCTAATGTGCTGATTAAACCTTAAAACAGTAACATTTAACACAATATATTTCTCTGCATATATACGATTTTTGCATTATATCTTTTTTTCATGTAAATAATAAAAAAAACTCAATAAAGGTTCAGTGGTTGTCAGAGGAAAAAGAGGGAACATCTCAGTGTGATTCAACACTGATGGATGCAACGCAATACTGCCTGTGCACTTTACAAAACACTTGTAAAGAATGAAAAGAGGGTAGAAAGAAAAATTGAAGATCCTGCTGGAAATTAGAAAAGATGGAGAAAGGAAAAACAGGGAGAAACTGGTGGTGGAACAGCGGGGATCTGATCGGGACAAAAAGTTTTGTTTGTGCAAAGTACTTTGGAGGAGTTACGACAGGATGGTGTGTATGGTGTGTACGTGTGTGTGTGGCTGTGTGTATTTGTGTTCAGTTTTTCTGTGGACAACCTCATGCTGCGCTCTAACTTGGGAGGAATGTTGGAGAATCTCTTTTTGGTCTCAGACTCTCCACAGGTTCACATCCACAACTACACACACACACACACACACACACACACACCACAACACAGAGCTGGACCTCAGCTCATACTCCTACCATACAAAACTGATTACAATTATACAATCTGGGAACTTACGGGTTCTCTCTTGTGGCAGATGTAAATAAATCTTAGGATATATGGTGCCTCAGCTGCATAAAAACAGCAAGCTTCCTTGACTTGACCAGTACATGCATGTGGATGCCATGATAGAGATGCAGTGCTTCTGTCTGACTTGGAACACAGAAACCAGAGTGAACTTGTGTATGTACATAGTAACTGACAAACAGGAGACTTTGGTGTCTTGCAAGCACACAGTAAGAAACAGACCTATTGGCCAGATAAGGCTGACCTTAATGCTGATATAATTTTCAGGATATGACATTGTTTTCTCTGATAAGGTGCAAAAGAGTCAAATAACCGTTTCCTGCAATGGGCCACTTAGGTCATAATTCCAAAGCATCCACCAAACCAGTCAAATCCCCTATATTTGCGAATATATACTTGACAGTTAATGAAAAGTAATGGCAACTTTCTTTCTTTTTTTTAAGAATCCTAGATGGTTACTCACCACACACAGGTCTGTATCTAATACTAACGGCAAAATGAAGAAGGAAAAAGTGCATAAATACGTTATCACCCCTACACAACCAGCCACCATGAATCCCCGACTCTTACATCAGCTGGCAGCACCACCGGGCCTGTAGGCTCAATTCAACACCGCAAATTAAAAAGAGACATTTTCTAAATTCACCATGTCATAGCGCATTTCACAAATTCTGCACAGGCAAATATCTAGCACTAATCTAGCAACTGTACAGCCCTGCCCTACGGACCAAAAAACTACGAAAACAAAATCACACACAGAATGTTTTGTGCTATGTTGGATCAGGAGGACATTCTCACCCAGATACATTTAATGACGCCAGAAAAAATCCTCAGGCAGCGACAGTGAAAATCAATGATCTCACCACAAAGTCCATTAAATAGTTGTTCTTCAGCTCGTATCATTGTCAGTACAGCAAAGGTTCAGATTTTTAATCCTCTTTCCACTTTAAGGAAAACCTTGTGTCATCGGGCAGCTCCAATTTCTGAAGAAGCTTGTGTGATACAATCAGGCTGCTGTTTTCAAGGTGAAGAAGAGACTTAAAAGCTGCTATAATCCTTTCACCACTCAGAGTGATGAGCTCTACAAAGCGTTCCAGCATCTTACAGACGCTGGTTCTGTCACTTCACTACCTGCCTGCACCGAAGGGCACACAAAGTTGTAATCAAAGGTGGAAACATACTGGAGCATTTAGCAGGGGAAGGGATTTTTCTGTCATTAGTTAGTGGAAACAGAAGGAAAGAGAAGTGATTATCGAATATATATTCATCAAGTCAACACACAAGTCCATAGTTGTTGAAAACACTGTGAAGGAAGAACAGAAGCGGCACAAAGTTCGATTATAGATTTCTATGGTAGAACTGACACTGAGGTGAACTGTCACTGGCAGTCCAGGATGATATTTTCCACCAAACAGTCACATGACAGAGACATGACCAATCATGGAAGGACATTGGCTGATAGGACCTAAACAGGATGCAAACATGGGTGTCTGCATCATCGCTGACAAAAGTCTTAGTTTTTGCCTGTCCAGAGTTAAGTGCATTCCTGAAAACAGAAAACTAAAAAAGGGACCAGCGGCATTTCCAAGTCTTTGTCTTATAGGACTTAAAATGGCAGAACAGTGTGGACAAGAAGTAAATGTAGCAAAAAGAAAACATAGCTTTAAAAGGAGGAAACATGTCATTGTTTTGTTTACAACTTTTGTCACACAAGTGGTCAAAAAATCGAATAATAAGGCATTTATAAGTTTTGGGTTAAGACATTGACCATCAAGCATCATGTCTCACATCTGGCTGGGAACCTTTGGTGCATCACTTCCTCGTTTCCACAATCAGCATTGAATATATTCACTCAAAATGTCATAGCAATAGTTTAAAGTTAATGCATATGAAAGTCAGAATCTCATTTTAGTTTACTTAGCTACAACAGATTTTTAGGTGGTAAATTTTCAGAATATATTATCATGCAGTTTTGCAAAAGCTCTGTTGAAATGTCTTTGTCACAGACCTACACTCCAGTGCTGTGAGTTAATGCAGATGCAGCCTACCTGTATTGGTTGTGTTACAGACTGGCAAGCAGTTCAGTGGCCTACATTTCCTCTGACTTGGAGGCACCGTGGCGCCAAGTGCCTTTCCCTCCAGGGACAAATGTGTTTTAAACCTCACCGCAGGTGGCCTTTAACCATGTAGGTGTGTTAGTAAGTGTGTGGAAGTGTGTTTTTGAGTGTAGGAGAGACTTAAGGTAGACACCTGTAGGTGTGGGCATTCACGTGTGGAGCATGCTCTGAAACAACTGTACGCTGTATGTGTGCAGGTTTTTCCATTGGTAAACCCCGTTTGTCGCCTGGGCAGTCACATGTCACTTGCACGTGTGTGCCCACTAATGCTGCAACAAGCAACTTTATGCCAGTGTGTGTGTGTGTGTATGTGCCTCATTCACCATCAATTAAAACCGATTCAGAACTCACAGGCTTGAAGTCACTGGTATAACACACAATAGTGGGTGAGTGAATGAATGAATGTGTTGGCAGTGAGAGCTCAAGGTGTCCGGCCAGAAGAGTGATCAGAATACCAGTCAGGATTAGTTACAGGATAAGGATCATATGGTAATTTGGCCCACTTTTCACACCAAACAAACAAACATTATCTTGCTTCTTCCATCAATCTCCCTTTCTTCTTTGTTTCTCACCTCCTGAATAGACAACAATTGTGAATAGTGAGGTGTTTACGCACAGACAAATATGCACACACAGAAAGTGATTTTGTTTCATATTTTGCAGGGCAATGATTGTACATATGTGGTTGTTAAGGTGAATGAAAGAGGGCTTTTTTCATCGAAATACTACAGTCATTATTTAACTATCTAAAAGCAGAAATACTGAATATGTTGTACATCCAAGTGTTGCGTTTACTGTAACCTGCCTTATTCTAGTATCACTTTAGCAGAGTTAGGTTTAGTAGTGTTTAAGATTTTCTTCAATATCATAGAGAATATAGTTAAATACCTTTATAATGATTTTACCATCCAAAATACAGCAATATGAAGGGCAGCCAGCAGTGCCAGTAAGAGACTAAAACTATTCATCAAAACATTCCATTTATCTGTGCTTTCACTGCTATAGTCCTATATAAAATTGTGTTTAGTTGTTAGATACAGTGTACACGTAACTGTACCTCGAATTCCAGCGTCTTTATTCCATCACTTGTTTCTCTCATTAGCATAAAAACTCACATGCTAACTGATTACTATGTTCCCGTTGTGTGTTCTCCCCTGCTACTTTACATTATACATACTAAGTATTGCATAACTTCTGACCGGTCACATGTCCAAACAGGCCAGCTCTCTCTCTCTCTCTCTCTCTTGAATGTCTGAGAGTGTGCAGACAAATAAAAATGGAAAAAAATGGAAAAGGCATTGTGATGATGTGAGAAAAAAGTTGGCAAGACAGCAGGGAGGTGAGAAAGAAAGCTCTTAAAACACACTCAGGAGGAGTAGCAGTGCAGGAGCCTCTCACCACATCTACACTCTGTTCTGTGGTCGTCAGTCTCTTGCTCTCTCCTCTTTTTTCTTGCTCTTTTGCTCTTTGCCAACTCACATAGTGTTGTCTATTAACTCGGAATATTATTTTTTAACTGTGCTGATGATGGCAGCATTAGTTGGTCCTCCGCTCAGTTAACTTAAACCGCTTTGGTCCGGATGGGTGCAGAAAGAAGAATAATCTTTAGGGGTCAAAAGCTACAAGATATTTAGAACGTCTGTTTAAATATTCAATTATTGACTGAGATGCACCTAAAAGAAACATCTCATCACTCTGTGTTTTGCACGTGCAAGTGTTTAAAGAAGCACATAATAAATAAAGACTGTGCAGCTACATGAGTCGGCTGCAGACAGACGCCCACCTGTTCACTAGTCTTGTATCTTTCTTACTTTTTCCTTCAAGCTACTTTTTCTCAGTTTCATTTCTTGAAACAAAAAAGGCCGGACATTCCTGCTGCACAAGCCCGACTTCCCGTGAGGCATTCATCTTGTTGTAGTGATCCAGTTTCATACAGAAACTCTAGCAGGCGACACGCGCATGACTGACCAGCATCATATAGGAACAGACTGTGTGTCTGTGCTGCACTGATTCTGCATTGTGTCTAAATATGTTCCCTTTTTTTCAGGTTGAATTTACCCAGACCCTCTAAATACCCGAAGTCCTCTTACCCCGCCGTCTTGCCTACTGTGTCTGATGTCTCTGTTGCCGCTGACAACCACATCACCCAGGAAGACAGGCATATCATGTGGAGGGCCCTGCTGCACAAAGAGCCCCCGCCAAAGTCGTCTGACCCTCTGCTTGACCGAAGCCAGAATGTGCTACCGGAGGCGCCGGTCTGGCCGCGTGGGTCACGGGGTCGCCGCCATGCCAACAGCGGGGGTGGGCGTGGCCACGGCCACCTGATGAGGGTCGGCTGTGTCCTCGGCACCTGTCAGGTTCAGAACCTCAGCCACCGTCTCTACCAGCTGATCGGACAGAGCGGGAGGGAAGACTCGTCCCCCATTAACCCTCGCAGCCCTCACAGCTACGGCTGAGACGCCTCTATCGACAACCGCTGGCAGATCAAACAGGCCCTTTGCTGCATCAGTAACACAGTTAGGGCAGAAAATAAGCCTCTTGGGATGTTATTTTTGTAGTTTTGACTATAATTTTCATTGATAATAATGACATTCTACTCACCAGGTAAATTGCTGAAATCAAGATAAAACTCACAAGCTTTTAAATATTAAGATTTTAACCCCCCATGGGCTAAACTGGGGAAACCAAGCAGCAACCTGGAAGGCTGGGGTCACTTGACAGAAAAACAGTAGGTGATTTTTTAGCTCCTAAAGGGCCATTATCAGTAATGCAGCACAACAACTTTCCCTGGAAACATCTTACCCCAGCAGAGGGCTGTTAATCAACCTGTTGACTTTCTGTGTTCTCTTGCCTCTATGTAATTTGGACAAAGCAGCACCTTATCACTGATTCTCGAGAAAAAACAAATTAAACAGGAAGTAGTGATAAAGAGGAGCGCCAACGATTACATTTTCTACAGAACCCGTGAGCACACTGATGACGAAATGTTGCTTAAATGAGCAGAGAGAGACGAGGACAGAGGGAAATGAGGACATATTGTTGCCACACCATCGGATCAACCACCAGACTCTGGAACAAACAGCACGCAGCTACTGTTTAAGTTGTAACACGTCAAACTATGAACTGCAGTTGACAAAGCTGTGCATCTCACCTAGCTGCAATGTGTTGGTCACAAATGTGATTTGTTCAATGGACCTGCTCACCCAGTCAACATGGAACTATACAAATGCCCCAGTTTAGTTGTTTTACAAGCAAAATCACACTGACTTTGTCCTGAATTTTGAGTGGCTGTATCACCTGATATTTAATTTAGAACATGTAGAGATCTATTGAGTTAATGTTTTACTAAATTAATACGAAAAACTGGCTGAAGGTAAATGACTCACACTAATGGAAGTTATAAGTGGATGGTTAGTTATTACAGATAAAGATGCAGATTCAAAGAATTTTTTCAATAGATAAATCTTTCATAATTCTGTCATACCTTTCTGTGATGACAGAACATTCCCTGCAAACTGTTTAATGTGTAGATCTGCTACCGAGACTTCAAATAACACAGAAGACTGTCAGAATTTCCAGAGAAAAACCAGATAATAAAAGTGCACTACTCAACAGTGGTAAATAAGATAACAGATTTCTACTGAAACATGTTCATTATGTCTTAGATAGATGTGAGTCTGGTACAATAAACCCCACCAGTTACCTAGTATTACAGCTATGTGTCAGCTCTCATATAACCCTGATTATCTTGGCTAATACTGACCACTTATAGCCCAACCAGTCTTTAATGTTATTAACTAGAGGTAAACATGCCAGGAAAATAGCTAGATAGCTGCGAAAACAGTTCACCCAGCCCTGTAAAAACACGACACCCACTTTCCAGGCTGTTTTGGTCCCTCAATATTCTCAAGCTGTATTTACATGAACTCATTATCACCAATATTTCAGGTCTGCTCAGATTTGGTTTTACTGCCATCTAAAGATCTTGAGATAATCAGCCTAAATGTTTGGCTAGTTAGATGATGTGACTGAGAGGAAACATTGCGTTTGATCTCAACATTTATTCTGATGAGTACAGTGTTACTATAACCTATACATACACTGGTCAACGCTGTGTAAATAACTTGTACTAAATCTGAATTTCTGTATACTTTAACATTATTACCTCTAGTTTTCACAGCAGCATCATGTTACAGGTCATTACTGCCAGTTGACTGCAGTGAAACTAGAGTGCTGTGTCTTGGCATTCATACAGTAGCAATCATTTAGATACTATATTTGTGAATGGGGAACATTGTGAACCGGTGAAGCCTCTCAAACTGGCCTACCTGACTAATGTCTACTATCGTCATCAATGGTGATCCTGCTGATCTGAACTTACCTGAGCTCAGCGCTAATCCACCCCTGTCGCTCAAAAGCACATTCATTCCCTCTGCAAACAAGAAGCTTTACTTCAGTGCGGACAGAAACCAAGAATAACCTCCAATCAAACCCAATTAACCCTTCACCCAAAACCTCACAGAGCACACCAGCCAAAATAACCACTAACCCTAATCCATGATCTGTCTGCGCACTTCTTAGTAGCTACTGTAGCGTGTCCCGGGTAAGAACAGCTACAACGCAGAGAGCTTTTTACCTGCACACTGTACAATGCATCAATGTTGTATTTTTGCCACAGTCTTTTCTTTGAGCCTTAATCGGTTTAATCACTTGGATGGCCTTATAGTGTTTTGCCTTTCACAATTCAGCTTCACAGTAAATGTCAAAAGGTTTATTGAAAGCTTTCTGTTTGTCTAACTCCAGTTTCAATAGTTCTCATAGGTCAAATGTTAATAGGAATGCATGAAAGCACTTTATTGTTCTTTTACATTAAGTATGACTTGAAATTTTTAAACTGTGTTATTTAACTTTAAATTAATGAGTCCGTTTTACTGTAAATACCCACTTCACTAAATTTTCACATTGATGTCTGCGGCCCCTCAAGGTACAAGTGTCCTTTTGTAAACGATCTTTGCTGTTTTCTTTTAATCCTTTGGTTTTATAGTAGCAGCACTGTAATAAAAAATTACAATTTTATCTGTCAGCAGCACGCTGAGGTGCAAGTTTGACCTTTCTTTGTGACTTTACCACTGGTAAATGTGTCTCCCTCCATGTTATTAATAATTTTATTAACCACGGCTGCTACACAAACACACACACACACACACACACACACACACACACACACACACACACACACACACACACACACACACACACACACACACACACGAGATTAAAGGATAAACGAAGTGCACGCCAACACCACAGAATTTGTCAAGTCACCACCAGTCAGCTCATCATTACATTACATATTTGTGTTCTCCTTTGAGATTTTGTGATATTCAAAACTTCAGTACAAAACACTTTTTGCCCTTTCCTAAAAGGTAAGTACAACTTACTTATTTTTTTTTTACTGCTTGGTGGCAAATAGTAAGAAACATTTTGACCTTTTAACGATGGACACTACCCTGGAAACCAGACGATTGTGAGAACATGTCTCATTTGCTTTAACTGTTACCTTTAAAACAGATTTCTACCTAGAGTTACCTGTGTCGGGCCAATCAGAAGTTTTTCTAATAAGCTGTGGGTTTGATATAATGACCACTGACTGACTTTTGTACATCAGCACTACATCACATGTTTTTGTGCTCTGTTTGATTGTAGGCCTATCCAGTTGAGTTTCATCCATCCATCCATCCATCCATTATCTATACACCGCTTAATCCTCATTAGGGTCGCGGGGGGGGGGGGGGGGGGGGGGGGGCTGGAGCCTATCCCAGCTGACTCAGGTGAAGGCAGGGGACACCCTGGACAGGTCACCAGTCTGCCGCAGGGCTACATACAAAGACAAACAAGCACTCTCACATTCACACCTACGGGCAATTTAGAATAATCAATTAACCTCAGCATGTTTTTGGACTGTGGGAGGAAGCCGGAGTACCCGGAGAAAACCCACGCATGCACAGGGAGAACATGCAAACTCCATGCAGAAAGATCCCGGGAAAGCCGGGACGCGAACCAGGGATCTTCTCGCTGCAAGGCAAAAAGTGCTAACCACTACACCACTGTGCAGCCCCAGTTGAGTTTCATGTAAATCAAAAATAAACCGGGAGATTCCAGACTAATTTATATTTGTCTGATAATGCTAGGCTAGATGAAAGCAGGATAATTGATAAATAGTGAAGAAATTGTCTCCAGGTGAGAGACAGTCAACATTTTCTCCACTAAAAGATATGCATAGAACCCAACAAGGAGTAGAATTATTTTTAGAGTTTAAATGTTACACATGAAGGAACATTTGAAATAATCAGCAACACACATTATCAGGGTCGGGTTCTTAAAAGAGATAAATCAGAGCAGCAGCTAGTAACATATCCTGTCTTTGCTGTCCTTAGTATGGGTCAAAATCTCAAAATGCTAGATCCTACATTTTCCATTTAATTTGCTACAATGAAACAGTGACATTTCACACAGCTCCCTCTAGAGCCACAAATGTTTTTCACATTTGTATGGCAAAGATCTGCTGTCAAGTGTAGATACATTCAAGTTTCACTTTAATGCTATCAGATCTTGGGGTGGTTTCTAAGGTGACCAATCAGATTCCAGAGTTGGACCCCCCCCCCCAAAAAAAAAAACACACCCCTGCCCCAAATGAAAGTAAAACAAGTAGTGAGCCTGAGAGATTTTCAGACCCGTTGCTTGATTTATATACATCTAAAATCACGTCCAGCAGCTTTTAAAATAGCTCATGCTGCTACTTTTTTTCACATTTTTTGTTATTTATTTATTTACTATACAAAATTATTAACAGGGACAGACAAACCGACTTTAAATGCCCAGCTTGTTCAAATATTTGTGTTGTTTGTGTGTGTCCGTCTCTTGACATTGACCTCACTGAGAAGAGATGAGGGCTGTAAGTCAAAAGTTAAATCCAAAGATCACATCACATCATCTGATGAGCTCCACGTAATGGAGATAAATATGGATAATTTCTACTCATCTATTCACGCATTCAGTCCAAAGTGACTGAACGGACACCTGGTGACCTGCTGGGACCGCAGCCAATCAGGACGTCTGGTAGCCGGGAATCGACAACAAATTGTGACAGCCGCGTCAACTTTACCTCTTCTCCAACAAAACAGATTTCCTTCCAGTCTGTGTGTGCAAATTTGTACCAACTAACACAGAACCCGGACTTTTGACACAGAAAACACCAGTCAGGGCCTGTTGTATACATAATGGGTTCAATACGTGTAAATTACATCCAAAAAAAGTGGAGGCATTTTGTTTTATACGTCAAATATAGACCAGTACAGATCAGTGTAGTACAGTAGTACAGATCAGGTACAGGAATAGATAACGTGTATTCTATGGGGTGCCCAGGTAGACATAGACTGGGGCTATAGTCTCAGGTGCAGCAGACTGGGTTCGAATCCAGCTCATAGCCCTCTGCTCCAGGTCCTCCCCACTTTCTTCTCCCTACTTTCCTATCTGCCTCTCAACAAACCTACCGTATCTAATAAAGCCAAAAAAAACCCAGAGTAATAGAAATAGACTTTTAAATCGGTGTAAATGTGTGTATTTCTTCAATAATCCAAATACAATAAAAATAACTACTTAGTCATTCTACGTAAGTCAAATTCAGTAAACTGCTGATCACTGAAAAACTCTTCATGGGATGGATACACACACGCAAATAAAAACACACACACTAAAGGCCAACGTTCAACACAGAGTACTCCATTAGGCAAGGTTTGGTTAAACATTGTTGTGCACTTAATGTTGGCCTACAGTGCAGTCAGGTCAAAAGCATCACAGTTTCAACCAGGGGGGATATATATGTGCAGAGACGCAGGCAGTCAGCAGCAGAGGACCAACACACCACAACACAACAGCTGCTACGACTTCACCTGTCAGCCATGAAGATTGTCCACATAGTAAGTATCATTTCTACTCATTTGCACATTTCATTTGAAAGCAGATGTATCTTGCATGTTTGCAAAACCCCAAAATTGCTTTTTTTAAACGCAGGGTCCAGATCCATCTCTGGCATATCGGCCAAATTTGGAGATGAATGAAACCAAAGAGAAGGAGGACTCCAGAAATTTTGAGGTAATTCAAAGACTCCCTTCAGCTTTAAACATTTATGTAATCCTGCTGACTGATGTTATCTGTCCTAGGTATGGGGAATACCAAATTTATGGAGGAAAGCTCTGCCATTCTTCACAGACAGGTTTCTTTACAGACTCTTGCTCGAGTTTGCCGATGTGGTTTAGATTGTTGATATTCAAGAATGTTCTTAATATTCTGCTAAGCCTCTGCAGACAGAGAGTCATCTTTTCAGACAGTAATTTTGTGTATCCACATCTATATATGTTATCTCATCAGTATTTTTTGCGCTCATGCAGCCCCATATCATACTTCTGGCTTTACTGTCAGGATTATGCATTCACTGTGGTGGCGAGGTTTACACTAAATATGCCGGACCCCATCTGAGTTGGACAAATTTATCTTGATCTCATCTGACCAAAGAATGTGCTCCCATGTGACATCTGGTTAGTGGTAAAATGACACATTTTATACCCCTGGTGACTGCTGCAACTGTGTTTTAACTCATTTTTGTTTAGTCACAGATCTTCCTGATCTTCCTATATCCTTTTCCACAATTGTGAAGTCTCTGATTTTTCAAATACATTTTTTTCAATGTAAAGTCATGAGATAGAAATGCATACATACACAGTCCATAAGTCCAAAATTAAGAAAGTTCTGGTATTCACAGGTCATTTTATACCCGTGTTCACACAGTTAAGCTAATCGGAAATCCCAGATCCTTTAGTTTTGCTTTAACGATGACAGGTTTTCTAACATCTTTTGTCAGTTTACTTTTGTTGCGATGAATTTCCACTTTGGGGCCCATATTGTCAGTATAATCTTTGTGAAGTATTTTTGAAAGATGATACAGTTTTTAATTATTTGTCATTTAAGTGATATTGCACAGGAGTGCATTCACTTTTATTGTATACTGTTTGAAGCAAGCACTGTTCTGCATCTGTGTCTGATTCTCCTGATAAGATCAAAATCACACTAATAATAACAATCATATGTCAATATCTAAGTTGCAGTCTGTTTTCCAGAATGTCATGTCATAAAATATGTCATATGGTGTTATTCGTGGTCCTGGAACCAGTCCACCTGTGATCGTATTATGTGTTTTTCAGAATGGAAGTCTATTCGACCGTGTCTTCAACACATACACCCTGATGCACACCAACCAAACGCTGGAGTTTGTAAAGCGAAAGGTGAGCAAATCAGCAGCAAGAGCAGCAGGTGAAATTCTGCAAATTCTGACCTTGTTCATAAAGATAAGGGGACAAGATAGCATATGGATATATGCTTTCTGTCTCTGTGTCAAATATCAGCGGTGATATTTCATTTAAGGCATCTTTCTCAAAATCATACTGAATTTGCATATATTTGTTTAGCTCTGGATGACCGAGGAAACCTGTCAGACTGAGGAAACAAATGTTATCCATCCCTCTGAAATGAAAGCTGAGGGAAAAAAAGCCAATGGATGTCCTGTCTGAGCTCAACTTTGTTTGATTAACCGCATTGTCCTTCCTAAAGGAGGTTACCCAGGGACATTTTCCTATTCTATATTTGTGACCTGAAGAAGACCTGGCCATGGTCACCTCTTTGTCTCTTTTCAGGTCTTTGTGAGAGACTGGACACTGCTGTTAATATTTGAAGAGTGGGTGTCCTTTTAAAATAAAGTAACAAGTAGACCATGAGTGGTGACTGGTGAATTGCGCCACCGTTAATTTGATTACTCACACAAAACATACAGCCAATAGTCTTCAGGTGAGTGAACATTTTTGATTTCAGAAAAAAATAAAAACCTCATTGGTCTATTTTATTATGCAGAAAAAAATATTTCTACATTTTTTTAGGGGCACTTCACATACTTAGTGACTTTCCTGTCAAGCTTGAAATGTAAAACCTTCCCAGTCACACGGTGATTCTCTTACCTTTATGCAGCATGTTGAATGGACCAGCTACAACCACGCTAGGATGGGGATGATGGACGCCATCATGTCTCTAGATCAGCTGGTGGATGAGTCTGATCCTGATGTGGACTTTCCCAACTCCTTCCATGCCTTCCAGACAGCCGAAGGCATCCGCCAGGCACACCCAGACAAAGGTAGCATACAGAGGGAGGGACAGAAATACATGGAGACAGTGTAAAAGCACATACATGTATGCTGAGACTGATAACAATCTCTCTATCCAGACTGGTTCCAGCTGGTGGGTCTGATCCATGATGTTGGAAAGATCATGGCTCTTTGGGATGAACCCCAGGTAAGAGACAGGTTCAAAACAAAGCTCCATCATGAATAATCTCAGAGAGGAAAATAAGTCTGGTATCCTGTCTTGACATCCCAATTTTTTAGACTTGATTTATTGCACTTTTAAATACACTCGTTGCTATTTTTATGACTCCTCTTTGATATTTTGTACTCTCCTTTGACAATAAGAGGCATGTTTAACTACTATATATATATATATATATATATATATAAAAACACAATGTTCACAGCTAGATATAATTATATCGTACAGTAGTCTCAGGCAACTGTTCCTGTGTGTTCTGCAGTGGGCTGTAGTGGGTGACACCTTCCCTGTGGGCTGCAAATTTCAAAACTCCATTGTGTTCAGAGAGAACAGCTTCCAGGACAACCCAGATGATAAAAATCCCAGTTACAAGTTGGTATTCTCATGTTCAGTTATCACAGCTGTTTGTTAATTTGTTGACAACTTTAAACACACAACCCACTGCAGTAAGCCTTCCAGTCACCACGACTGCAGTCTTACCTTATGAATTTTACACAGAAACACAGCACGCGTTCTCAGTTTCCTTCATATCAGATAAATTACAGATAAGAAAAAACACTAATTAAAAATTGTATAGTTTTGTAGATTGTTTTCTGTGCTACAATGCAAAGAGGCATTTGAAATTTTCCATTGTCACAAATTATTAAGGTATCCCCTTAACGCTTGCAGAATTGAACAAATACAACGTTGTATGTTTGTTTGCCATTAAACGTATTCTGCTCCACTATCCTTGCTGATTCTGGCAACACTTACAGCCTTCCCACCTAATGTACAGGGAGTTTATCTTGTTTATTTTTCCTGTCTTTAGCACAGAATATGGAATCTATGAACCAAAATGTGGCCTTGACAATGTCTTCATGTCCTGGGGCCATGATGGTAACGGATATGCTTACATTCAGTCACAATAACACCTCTGCTGCATCCACTGCAACTTTTTTTAAAAATGTAAATATGTGGTGACATTACAGTGCCGTCATATGTTATACTGTTTTCAGAATATCTCTACCGAGTTATGAAGTTCAACAAGTGCTCCATCCCAGAGGAAGTAAGTCAATGAGAACATTAAATGGCTGCTAAATGTGTTTTTGTGCCATTTACTTCACCATTAGTACACAAACAGGAGGGAAAACTGTCAATTCTAAGGTCTTAATTGCTTAGAAGTAGGTAAAGTGCAGTAAAGCAGCACAGCAGCAAATATCTCTTCTCATCTGTACTTAGACACTGCCATAAATGTAGTTTTCTGTCTCTTCAGGGGCTGTACATGATTCGCTTCCATTCCTTCTACCCCTGGCATTCCCATGGAGACTACATGCACCTGTGCAATGACAAAGACCTGAAAATGCTGCCCTGGGTCAACGAGTTTAAGTGAGCATCTTTCTCTCTCATATACAGATTACCTATACTTCTATCCAAAATTTTAACCTCAACTCTTTCAACAGCAAATTTGACCTGTACACAAAAACCACCGAGATGCCTGACGTCGACAAGCTGAAGCCGTACTACCAGTCTCTGATTGACAAGTACTGTCCTGGAATACTGCAGTGGTGAAACAGAAAACAAAGTCAGCAGCAAACCATGTTGTCAGAAATCAGCCAATAATAATACTCATACGACATTATTTAAATAAAAAAGTTCAATAAGTAACTTAGGTGAAAATATGTATTATCAACAAAATGTACTGACAGTATCATAGGTAAAATTAATGAATCTGCAGAATAATGTTTCCCCCTCAGCATTTTACTGTTATTTATGATGTAAAGAGAAGTATAAAACTGCAATTAACGAAAACACCTAAATACCACACTTAAGTAAATGTACTTAGCTACATTCCATCACTGCATATTAATCCATATATTGAGTTTGAAACTGTCTAGATTATGGGTATCTGCAATCCTTATCACATGCTTTTTAAAAATGATGCTCACATATACCTCATAATTATTATTCATTGTATACAATAACAGATGTACAAACACATTTTTATTTTATTGTATTTTGATGTTATAAAACATTCTAAAAGAACTACAGTGTTCTGTGTGGTGTTTCATTTCCAATACTAACAAAAAGCAAAACACACATTTGTGGAAAAAAGTAAAAGTGCTTGTTTGTTTTGGGTCTGCAAGAGCTTACAGCAAGAGACAAGTAAACATACACACACAAAGAGAAATACAACACAATCAGGAGACACAGAGTGGCACAATAACATGAACGCTGCACATTAACTATCATGATGGGCACACCAGAGTTCACCTTATATTTCAAATTCTATGTTCTGATTCCATCCAACATGATTATTCTGACTGGATGTAAACCAATCAGGAAGGCTTTACTTATTGTTAAAACTGCTCCCACGTGATTAAGTGAAATACAGATGTGAACCTCAGTGCAGTAAAGTGAAGGTGAAAGAAGTCAAAAAAAAAGTATTTTTCATAAGTGGCTGATCCAGAAACACAAAACAACTTCTTTGGTCATTTTGGTAAAATTCTTTAAAGGCAGGCGGTGATAAGAGACTCTGTGGGGATTACCTGCATCTTTTTCAAAACTTTTCCTTTTCGGGGATATCCTCTTTTTCCATCTCATCTTCCTCCACTTCCTCCTCCTCCTCGTCACTAATAGCGTCTTTCTCCTCGCTTTCGTTTTCCTCCACCTCATCTTCACTGTTCACGCCATTGTGTTCCTCCTCCTCCTCCGCCTGCTGTTCATCTGATTTCTCACAGTTGTCAGATACGTTTTTTGTGTGATCGCTAACAATAGCATCGGCATCAGGAGCAAGCGAGTTCTTTTCTGTGCCTTTATTTCTGCTTCGCAATCCCCGGAACAGACAAAAGGTGGCGCTGCAGGCAATTAGGGTCCAGATTAGTGTTGGAGCCGGAACACCTCTGACCTGAGAGCGCGTCCACCTCACCACCTGGGCAACAGCGGTGTTGGACAGTCGCCGTGGGGGCGATTTGTCCTACAGACAAAGAATAATTTGATATTAGTTAAAAGTGGATTTAATAGATTAAGAAAAGAGAACATTTGCTACTCCACATTCTCATTCCAATATTAAAGTTCTCCATGAAATCTTGATTCTCGATTTACCTTGAGCCCATACTGGGTGAGCATGCTCTCCAGGAAAGTGCTGCCCAGGTGCACTATGGGATAGAATTCCTCATCATAGACCCTCCTCCACCAGCGCTGTGGGTAAGAGCTGCCAAGAAACCAACAAACAGTAAATACCCTGTTCATTGTGTGCATGTAAGGGTACTCAAAAACAGGTTGCAGGCAGTGCATAAGAATGCAATAAGTGCACCTAAGGCCCTGTTCACACCTGGCATTAACACGCATCTTGTCCTGTGTTGCTCACTGGCAAACGGACCTGTGATGTACAAGAACACAACCACCTCCCTGAACTACGACTGTCTTCCACATGCTGGATACAAGACTCGGCCAACAGTAAATAACATTGTTTTGAATACCAGGTTCCCTTTAATCAAATATATATTTTTTAGGTTTTTTTCTTTGCAAATGTAAATCATCAAATATTGGTGGTTACTAATATTCCATATTATCTCTGAAAACTCAATTCAGATCAATCCCTTGATTAGACAGGGAAAATTAAATGAACATAAAAAAGACCAGCATATGTGCCTAAATTCACGTATTTTAATGGCTGAAAATAAATCTTAAATAAATTAAGTTTAAATTTGGCAGTAATGTCTCACAGGACAAGAATAATCTGATTTCTTTGGTGCATGTAAAGACAAAGAGACAGAAGGAGAAACGGAGAACTGACCCGTCAGCTTTTGATTCAGTGAACCAGTATCTGTAGCGGTGAGCTCGGAGGTAGGCAGGAGGCTGCTGGTGAAATGGATACTGGGATACATCCGTCTGAATAAGCTCAATCACTGCAGGGCACAAAGCAAACTTCAAATCCAATCACTGCTTGCCTTTCCAAGCGTAATTTAACACTGGATCATCTCAGGTAAAGAACTCTTTCTGTTCCCAGTAGTTTAAAACTTTCAAGTATCAAGCATATTTGATAGGTTTCTTGACAATGTTCTTTTAGGGAGTAAAAATACTTCTTTTAGGGAGTGCTTCTTTCTACCAGTAGAAAGAAGCACAGCTGTGGTTTCCTTCTCCATTTGACTGAGCTGAAATGCCCATGAAGTCATAAGAACATTGCAGCTGCAGATCACTGGTAATGTTTTTTCTGCTCTAACTGTTCAAAGGCTGCTCACCGTCTCTTTTGCCCTGCAGCAGTTTGTACATCAGGCTGGTGAACCACGGAGCCTGAGTATGAGGCCCAAGAGCAGCAAACCACATTTGCCAGTCCAGCCTGGGTTGATGAGGCGTCACCACAGGAGGAGATGCACTTAGGTTCCCTGGCTTATACATAAACTCAATCTCCTAGAAGAAAAGACAAAATAACAGAGATATCAACAACTTACTACAGTGCGAGTCAGTTGATTAAGAAACCTGCATTGTAAGGATGTAACAATGGGTTGCAAGGCAGTTAAAAATCGCTACAAATGTGTGATGATTCAAATCGGCTGAGATGAAAAATTAATTGCAATGCTCTTTTTAAACAGCGGAGGGCGTAATCTACTTTTGAGTTAGAAGTTGTATGTCACTGTCAGGTATTCAGACGGAATGACAGAAGTGGTGGATTTTGAAATCAAGGATGCACTGACCAATTTCAAGTCAGAGGTGTGGAAGCATTTTGGCTTCCGTGTCCAAAAATGAAAAAGGGTGGGATTTTGTTTATTTGTATTATTTATTTAGTGATTTCTGATGTGGGATTTGTTTTGAAAATCCAGTTTTTATGTATTTTTAGTTGTTTAAGATAAAATATAATTTCAGTTGCACTTTTAAGAAGAGGACATATGCCTTGTATTGCACAGCTTACCCTACATCAGAGAAATAAAAAGGGATTCTCTTCATTTTGTTAAAGGTAAGAGAAAATATAATTTGCAGTTTTTATATATCTAAATATGTATATGTTTTTTAAATATGCATTCATTGCAAAGTTTGTGTTTTGTTCCACCCTACCTCAGAAATGTGTTTTTTCTCTGAGAAATAATTAAAGGACTCTTTTCCAGTCATAATTTGCCTGCAAGCTCATTCTGTTAAAAAAAAAAATTGTGAGAAAATCATGTCGTTAACCTAATATCAGAAATTGTATCGAATCGTGAGTTGAGTGTATCGGTACATCCCTAGTGCATTGTGTTATGCTTTGCTGTGTAAATTAGGACTCATTTGTCCTCACCGTCCACTCGACCCCATCATGGCTTCCCTCAATGACGACTTCTGGCCGCCCACCAACCCCGGTCATCCTTCTGAACAGACCATACGAATTCACCAGCTGGTAGCGATCCACTGACTCGTATGCCTGACGCACTCCTGGCCACAACCTGGCATGCGAGTCGTACTCTATATAGGTGAATGGAACCTGAAAGAGAGATAAAACCCTGGTTTGTAGACACGTTCTGTCAACTACACCCCAGCACAAAGTGTATTTCTAACTTTACTCACCAGACTGACAGCAAACATTGAAGCAGAAGCAGCAGCCAGCAGAGTCCACTGGACCGTACCCCAAAACCTCTTCAAGAAGCCGGAGACACATGCGCACCTAGAAATACAGTTTAAATGTACATTAATTTCTCTGAGGCAAGAAGTGCAACAGACCACATGAACTAGCTCACATTTACATATCTACATACCTGAACATTGATCTGACCATCTCCCAGGTGAGAGACAAGACACCTATCCAGACACTCGGAATAGTGACAGTCTTCAGAAACTGGTTAAAGTGGTGGTATGTGAAGGCTGCAAAAAACGTGTAAAAAAAAAAAAATGTAAAATGCTATTTATGCAGTTCATATGCACTTACAAGGACACATACACACCTGTCCGGGAAGAGATGCCATCCTTAGTTGCATTCGGCTGCAGGTCAAAGAGGATTATTGTTCCGTGGATCATGAGAGCCCAGACTGACAGTTCCAGCAGGTAACACAGCCTCGGCCACAACTTGGAGTCTGAGTGGACCAGAGAGACAGACATGAACAAACAGTGCAGCTTTGCATGTCTGCGGCTCTTTCCACATGATTTTTAAAAAAATATACATTTTAGATCACAAAATGTTTACTGACTGTAGGTGTCAGTGAGTGTGTAATATGCTGATATATGCTGAGGAGCACCACAGTTATGAGGTATGAAATAACACAATTTTCATGACAAATAACAATAAAGTGTATAAAACAATACTGGAACTATAGCTTTGACAACTGAATACAAAATATTAGATTTTTTGATAAGAAGTATTTTCTGTGTCATACTATTTTTCTGGTCACTGGTCTTATCCGCCTTGTGCAACCAGAAATATACATGTTGATCGTCCAGAAGTGACAGACAGAGGGTCAGTGTCAGCAGGTTGAAGAAGTTGTAGTTGCCAGACAAGATGATGAGAACCTGCAGCAGCACCTACTCAAAAGCAGAAAAAAATATTTAATTGGCAAAGCACTTTATATAGAAAAAAAATACACAATTACTTCCTAATTGCTGATTCCACAGGCTAGAATTTAGCGGTGCAACTTCCCATTAAAGAAATAAGGAGAACTTGTGATAAACTTCTACTCACCTGCAAGTAAAAAGCCCCAAGTCTCAGCCTACGAAGAGGACTGAAGAACAGAAAAGGCACAGCGATCTCTATAACAAAGGTTCCCACCACACTCAGTTTCTGCCACCACACTGGCAACTGGTGGGCAAACCAGGCCAGAGGAGTGGGGATACACTGAGTCTCATAGTGATATGTCAGGGCTGTTCAAACCACAGTAAAATAAGAAATGTAATCAGATGGTGGAAAGACAAGGAAACACACTGAACAGTTAACTGGTACGTTAATATTCAGGGTCGGCCAATTATCTGAGCCAATATATAGCATTTTTCCAATTATTGCTATATTTATTTCTTTAAACAGTTTCACGGTGAAATAAATTTGTGTAAAAATGCCTTGCTTTGGCTCTAAAGTAGCCGCCTTTCTTTTTCTGATGTCACTAGTCTCCCACAGCAGCTGATTGGTGACATGTCACAAATAATATCCTATCAAAGCTGCACAATAAAGTTAAAATTATTTTTTAATTGAATTTGTAAAACATAAAAACAAAGATATTTCAACCAAGTTCTGTATTGAAGTTAGTCTGGTCTAAATTTTGACACAAGATTTTCAGTTGTACTGTAAATGTGTACTGTTAATAGTCTTCTTGATTACTTTAAATCAGTATTGGCCAACAAAAAAAATCATATCAGTCGATCCCTAATTAGGATGTCATAGGCTAAAATGTGCAGAGTTCACTAATGTTCTGTCCTCCAAGACATACTACTGCATTTACATTGCTTTAAAACATATCTCAGTGTGCTTCCTTACAAACTGCAGTATCATCTTGAAGGTGAATGAATAACACAGATACAGATGCTCATACATACCTGTGAGGCCCCACCATGTGGGACAACGAGATGTGAGTTTCACCACTCCAGAGGCAAACATCAGCCTGAAGAGTAGCCAGCGAATCAACCAGAAGGTCACACGATCATGTTCTCTGACCCCTCGTGACCCCCTGATTAATGTCAGCGGAGCGACAAGGATACAAAGGAACCCTGTCTCTAGAAGCAGGTTGTCCCTAAACAGTGATAGGTAGAAAGTACAAAAGGTAGAAAAGGGAACAAGCAAGAGAGAAGAGAGGGGACAAGAGAACCAGACTTGTCACTTGTTTGGCGTGACATCTACAGTGTTGTTGCACAGCAGCAGAGATAAACATTACTGTGATGACACAAACAGTGGACTGAGAATAACATAAACCTCTCAGCAAACTGTCAGAATCACTTTGTGCTCCTTCAACCAGATGCTGTTTGTAGAAGTAGCATGTTAATGAAAAAAATAATTGGTTGCGATCATACTGATTCTAACACTCACCACTGGAAGTAGAGGAAAACCTGCCCCACCTGCAACAGGCAAAGATGTTTAGTGAGGATGAGCAACTGGAGATACTCCGACAGCAAAAAGCCATGACAAACTCACCTGGTACATGGAAATATACAAGGCCCAGAGGCAGAAAAACACAATGCTGTCTCTCAGACCCTCCACCAGCGTGGCGGCGAGGCTCAGTGCAGCCCCTACAAGACACAGCAGCTCCATGGCGGTGTGGGTGTCCAGGCCGAGCCGAGGCCCCAGCCACAGGAGGGTGGGAGAGGACAGCAGCTGATCCAGCAGAGGCTTCCCGCTGTATCGCAGCTGCCAGCGGGCAGGAAGCAGCCCCTCGTTGCCATAGAGACCTGGACACAAACAATGTAATCTACTGAAGGGATGGACATTGTTCTTCAAAAACATAATTGATATTTTGATATGCTGATAGTGAGCAGTGCAATCATCATCATAAATCCTCTCATATAAAGCACGTTGTTCTTACTTATCAGGATTAATATCTGCACAGCCTCATTTAAAGAAAAAACTGAACATAGATTGCAAATGTAATACATATTGCAAAGTAAGGAGGTGTCAAAACGTGATTAGTAACTTAATGTGATCTAGTGTATTGGAATTTGAATATACTCTGGAAATCTGGTTGTTATTGTCAAGATCTATTCATTCATTTTATTTTTATCTCATTTTTCAGGTGCATAATTTTATTATCATGTGTCATATTACCTATAACCTTAGTGTAATTGCCTGAATTACTTTTTATTGTTCTATTTTAGTCTTATTCTAGCTTACTTGTTTTATTTCAGTATGTATCGTACTCGTATCTTATTGCTTTATCTACTTTTAGGCATGCGTTTCCTATGTTATGTAATTTTTTTGAGCAATATCTGGTACAAGAATTTTCTTGAAATTAATTAAAAATGCACCGTGAAAAGCTATGCAGTAGAAAACCAAGTTACCACTACGGCTAAATAGTCGAAATCAATTTCCTTAAACACGTGCAACGTCTGGTGGACTTCAGCTGGGCTATAAAATAAATCACTCTCACAGAGTCAAAACAGAGGCTTTGCTATCTTTGCTACCACATGAAAGTCTTTACAACAGGTGGGTTCTCCCTCAGCAGATGCTAGCTCGTTAAATTAGCTTTTGGTCCAGGGAAGAGCGGAAACTTCCAGGCGGCTCCACACCACGTATGACAGCGTGAAAAGCAGAAGCAACACAGGAAAGACTGAGCAAGTTCCCGGCTAACAAGCTAACAGGCTCCGCAGAGTGAAGGGAGCTAACAGGCAGCGGAATCTCACCTGGTATCTGCACGTAAAGGGACACAAAAGCGGCCAAATAAATGACCGCCATGCACCAGAGGAACATGCGCCGAGGCAGAATGATTTCCCCCATCTTTGACTCGGCCCGAACTTCCACCGCTGACTTGCCGCTGCCTGTTCCTGTGGGAGCGGGGAGCGGGATTTAACGTAGCCGAGGGACACGTAGCGACGAGCGGTTGTTTATATGTTCACCTAAACGGCCTCAAGATGGCGCTGGAGCTCTTCTGACGGTTATGTTGCGTTCGCGTTGCGTCCGGATAACAAAGTGTTCGCATGTTTTATAACTGATCATACACGAGTCTGAAGGTAAATTTTACAGTAAAACCAAACCTGTAATTTGATACACAGTGTCGCTCTATAGCGACATTTATTTAACATTTTCAGTGTTTCTTTACTGATTTTTTTGGGTTGGAATATGCAATTTCCACGTTTCTGAATGCACCATGACAAATAATGTTAAATGTGCCAACAAATGACAATTAGAAGTGCACAAGAAAGTTATAAGCAGTAGAAATGCTGTTTTGCTGAACATGTAACTTTCACAATGCTATAGAAAGCATTGTAGATTGCTCATGACATTGTGTTTAGCTGTATACGTTGTGCATTCGATTCATTTAAAAATAACACAATAGAACACTATATTATTTAAATAGAAAATTACTTTTTTATGAATGATATATTGCTCATTCGGAAAAAAAGTCAGATATTCTGGTTTCAGCCTCTCAAATGAGATGAATTTTCTGCTTTTCTGTTGTCTGTCATTGTAAACTGAATATCACTACTTTTTGCCTGGTAGCAGAGGCAATTTGAAGGCAGTGATTAAGAGCTGAAAATTGATTTTCATTTCCTAATAAAGTCCTTCTCTGGTCACTGATTAAACCCTTCAGATCATCTCATGCTTCAAAATTAGTTTCTTCCATGAAAATAACCTCATAATGCCTTAAACTGGCCCAGATGCAGCTCTATGTCATTGCATCTTTTAGGATGTGCAGCGACAGGATGTAACAGAGTAATTCAGCCACACGTTTAAATTGGAAACCAATTCTTAAGAAAAATAGTAATAGAAAAAGTCCCACCCTGCAAAATGATAGGATTGGTTCCTTGAGTTTGTGACACACAAAACCCAAGATTTAGAAATCCATGCTTTGAGGACATAGCAAGACTTAACATTGTAAAGTTAGAGTGACACTTAACATTTCTAATCATTGCTGACTACTTATTGAGAAAATAGTTTGTATACAGGTATTTGTAAGGATGACAAAGAGATGCATCTCAGTATGACTTGAGTTTAATGTGCAAGACTTACCAGGCAAGCATACAGATTCATGGCATTAAAAAGTGGGTCTGCATGCTGCTAGTCAAAAAGCCAAAGCATCCAAGTATGTACATTCAAGTTTTAGACACAAATGGAGGAAACTGATCACAAACCGCTGATCACACATATTAGAGTACCACTAATTCTCTGACACAGTGACTCAAAACATCATGAATTCATTGCACAGGCAACGTGAGCAGTTGGATTCATAAATTTTACATTACAAAAATACCAAAATCTGTTTTTAGAGAACATTTACACAGTTTATTTTCAGGTGGCACAAACATGAGGATGCTTTTTTCCCAGCACTGGACTTGAATGTCAGAGGTGGACAGATCAGCAGGAAAACTCTCAGCATAGACATGAATGCCAAAAGCAACGGCAACGAAGCCCATGGCAAAAGTGAAATTTGACACGGATGGTGAGATTTGTCAAGAAGAAATTGCAATGCTAGAGCTGCAAGTGAAGCAAGAGTTGCTTCAATATGCAGAGCTCAAGGTTTAATCAAGTCAAAACGCTGTCAGTCATTCCTACATAATACTGCGTCCCCAATGCTACACCTCAAAGACCCACTTTAGATGAAATATGTTTCATTTATATTCATTTGACATTATACCCATCACCATTTACACACTCACTCCAGATTTTTAGATAAAAAACAAACACATTGTGCCACTTGATTTTGTCATTATAAGATAAAGCAATGAAAATCTATGAGTTTTTATTTATAAAACAGTCATTGGAATCGAAGGTCATAGCTGTTCTAAAGAGAACGTTCTCTCGCTACAAAAATATCTGCATATTACAGCTGTATTCTTGGCCAGTTTTTTATAGATTCATGTAACTTTAGTCACTCTCAGAAATAAAAACAAGACTGATCTGTGACGCCAATATTTGACACTTAACAATTTGGATTTTCAGCAGACTACTCTCTGTGAGCAATACTGACAGTAATAAGGAAGATTATACCTTAACAAATTTAATATGAAATTTAGACAGAAAAAAAAACTAGGGACACAAATTGACTATCTGGTAATTATATATATATATTTAAAAAAGATCCAAAATTTGCTTGAACTGTTTCGAATCTAGCCTCAAAATTTGATTGAAATCTGACTTTTCTGTTTTGAGGAAGAGCACCAGTCTTAACATTTACATACCTGCCTTGGCTAAAACAGAATCTGGTCACTCATTTCTGAAGCGATGAGCCGTTAATCTGCAGTAATTTGATGGCATTTAAATCATTCAGTTGTATACAAGCATGTCCCTTTTAACATAGCTGTTCAATAATATCTGTGGTTTGTGGATGGACAAATTGGTCATAGCTGCCTCAAGGGTCAATCGTGCCCATACACATAGGGATGGCAAATATATTGTAGCTGTGGGTAACCCCACGATGGACGGTTGTAATACAGAGGAAAAGTTAGATGCAAAAGGGTCCTTTGGCTGAAATACTCTCAGATCACCTCAATCTCAAAGAGCAACATGAGTATCTCATGCAGAAATGTTCTTCAAACACAGAAAAACATCAAGAGAAACATCCTGCACACCTATATGAATACAGATTGCATGTTTTTGAGTGCGAGTAATTGTTCTTACCTGCGTCCAAATCTTTGGATCTTTTACAGGGTTTTAAGGCAAACTTAAATCTTTCAGATTTGGACGGCTAGACTCGGAGAACGTTCACTCAGACTGCAGACAGAATGAGAGTCTGTGTTTCACTGTCATGTTGCCCCGTCGTTTGCGCTACAACAGGTCTGTCCGATGTTTGTCATCGAGGCTGTGGGCTCCTGGTCAGTTTCTCTGACGCAAATGACTGCATCACCGCTCACATTAATGAGACACTGAGCCTAGAGCAAGAACAAATGCACAAAATGAAACCAAAAGGACAATACTAGCTGTCAGGGCTGAATATCTACAAAGTACTTAACTGCAGTTTTGTGTATGAACGCCTGTGAATAAAAAATAAATAATAAGTACCTGGTTCTTGTTTGGATTCTCCATTAACACACACTCTTTCATGCTGTAGGACACTACTGCATTGCCACCCAGGGCTGCTACATGGGCTCGCACCATCGCAAACACCTCTGCTATGAATGAATGGAGGAAGCCACTAACACCGCCTTCCTGCAGAGGAAAACGCGCGATTTGTGCATTTAGGAAAGTCTACACTGTAAACAACATATTCATGGGGCCATAACACACAACAACTGTTGGTACTAATGTTGCTCATACCTCCCGCAATGATGTCGTCTCTCTGATGAAGAACATGTTGATGATCCCAAGGTATTTAATGATGCGTATCCCAGGGAGGAAGGAGAGCGGCGTCATCTTCACCACGGTTACTGAACTGCCCCCGAACGATCGACTGGAGCGCAGCGAGCGGGAACGGCCTTCAGGCAGCGGACTGCAGCGCTCCAAAGATGAGACTGCAGGTTCAGAGAGAGCAGGGAGAAGTGCAAGCGGGACACAAGAAAAAAAAGCAAAGCAAGTAAAGCAAGAGAGGGTAGGGGAAAAAAAGACAAAAAGGGAATGGAGATACCAGAAAACACTCAAAATGTTGGAAAAATAAAAAAAAACAGATATGAACTTTGAAGCAGTGAGCAATGTCAATGTGGAATGTCCATGCAAAAAAATGCAACCCTCTTAGCGTTTCCACAGCAGGAACGTAAGTTAACTTGTATGTTCGTAAATCAGTCGTCTGGTCTGTGTGTGTTAGATATACGTGTGAGCCGGCATGCAGTTTTGTGTGTTTATGGTGCCAAGACAATCACTTAGAAAGCGTGCACCGCCATGCATTTCATGCAGTTGAGGCAAACAGACAAATACACAATGTCTGCAGACAGACAGACAGACCTGGGCACAGCTGTTTACAAGTGTGAATACAGTGTTTACAGTGAAGTACATGAGAGAATATTTCTATCTGTTTGCGTCTGTGAGAAAGGCTTGAGACATGGAGACGGACAGAGACAGCTATGAGCCTAGCACATGTGCACAAGCCAGAGTGTGAAAGATGCTTTTATTCTCCTGCTGGTAATTTACCTGACGTGTCTTACACCCATCAAACCAGGAACCTTCAGAGCCAAACATTACTCTTACTGTGCAGAGGACTGAAAATCATACTACCTCTTGAAGAAAAAAGCATCGCCCCCAGCCCAAAGTCAAGCATTGAATGCTTTAGCGTCTGCACAGTATCCCCCTAAATCATGTCATGTTTTCTCAGCTTAAGTAGATTCGTTAATGCAAATGCAGAATGAAATAAAAGGAATTCCTCCAGTAGCCGTCATCAAACTGTTGCAACCCATCCAGATATATGTAAGTGCCTTTAAAAAATGCTTGTCACTGAATGCCAAAAAAGGAATAAAAAAATAAACCAACTTCCTCCTAATTTGCAATCATGGTCACCGCTGCTCCAGGCATTTAAAGCCAAGCTGCTAATTGTGGATCCCTCTGAGGGGCGGGGCCTCAACTTTCACACTCCAGCTAAAAAAAAAAAGGCAGTGCTTGATTTCTAATGCTCCGCCCCCCAGCGGCATGCATGGAGGGGTGTGTGCGTGTACGTGAGCGTGTGTGCTTTGTGAGACCGTGTTCTGTATTTGTGGGTATGATCACCAGAGTGTGCTAGAGACTGTGTCCTCCTACTTGTCTTAACTGATCCTCGTCTTATGGTGTGAGCTTTCAGCCTAAGCAGCTCTAGCCAGGTGCTGCATCTGTCTGCAAAGGAACCGTAATCAACGGAGGCAGCTGGAGAGAACACACACACACACAGACAGACACACGCACACACAGAGCCCACACCCGAAACACACACAAACGCAATGACAACAACGACAACAAGAAAAGAAAACAAAAGAAAAAAACAAAACAGACCACGTAAAACAAAACGAACAGAAGAAAAGAAAAGAACAAAACTGGATGAGGTTTGGGAGCGGTGCAGGATAACTCTGTCCGAGACAAAAGGATGAAAAGTCAAAACGGTAGTGTAGTAGTTTTGGTAGCAAGGAGGTGGGGGAAGAGGACATAGTGGACAAGAAGGGGGCTTACCTCTGGATGAGACGTTGGTACTCTCTGGGACACCTGTCATACACACACAAACATCATGGTCTATCTTTGCACTTGGCTGAAAACGAGGAGGCATCAACTCCTTGTTCTTGCCATGCAGCATGTGTTACTTAGCTGCAACCATCAGTCCAAATCTAAATGATCTGCACATCGAAATCCCCCAGCTATAGTCTGTTCTTGCCATGTTCATTTATTGTGAGTGTAGTAGTTTGGTAATCCCCACTGCTTCACAAGCACGACGTCTGATCTAGATAACGTCACACTGTCATCTAAAATCACAGCAAAACAAAACACACTGCCCTATAAAACACCGCTGTTTATTTACCTGGTAAATGAATCATAACCAGCTGATTTTGGCAGAGCTTTGCAGCTGGAGTCAATAAAGACACTGTACCTAAGGTGTTAGTGGAGGAGATGGGCAATGCTTGTTAGTGAAGCAGGGCAGAGGAGGTGGTCAGGGAGCAAATGCAAAAATGGTTAAAGAATACCTGAGACTTTGGAAGACGGCTGAGTGTTGGCAGATGACACGTCTGCACATAACTCAAGGGGAAACTGCAGCTGCTCCTCATTCTCACTGGAACCTGAAGACACAATCACTCAGTCATTCACTTCCCACTTTGCCTAATTTCAAACAAAACAATGTTTAAGGACAGTTGTTTTTTCAATGTAAGACACTGTTTAGAGTCATCTTAAAAGAACAGTCCTCTGTTTTGCTTCTTCACTACTACTCAAACTTTTAAAATGTCTCTGCATGTAGTTTCATAGTGTTCTGGATATTTGCTTGAAGTTATGATGCAAATACACATACTACTCATGTTCATGTGGCAATCTTTCTTTAAGAAGCTTTTAATACTTGAATAATGAGTAAGGTGTTGTCAAATAAATGTTTCCCTTCATCTAAGCAGAGCTGCAATTGATCCCATGGCCAGTCAGAAACTGAGCTAAGATGAAGTGCATGAACTCAAAATAAAGATACTCTGAACTCTGGGTGAGTAAACACACTTAAATTTTGATTGATTAAAAAAAAATCTTTTAACCAGGCAGACCTTTGTTGATGGGCTTCTCAGCTGGCTTCTCCTGAGCCTGGTCCTTGTCAAACGTCATGGCAACCGCTGTCACTGCGACCTGGGAGGGAGGCAAAAAAACAACAGCAGTGGATATGAGGAGAAATCTACATTATTCAACTACATTGAAAACGAGTGGAATTCAGCAAATCCGAAATGCCTCACTTGTATGAGTTCTTCTTCTGGCACTGCTACAGTGAAGTTGAGATGACAAAGACAGCAGGGGATCATAGAGCGCAACTTGAAGTAAAAACTCTGAAAAAGACATGATAAATTTTAGACTGTAAGACCCAGCAGTGTGACCATTACAAATCATAAGCACGGCACGACTAACAGATCAGTAAAGGTTTCGTACCTTCAGCAGATTCTCACATAGGTCAGTGAAGATCTTGTTTAAGCCCTGGTTAGTGAGATTGGCATTGCTCAACCTGAAGACCCTCACCGATGTAAACATCTGTAAGAGTAAAACATTGACATAGCATAAGCTAATATATTAATTCATATTAAACGGCAGCTTTAGTTATGTTCAAATTGCAGTTCTACCTGTATTCCTGAAGTCCAGTTATAAATCCCAGGCATGATTTCGGTGTTGCAGCTGTAGAAACCTAAAGGCACAAATGGAAGCAGGAATGATAAGACACAGAAATGATAACATCTGTCAGATCTTCGACCTTTGCAGGAGACAACTAAGCACATGCAATGTGCAAAGACGTCAGTGGAAGGCAAATACCTGTAGGGGGAGGTGCGTCAGTAAGGAGAGAGTGGATGTCCTCTACAGCATCAGTGTCATCAATCTATATAAAAGAGTGCAAATAGTTAGGGTTTTCTAGAAAAATAACTGCATGTAGTTGTATTGATGTGGAAAGAAACACACCTCCAGGACGAATGCATCCTTTTTGCCATGGGACAGATCCAATTCTGACAGTTCATCAGAACTTTCTGAGTGCGAGCGAAAGAGTCTGGATCGTTGCCTCGGCTCAGGGATCGGGGAACCCAACCCTTCCTCTGTCAGCTCCTGCAAACAAAAAAACGCAACATTTAAGCAGACGGCATGTTGAGGTGAGACCACCTCAGCAGCCCACATCTGCCTTGACTGTCTTGCTAGTAGAATCACTATGTTAGTAACACTCCACATGCTCACACTCGCCCAGTCAGCTTTACTTATACACAAACACACATGGTCGGTGTTAATTTATGAATCAAGAAAAATAAAGAGTGGCTGGAACACACACATACAAACACAGCATAAAAATAAACAGGTGAGAGTGCACTTTTGCAGGGTAGATGGTCATAATACAAATTCATGAACACAGATATGATGAGTCTACAGTCAGTGAGTTGCCTCGAGGTGACACTGGTGTGGGTTACACAATGTCCTGCTCCCAGAAGTCCCCAGTTAAGAGCTGTTACACAGTCACAGTAAAAGTGGTGTAGTATTACGATTAATAGAGTGAAAGATTTGTCATGCTTTGCTGTGTCTCACAGCTAAAAGTTGACATGCTCAGTACCATGTTTATGCCGCAGAACACCTCAGGGTCCAGGGCAAATAATTTCTTTAATGATCAGAGAGAGACAAGAGGGGTAAGTTTATCATGATTCACAAAGAACAGCCTATACAGTCCAGAGCACAAGTATTTGGACAGTTACACATTTTCTGACCCTCAGATTCTGTGCTTCGTAGAATCTGAAGTAAATGAATGAATAATGCTTTGAAGTTCCAAGTCAGCGAATGGCTGAAGTCTTCGACACACATTATATCAGACACCAGATGATTAGTGTCTCTCCTGGTGATGCCAAACTACAACCACCTTCAGCTCTACCTTGTTGTGGGATCATTGTCTATAATCGGATCTTCAGGCTGAATGCAGGTCCATTAGATTGACATCACGTGACTCCGTCAGTCAATCCTATTCACCCTGAAAGAACCTTTGCCTGCTTTGGCCATATGTTTAGGATCATTGTCTGGATGAATGATTAGATACCAATAAGTTTTGATGTATCAGAGAATGTTCCTGTTTACCTCCACATTCAACCCAGTGCTTGTTTCAACTGGTAGCCATACATGATCAAGCCATAACAAGAGCACTGCAGTGTTTTATAGATTCAGTGGTAGGTTGTGGATCATGAGCTGTTCCTTTTTCCTCATTTCTCTTTACATTGTTAATCGACTTCTGTTTAATGAGTCAATATAACTTACTGGTTTTTAATGTTTTTCTAAACTGCAACCAGGCTGTTCTGCTCTTGTGGTGACCTCACTGAGGTTCTGATCAGAAAGTCTCTTTATTATTGAGAAGGAAACATACAGGTCTAAATCCAGGAGAGCGTTCTTGATTTGCTGTGCAGTCATAAAGGTTTGCCTTTAACCAGTAGAGGTGCTCTTCTACTTTTTGTATCCACCTTTTAATTTTAAGAAAATCAAATACCTCTGTATATATATTTAAGCCTCCTTGAATGTTTTAACCAACATACAGAGCCTGAAGAAAAAAAAATCTGTAACTGCTCAGATACTGTCCAAAAACTGGTCTGGACAGTATATTATGAATGATTACATGATTGTAACACTGGAAAACAATGCCAAAATAATGGAATACACTTGACCATCAAATTCATCTGTCTATATCCAAACATGGCTGTATTTAATGGAGAAAATAAAACCAAATTAAATAGATGGAACACTGATTATAACACAGAGACGTGTCTTTGATATTAAGGGCCATAAACCACAAATATTATTCCTCTGAAGTGTCTTCCAAACACAAAAAAACATGTTTTGTGAAAATTTAGTTTCCTCTGTTGTTCTGTTCGTTGCATAGATGACCAAAGCCACAGATAAATGAATGACATAACATAACCTATGGGCAAGTGTCCAACACATCTGAACAACATAATTAAACTTTTTGGTGAAACAGGTTCCTGAAGCCTTGTACTTACAGTATTTATTTTTGTGCTGCGGTCAACTATGTCTATGCGTAGATGTGTGGGATAACAGGAGTCACAATGTCTTGAGTGACACCTTGGTGAAACAGTGTAGAAATCCTGTTTGTACTTGAAACCTTCCATAATAGTAGAGACGTTGCAGACCTCATCACAAAGCTCACCCTCCACAGAATCATATGATTAAGTGTTGTGTGTCTCACCGGAGGGTTTATTTGATAGAGCTCCTTGTTCTTGGCTATGGTGTCATTAATCCTTTTCTGGATGGTCAATATATGGTGTTCATTGCTCAGGTCACCCGGAGTCTTGCCCGCAATCTGGATACCTCCTGGTGCAGGTAGCGCTGTCAGGTACACTCCTGTAGCAGACTGAACACAAACACACATTTAAAAGGTCGCTCCGCTCAACTATATGGCTCATGGCTTAAAATGTTAACATACAGCTAGACCCAGGAGCATGTTCTCGCCAACGCTGATCTGTATGTGCAGGCCAAACAGAGCATTCATATTCCGCAGCTTCAGTTTATTCATCAGCTGCGTGTGCAGCTCGTATTCCATGAAAGGTAGCAGGTTGGAGATGGCCGTCGCATTCACTTCTCCCTGGGCCTTCTTCTTTAGGCGACACAGTCTAGAGAAGACAACAGGCATCTGCATTAAAAGGTGCCCTTAGTAGATTCATAGCAAACAGACAAAAGCTGTGTTTGTGTTGGTGCTCAAACAAACATGTCTCATCTATTTCTCTACTCATGAAAGACTTTCAACTTTTTTTGTATTTTTAGAAATATTTTAAATGTAGCATCAATTAGATTCATGTTTACACTGGCACAATACCACCACCTGTAGGTCAGTGTTGGGACAGTGCAGCACATCTTCCGCATGGCTGCGAGTATGGTAGGCCTCATGTGCATGCAAAAGATAAACAAAACAGAGGACCCGCCCATAGAAAACCAGCTCTACAGGGCCTCTAGAAGTCAAAACCTCCAGAGGGCAACCTTATCTCATTTTGATCTTTGGTGTAAGGGTAGATTTCACCCTTAAGGAGGTGTGTTTTTTAGTCTACATGCTTTGCTCTAGGGAACATTATCAGATAACATGGCTACAAAAGCCTGAATAGTTAAAACTTAGTAGTCCACACATTTTTAGATCTTTATTTTCACTGCATTAAATATCACATGTATGATAACACCTTGTAAATCTTGCTTGTGTTGCTTGGAATATACCTGGTTATTGTTATCATTTTTATAATGTTTAAAAGGCATAGGAGCTTTTTAAAATGATGACTAGTAACTCTGAGAAGACCTTTGTGACATGCTTTACCTGGCCTGGATGAGGCAACCCTTCCCTGTGACAGCTGCTTCTGATGGCAAGTCAATTGTTGTGAATAGCACATCAGGAACCTTGAAAAAGTAAAGGTAATTCTTACTTTTTTTTCACCAAGCTACATTTATACACTGTAAAACCAAATATGTATTCAACTTGAAGAACACTGACAAACACAATGTACCTTTTGCCTTCTGCAGTGGTAACAGTAGGTGAGCTGGGCAGGAAATGGCATGTTGAGCTCATCATATGGTATGTGACAGAAGCCACAGCTTGGTGGAGACGGGTCCTCAAACCTGGTAAAAAAAAAAAACCACAAACCATGTGGTATTAGTGACCATAACTCAGTCCAACTCCACATACAAAATAATTTACAATGAGACTGCCTAGTTTTTGAATCAAACAGATTCAAACTGATACACATAAACACAACCTGTGGTCTGTGCTTCCGATGTCTAGGCAGCCTTCGCGCATGTACCGAGGATTCAGGATGGCTGCTGTGCCTGATGCTGACAGAATACACACTTCTTCACTGTGTTGAGGAGAGGTGGGACAGAAAACAAAAAGCGGAGGGAAATGAGTCCATTACATGAAATTTAGTGTGTTTAAGACAAAAAGACACCAAACTGTTTCATACCAAAGACAGATGGTGAATAAAAGGGCAGAATTTCCCCACACAGGTATGTATTTACATACCAGATGCTTGTGCTCTCACTGTACCCTACAACAGCATGGCAACCAAGCGCTTTGGCATGAGATTTGATCTCCTGACGAATCTCCTCCCACCAGGCATCACGAGTTTCTGGCTCATCTGCAAAACACAAAATTCTGAATCAAACAGCTTCCACAAAATATTTCCAAACTGGCTGAATTATCTATCAAAACCTCACTGAGTACTGACATCTATCTACTAATTAACTAACACTAAACATAAAACAGAAAAAAAGTGCCCTCACAACTTAAAAGACAAAAACAAGAAACTAATCTCACATCTAATCTGACTGCATTGACTTACCAGAAAATAAACAGACGGCCAACAGTACAGTTTGTATTTTCTGATGACTTATGGGTTAAATGTTGTATCAAAGCAAGCCAAAACCAATTATCATTTCGTAAAACAAAGTGACACTGAAGATGGTGGACGAGATTTTGAGGATGATGATGAAGGCAACTTCCAAGGTTAGATTAGTTATGTGTGTTCTCGGTGGCATTCCTTAAATGCACGCTACCTAAAACCTTATTGTCTCTCTCTTCTCTTTGTCTCCTTTTGGTCAGCTGCACTATGAAAAAGGTAACAGGAAAGAAACAGAGCCACCAGCAGTTATATATGTTTTGGCTGTGGTGGTACAGAAAGAAAAATCTTGCTGGCTGGATAAGAGACACTTTGCCTGGGCTGTAATAAGTGTTTCTATTCTTGTGACAAAGATATCAAATTCAAAAAGATTGAGCCTTCATCATACTTAGGCTAAACCATGGGTGTGTTTCAATAGTCTGATGAGGCTTTGCTCCAAACACCTCTGTGATATTGGCATTGTTCAGAACAGTCTAATCATTACAAGCTGAGAGTTTAATCTCACTCATATAGTAGTTGTATATCTCTGAACAAAGAGGACAAGAAGGAAGCTACATTAGAGTATTGAGCTGCACCCCATGACTCCCTGGGAGGGCTACATGCTGACAGAGCCCCAGAAAAAGAGAGAAACTCAACAGCTAGGTGAGACAGGGGAGAGGAATGAATGAGGGGAGAAGTATGGGTGATCGAACTGAAGAGATGAAGAATAATGACTGATGGTCAGGCATCAGGCCCACGAGGTGGGTTCCTTTAAACCAGAAGCAGCATGTCATACAGGCACAGGCTCACCAACGTGCACGCTCATGACCATGTGCACGCTCATGGGCAGAGAAGGGCCATATTCATTCACCAGAGTCCATCAAATCTAGTCCAGTTTTTAGGTCAGGGAACTGCGAGGATTATCATACTTTCCTCCATTCCCCAAGCTCGCTGCTTTCCCTCCATCCCCATCACACATCCCAGATCCAGTTTTAATTTTCCTCAACTGCCACCCGCCCAATCAGTCTGGCTTCCATTCATCCATACATCCATCACACCTTCTCTCTCTCTCTCTCTCTCTCTCTCTCAGTATGAATACGGCCCAGTGAGTTAGGGATGCACATGCCCGGTCAGTGGCTCTTTGACACACAGTAAACCTCCTAAACCTCCTCTGGTCTAGACAGGTTTAACCACAAAGCCGAGTCAGGAAGCGTTAGAAACAGCGCTGGGACAACGTTACGGAAGAGCTGCAGCTCTTCTGTGCAGCAGGATGAGCTGGGTGGGGGGTAGCCAGGCCAGGCTGGATGGGGTGGGGTGGGGACACAGGGCATGCTCAACTCAGCTCAGCACACACTCACACAGATTAAAGAGAGGAGGATGGCAGCTCACCGAATCAGTCGAATCAACACTCTTATGCTATGCGGAATTATTGGTGGATATTTAAGGTAGCTGCTTGGTTAAATTTCTGTGTCTGTTAAAGGCTGAGAGGGACATTTAACTTCACTGAGCTGCCATCACTCCTGTGGGTGAGAGCAGTAAAAGGGGGGAAATACCTGCAGTGACACTATTCCAGTCTAGCAGTTTGTATGAGCGCGTGTTACCCAAGGCTGGGCCAGAACACACCGTTAGTACAGAAAAGAGAGAAAAAGAAAAGAAGAGACAGTCTAACAAACAAGCACAGCACAACAGCAGCACTCCACAGTCACTATGCAAAGACAGACAGCACTTCACAGTCACTGTGCAAAGATAAACTAAATTCAGGCCTACTAAAACAATCTCAAAGAAGAAGAAGAAGAAGAAGAAGACTGATGAGGTAAAGAGGAAAACAGAGATGAGTAAAAGCTTCAGGTTTAGCTAAAATTTTGAAAAGACTTAAAGAGAAGAGAAGCTATACAATACAAAAAGGAGCATGCAGTAGCAGTCTAGTTCGACTACACTCTCTATACTTAAGGTCCCCGGTGGAGTTTTCTTGCAAACATGAGTTTCTCACCAAAATGCAATGTGCATCCTCAAAAGTCTAACAAACTTTCCTCAAAGAACATTTGTGCAGCTGATGTTTAAACATTTTAAATCATTGCCTGCTACTGTCATCCATTGCTGATCAAATGAACAGCATTAAATAATCTGCAGACTATGAGCTGCATTAGCTGAAAATACAACCAAAACAGTACCACATTTGTAGAAACACTGCTCCCTGGTGCTACTTGCGGTCAAAAGCTCCACAGGGTACCTTAGATGTTGCTCTGTAGTTGAAAGGCATAGCAAGAGTGAACAGGGCTCTTATCAGATCGGTTACTAAGTTGAACCTTAAGTTTGGATCTGGAAAAGCTATGTCGTTTATCCTTGTTTGCACAATAGTACTGTGGGTTCAATCACTGCACTTCTACACTTTTTGAAGACAATTGGAAGAAAAGTGAAATCCTTCTTTCAGTAGCTTCTTTTGGTTCCCTTGTCTACTTCTGAAAAGAGCCCCATTTATCCTAACCCACCCACATTTACTAGCACTCCTCTTTCCCTCAATTCTCAGACATCCTTGATTCATACTTGTCAGTGAAAATTAAACTGAGCAACTGGCAAAATTTCTGGGTCTACAGAGTGGACTGAGCAAGTTCAACGCTGTGAACAGGAAGTGCTGACTTGAAGCACAAATGTCTGCCATTAAAATAAATCTCATTAGAGGGTATATATATATATATTTATATATATTTTTATATATATATATAAAAGAAGAACACATTGAGTTAAACACAGATATGAAGCCTTTCTGAAAAACCCAAAGGCAGCGTAAGACACCACAGAACCTCATCATAATGCCACCTGCAGCCAGGCAACACCACACAACAGAAGTAGCAGGCAACAGACTGGAGCCATGCACAATTATTGCACCTAAACCCCAGGGGGCAGCACCACAGCAAACAACAACACAGTGACCAGAACACACACGCACACACACCCCTTCACACACACACACACGCACACAGCCATCACATGATCAGCACAGCCTATTAAATACACAAAGAGAGTCAGTCAAACCACGAGGTGAAAGTTGCCCCTCTCCATAAAACTGTTTGACACAGGTGATGACAGCCTATCCTCGTGTTTATTTCCATCAAACTGCTGCATACAGGGCTGCAGCCTATCAGTGAGACCAGGAACAGCTTTCACCTGCTTTAGGACTCGTACATAACTCAAGTCTTTTATTTGATTTTGTCTAAACAATTAAACAGACTGGGACTAGGACCATACACAGGAAAACTGTGCAACACAAGAGGATCATGGGTAGCATTGACTAACAGCCAGGTGCAACAAGACCACACACTCTCGTGACACAGTAAGTCGATGGAAGAGCTCATTAATATAACTTCACAGGACAATGAACGAGCTGCATTAGAGCCTTGTGCGTTTGTGTGCGCTGAACTCACCAGGGTTGTGTATACGGTCCAGTAATTTAACAGAACGAGCGCTGACCACTCCACCGACATGAACCAGAAAACCAGGTGGGAAAGAGGTCAAGGTGAAGAACGGGAACTCCTGCAGTTAGAAAACAGCTGAGTCACTTTCAGCAAGGGAAAACACATTCTGGCTTATTCTAGTATTTTTGTAAATGATATCTTGTGACAGCACCATGATGTTTAAGCTGTAGTAGATGCACGATTCTCAAGACTCAACGTCTATAGTATTAGAGTTTTTGTTGATTATTTTAAATCTTCCTATGGTGTAAAACATATACAGATATGATTTTCAGATATTTTCTAAAAGACAGACCATTTTTCAAAAAAGCATGTAACAAAAACTATTACATGTTAAAACTGAGAAATCAAATCTTTTAACGTAAGCTAAAGGCCCAAGACTAAAAATGTTTTTAAAAATAGTCAAAGCCAAATATAAAATTTTAGATTTTGTTGTCTCTCTAGACAAATTGCAAAAATTCAGTGATTGAACACATTTGTTTTTGTTTTTTTTAAAAGTCCAAAACACTGCATTCTAACAGTTGTGTGCAGACCTAAATGACAGCAATGTTACAATTAGTGGAAACATGCAGCAAGGATCGAGTGTGATGAAGTCATGCAAGTTGTACCCCCAGAAATTCCCCACTTGCTCAATTCCAACTTACATTCACAGACACAACACTCAAAGGCATTTCAAATGGATCTGGAAGTGACTAAGAAAATCTATTTTAAATAAGACCTAGATTATTTTTTATCACAAATCTACTGATCCATTTAATCCTTTCAAAACTGCATGCATTCAATAGGTTTGGAGCTCAAACTGAAGGACACACACACACAGACAAGGTGGTTTGTGGCTGAGGATCAGTACTCTGGTGTACATGCTTCTCTCTGTCCACAGGACAGCTGGTCCTCTGCCTCCAGTTAAATCATGTGATGCAAATCCACGCATTCACTCACGAGAGGAGCTTCAAACACTTGGACTGCCTGTTGGCATCTTGGTATTCATTCTATGTTGAATTGAAGACCACCTTTACAGAAAAACTGAGGGATGTTGTGATTTCCAACCATGCAGGATCGGTATGTGATGAATGGCTTTAGTGGGCAGATATCAGGCAGAACTAATTTCTTTTTTTTTTTTTTTTGTCCAGTACTCCAAAAAAGGAAGTCTAATTTGACTGATAGCTCCTCCCACTCTGAGCCAGGAGGCAAGAATGAAGTGATGAGGTGAGTTTGCTCATTCCCATTGCTGACACAGGAAACCAAAATCAGACTCAGGAAAAGAAGTCAGAACAGAGGGAGGAGTTTAACATGAGTATCCAGAGGACACGCACACAGTCACACACACCCCTTCAGATCTGAAGGGAGCACAACTCCTAGCCTCCAGCCCTCTACTTAGCGCATCTGTGAATCCTTTAGGGTGCAGTGGGTGCCAAGTAAACACACGTCCATGGTCACATAAGGACCCACCGCCATGTTGCTCAACACAACACTACACCTTTGAGATCTACAAACAGCAGAGAAGGGTCGGGTTAGGAGTTGAGTCAGACTGGGTGGTGGCCATCAGCTTGGTCAGGGCGTTAGGGGGAAGGTGGAGAGTGAGAAAGTGTCACACTGATGGGACATACCCTGGCGTTTAACAATAACCCAGAGGAAGACGCTCCCTGAGTAGCACAAGTGGTCAAGAGGACAGAGAGAGCGAACATTACTTGGTCTTAAACAGACCCATCCCCATTAAAGACCTGGCCAGTGTAAATTAGAAATCTTTCACAAAGATGCAGCTGTGTGAAGCATTGTGTGACCCCACATGCAGACATCAGAGGCACTGACTGTATGTTAAAGCCTCTACAGTCATGTTTAGATCACTGCAATTTACAGCAGAGTTTAGGCCCAAATGTCTGCACACAGGGTGAACCACTGAATAAAAGTGTGAGTAAGTGTGAGTGTTGAGCGTCACCGTACCCTCTGCTCGAGAGCTGTCTGTGTGTGCTGTCTGAGCAGGGTCTTCAGCGGCCCTGCCTCCTTCCCAGCGCTGCCCCCACTGCCCATTCCTGATCACAGAGGAGAGCCCGGCTTCAGTTTTGTCACTTTAAACACACAGCACAATGGACTAGAAAGCCAATCAAATTGTCAGTTCATTATTACATAGAATTAAACATCACTATGATTAATCAAAAGAAGCAACCTGCACACAAAACCTGAGATTAAGAACAGCAATAAACCTGCTCTAACCTCATCCTTAGACTTGCTTACGCTAACCATTTATCTAATTGCAATGACAAGCACATCAAACCACATGCTGGGGTGGAAGAATCCAGAGTAGTCAGTAGCGTTGTGGACTTGTGCAGTTATACCACACATGCTGAGTTAATGTTAACACCAGTCAGGGCGATCTGGGTGTCAACAGTTCCGCTGCTGACCCAATACACAAGAGAGACGCCAACATTTCAATCGTATGTGATTCGGTTAGTTGGTGACACACTACAGTCCTACTATACCGGAGGCTGCCAGCAGCAGGTCCTCAGTGAAGGACACGCTCTTTCTCAGCAAGGCACAGTCTGAGTGGATGGAGGAGGGAGGGGGCGGGGTTGTCGCTCTGGGGGCAGAGCTCAAACCATGACCACAGCCCACTGAGCCAGAACCAGGGAGGGACAGAGTGTCTGTGGAGAGGGTGGGGGAGCTGGGGCAGAGGAAGATCCCAGGCCTGCATCTCACTGGCTTGGGCTCCACTATCCAGCAGAGACACAGATGGAGGGTGCACAGAGAAAAACAGATATATTGAGAATGGACAGGCAGAGAGCAATGAGGATAGTGGGCAGAAGCACAGTAAATAAGGAGGGGGAGATGAGCATGATGAGGAAAAAGTCAACACAAGCATAGAGAACTGAAGTATGCAAAGTAGGGAATGGGCCATTAGAATAGAATCACTGATACTGACCTTATTGAGTACATCAGATATCTATAATGACAACACTGATCTACATGAATTTAAAAAAATCTTATGTAAATTAATTTCCCAATTTCAGATTGACAACTCAGTTTTTAGTTTCACAGAATCCATTGCTTCTAGTTAACTTGGATAAGAGTGACACCAATGAGCTACTTCAAATGAGGTATATGTACTGCAATTTGGGTGAAAACAGACACCACTGTTACTTGATATATCAGATAATCTAAGCTATCTGTAATGAGGAAAAAATGGTGATTAAGTGCATGCCTAATGGCAAAGATTGGAAAGGTGCAGGCAAGCAAGTTAACACAAATGAAAATGTGGGTTAAGATAAGAACTTGAAGTACAAGGACTGAAGAGGCAAATAAAGAAAAAGACAGAGAAATAGAAGATGTCAGAGAAGAGGAAGCATGAAAAAGAAAGGCATTGGAGAGGAAAGAAAGGAGGAGGGATTTGGGTTGGGGAGCTGAATCTTAAACGGCTGGGGGAGCAGCTGTGGTAAGAAGGTTCTTCAGGCTATAAGGCATTCATTACTGGGCCGTGCTAGAATGTGCTCAGGTTGTCTCAGGGGCAGAGTTTGACCAAACTTACCGTTTCCTCAATGATTAACCATAATGGCTGCTAATGAAGAAGTGGCCTTACAACAACAACAGCCCTTATGAGACACAGTGCTTCTAAGACTACAACATCAGGGGACAGGGCTAACACAGGGATCTGGTGCATCTTCACAGTACAAAGCACGTGACTTATATAAACTGTGTTATTTGTTCCCCAATACTGTGAAACAAGAAGACACACCAGGCCACTGAGGACAGGTGAGGGACAGGGCATGGCTAAATCAATTTGTACAATACAATTTACAATAAAATAATGTTAAACTCAGTCATGAACAAATGTAAAATAAATGAATGAATAAATAAAGATTTAAAAAAAAAAAAAAAAAAACACACCACCATAGTAGCACCACAATGAGGTGTAGGAGTAGGGAGGGATGAGAGCGGGAAAGGGGGACGGGGCCAAGTATTCTTACCCGTCTTGGGCGTCAAACTGAGGTCTGTGTCTGATGATGAGGACTGGCGGCTGCATGGCTTGGAGGGAGAGAAGGGGGGAGGAGAGGAGGAGGAGGTGGGGAGGGCTCTGAAAGGGGTAGGCGGGCCGGAGGACGAGGGCAGATCCTCACCAAAAACCGGCCTGCCAGGAGAACATGACACACACACGTCAGTCACCACCTCACCCTCTTGACTGTCTATATGTGTGTGTGTGTGTGTGTGTGTGTGTGTGTGTGGGTGTGTGTGTGGGTGTGCGGGTGTGTGTGTGAAGAGGTGGCTTTTTTTAATGTGTGATTTTGTTTGCTTTGGGCGAGGTGTGTTTGAGGTGCTACAGATGGCTGGAGAAAGAAAAAGCAAGCATGGAGAGCAAAAAAAAAAAAAATTAAACACAAAGAAAAGCTCACATACACAGACAGATGAAACTAAAGAAAGCAACGTGAAAGAAAAACACAAAAAGGTCAGATTCAACAGAGGATGACAAGCTGAAGCATGTGTCCCAGTAGAGTGAAGCAAAGGTCGGGTGGCTGAAGAGAGATCACAGGCCCTTCATCAGAAAATGAGCCAACTGGGAACCTGACTGCCCGATAAGTAATGCTCGGAAAAAGACAAGCGGAGGGAATTGTGCCTAACATCTACATCTGGTCTTTTCTGACTTTGTCTACTTTCTGTTTTTCTCTCAATGTCTGTCTACACTGCAGCTATCCTGCTACTACCACACTATCAAAGTGTTCAGACTTCAAATAAAAAATATCCACTTTTCTACCATCCATTAAAACATCACCATAATCGCCTTCCTGTCTTTCTCCTGCACCTATGTCCTTCCCTGCCTCTGCGTACCAGTGAAGATGAGTGTGGGAACAGAGACAGAGAAGTTCTGGGACAGTCTCTGGGAGCTGCAGACCGAATGCACTGGACTGTTGTGGGTGGAGCGGCATCCGTGGGCAAGGGGAGACCTGGGCCAATCAGCACACACAGAGAGAAGGAGAGAAAGAGGAAGACGCAGAGCCGATTTGGACACAAGCAGTGAGAAACGTCCCAGTCCGAATGTAGGCAGAGAGAAATAAAGAGACGCACACAAGAACCAACACAACACAACATTGCAGTAGAGTGAAAAAGGAGACAAAAAAAGGAAAAGGACAGCAAAAAGAAGGCTTATTCGTCATCCTGCTTTTTGTCCTGTTATTCCATTTAAAAGTCACATGAAAGCAACAGGAAACTCATGCATAGCTCTCAGCTTAACATTCTCAGTTTCACTCAAACATACAGAGCAGGGATGCCAACAGAAAGAGATGACAAAGGCCCAAACAGGCTTACAAGTAAGTATTTAAAGACAAGCTAAAAATAGATCCATGTTCAAAGTCCCATTACAACTGAAGCAATAAGCAGTGACAGACATCAAACAGCAATGACTCTGATATTGGACTAATTGTTTATATTAATAATCAAGCAAAACTTGTCACGTCTACGATAGATGAGTGTTGCTAGTTTCTAATTATGATTCAGCCCTTAATTTTTTTCCTTGTTCATTTTTAACTGTTTCAATTGATATTATTAAGCCAAGCAAGTCCTTCCAAGATCAAAAAAAATTTTTTAAGGAGACCTAAATAAAACTGCAGCATAAAATGTTGACAGATAAACAACTGAAAACAGAATTACTAAACTATCGTCTAAGAGGAAAAACATAAACCAATAAAACAATCCATTTTATGAAGTATGTAACTAATATAATGGTTATTTACTTCAGACAGGGAATGAGACCATAAAAATAAATGACTAAATTTGATGACAAAGTCGTATTATTGTACTGAAATTGCTCTTTATACCGATTAGTGTTGATAATACTGAATGTTTTGGAAAAATAAGGAAAGCTATGACAAAAGTGACATTTTCATTAATGGAGTACCGAAATAGATTAACTAACTCAGGTACATGTTGTAAAATCCCTGAACATGGTAAGTTTCGTTCACGGAATAAACAGTCAAATAGAAAATGAGGTTAGAAAAATACATAATAATAACATAGGATAGTATGTTAAATGGTTCTAACAGTATTTCCACAATTGCATAAACAGGGCAAACTGCAGCCAAGTTCACATGTAGAAAAGGAAAGGAGAAAGAGAATCATGAAGGGGAGAAGGTAGATGCAGTCCAGTATAATAAGCAGACTCTCTATCTTTCCTTTCATCACATAGTTCCATAATTTAGTATCTAATCAGAGTACAATTCCTGACATTCCTGATTCTGCCCCTCAACAAAAATAGCTGTCTCATTAATTTTCCCATATTTCATGTAGATGATTTAACTCGTCACCAAAAGGTGTTTACATCCCTGATATACACAATCTCATACACACACACTGACACACACATATTCTAGACAAATGCAAATAAGAGGCACACATGCACTCAACTGTAGTTATGCTTACAGTAGCTGATAAAATCACAAACCAACCACTTGGGGTGAGGACAGCAGAACAAACTGAGAGGAACACACTGTTAGAGGCTGAGCAGAACACATGTGTGCGAGATACTCACTACAAGACGCAGCACTAGAACATGCAGAGGCAGAGCAGAAAGCCATGCAAGAGCGGTCTAAAAGAGCAGACAAGGGAGGAGGGGGTGTTGAGGATGGCTGTGTGTGTACTGTACATGTGTGTGTCTCAGGTTATGTCGTGTGCTGTTAGAGTCATGATGCAACACACGTGACACACAGACACACAAACTACAAAAGGGGAATCGTAGATACTGAGACACACACAGGGCTAACCGCCATTATGTGCACAAAGTTAATATACAGTACATTTCATCCACACGCTCTCCGTCTCTCATGCGCACATCGATCATCTTTTGTCACAAACTAGGTTTGCAGTGAAACTTGCACATAAAAAGAGGTAGTGTCCATGCTTGTGCTGCTGGTCCATACTCACTCCTTTCCGTCTTTAGAAGGGGAATTGCAGGCATTGGAAGCAGGGGCTGTGTTAGGGTGCACATGTGTGTTGGTGTTGGGAGCGCTTCCAGAGCTGACTTTGTCCAGTGTGCAGGCGGTACCTATGGCCCGCACCACCAGGCCCGACTCCCCCTCCAGGTCGAAACACTGCAAGTAGCCCACCACTGCATTCCCACCCATCTCCAGTACCTTAAGCCCTATTTTCCTCTGTAGCTCTCCTAAATAGAGGGTAACACACAGCCACATTAATAAGAGAGGGGGAGCACAGGGAATTCCTCTTCATCAAATAAAGAGGATTAGTGGGAATTCTCTTACCAGACATGAGAGAAATGAGCCTCTGACGAGCCTCATTGGAGGCTCGGGGAGTTCTAATGCGATCTATCCACTGGTACTCTGGATCTTCATTAACCACGAGCTCCTCCACAAACCCATGTACCATTGCTGCTCGGTAGCACCGTGGAATGGATGTGGCTACAAGACAAAAGTAAAAACCATCAGAGAGAAAGGACTAAAGGACAAAAGTTTCCTATAAAGTCAGTTTATAATTAATGCATCTCTTGACAATGCCAAGTTTTCTTTTCTTTCACTCATGATAAGACTAAATTAGACATCTTTCACGCACTCCTTTTTTTGTATCTGCACTATGTAGGGTTTATCTGCATTTTACGCTCACAAAATTGGGTCTCAAGAAGTACTGTGAACCAAAAGTCAAGTCTGACATACTGCAGAAAAACTTGACCCCACACGATGACTGTCTAAAGCGGTTCAAATCATTGAAGAGCTCCACTTTGACGAGGACATTGATCTCCCCTCGGATACCTAGTGACAAAGGAAAGACAATGCAATAAGGGACATAAACACAAAGCTATGATTATTGTGATCACATTCGTTGATTCCTCTACCATGGATGGTATCATAGATGGGAAACCAGCCAGAGATGACAGAAGCAGCCTCAGTGCAGAGAAGTGGGTCAATGTCAATGTAAACTTTCCCTATGGCATCATTAGCACTGTACGTGTCATGGTCCAATACTGTGATCTGCAACGGCTCATCCTGCAAGTCCTCATCATCAACCTACACAGCAGGAGACGAGGAACAAAAGACAGAAAGGAGGATAAAACTAACAGGTATTAGGAGAGGTTAGAAATACTGAAGCTTAATGCTAAAATAACTATATTGTGTAATACACTGAACGACTGCTCGTCGCGTTTAAAGGAAGCTCAAAGGCATTTTACCTCAAATTTGAACCATTCTGAGTTCCACTGAGGATTGAGAGATTTGTGACAGACATCTGTTTTGAAGGTTGTGTTTCCAAACTTGACCTGGGAAATAAAAGACACAAGGTACATATTCTAAATGCCTTATTTATCATTTATAATACGCAGTGTTTTATTCCTTATATTTTTTAAAGCACTACAGGTTGTTGGACAATTTTACCCAAAGTCCTCATGTGAAATTTTAAGCATTATTTAAGTAGCATTTTAATTTATTAAGTATTCCAGTATATGGTGGGCTTACCAACACAGAGTGTGAGTCTGTGAAGGTAAGTCCACCCAGAACATTTACAGAGGAAAACATTTTCTACAGCAGCTCAGAGAGTTGAGACGGGACAATATGGAAATACAGAAAATAACAGTGGTCAGTACATGGATGCTGATTAATAACAAAAGGTGATGGAATCCTGAAGTCTGGCAGACAATTAACAATAATAAATGGTAATTGAATCAAGGGAACTGGCAGACAACAAGTTTTAAGGGAGTTATCAGTGGCAGAGGTAGTGGAATAAAGAGTGATGCTACGGGTAAGGGGTGTCTGTATCAAAAGCATGTGGTATTTTCTTCATCAAGTTCAAGCATCTTCACTTACCTCTACAAAAGCATCAGTCAGGTCACTGGCTCTGTCCATCACAGGCAAATGGCGCCCTGCCACAATTTTGGCCTTTAGTTTCCCAGGCATGACTCAATTTGAGTTGATCTGCGAACACATTTTATTGAAACAGTGGATGCATGTGCTGTTATTAACGCAGCAGTCACCACCAACAGTGCAGACTGAGGAGCGGGCATATGTCGTTGACAGCATCAAGAGCCCCTTCCTCTATTTACAAGCTCACTAGCACATAAGCTAAGTCCCTTCAGCTAAACTAGAATGATCTACTTCACTTTGAACAGCTGATCAACTCGGCGTTTTCTATTTGAGCGCTGTTTAGAAACACGGCAGCAACTATGAGTTAGCTAGGTTATGTTAGCAAAACCAGGCTAGCACGAAAAGCCACTTAGGTTAACTGCATTGCAGTCAGAATCTCTTTAGCTCTAGTTACCTGATCGGCCATGTTTTTACAATAACACCGCAAAGCCAACACCTATTAAACAACAACACAGGCTCACAGCTCCTAGTGCAAACAGTATCATCCTTACCGAGTGCTACAATATGAAGAGACAGCTGTCAAAGCGGCCGCAGGCTCGTTTTACTCGGACATTACCGTTGACAGCCCACCGTTCGTCTGACCTCCGTGTCTCTCCCATAACACGACACGTTAGTTCCCAGTTCACCACGCAGGAAAGTGTCGTTCAACTCAGAAATATTCACTGGTTTATGACACTCCTAAACAGATACTGTAACGGATTTTAGTGTGTCGTTACGTTGCACTCGTTAGTTATTCCACGTCCCCGTTTAGCGCGTAAAGACAACGGCTAGCTTGGTGAGCTCAGAGCCCATGATGAATGAGTGCTCAGGCGTTAGCGTGTGCTGCCTTCAAGAACACCTCGTAAAGTCGTAATCTACCAAACGAACGTTGCATTGATGTTGCACAGGAAAGAAAAGAAGGCCAACCTGAAAAAAAATATCAACTACTTCTAATGAAAATATTAAATATGTATATTTACGTACATACAAAGTACAGAGAGTAGATTTTTTTATCCGTTTCGCTGCATTGTATGTGTCTGCGCAGTAGCTACAAAGCTAAAACCGCATTCCGTAAAAGCACCATTAAGAATGGTTTTGGGCATGCGCAACGTGAACAACCTGGTTTATGTGAGGAAGCGAATAATCCTGGTGTTAGAAATAAAGTCAGGCTGTCATCACATGACATGTTATGTTATGGTGTTTTTGTCAGTTTTGATATTGCTTATCTTTTGTCTCATATTACATACTTTATCTTAGTTTTTTACACCACTGCATAAATGGCAACTTCTAAATTGTAGCAGTGGTAGATGAATAAAACTACTTCATATGTTTTACTGTCAATAAATTCCACAAAAAAGACCAAAAAACAGATGTGATTCTGCTAAGTTCTGTCTGTGCAAAGTCGTACTCAAACCCCATGTTGAATGACACATTCCTTGATTATGGTTATAGGCAATGCAGTTTAATTTCAGCTGATCTCACATAAAATAGTCTCCTGGAAACAGTCCCCAGCTAATTCTCTATTTACTCAAGTTTGAATAAGGTTTGTTATAAAACAACAGTGCCCAGCCATTAGACTGATGCTTTATTCATCCTTTGCAGGAAATCACAGAACCAACATCTACCACTGAACATACAGACACAAAAACGATTCATGGAAGTAACTAAGACTTACTGAAGGCTTAAAGTGAGGTAACACAAATATTTGTAATGTGCGATAGGTAAAATGTAGAAAATCTATCACGTAAAAAAACATCCAGTGTGCAGAAAGACTTGCATATATCCAGTGTGCAAAAGTACTTGTATATCTAAAATGTCAATATAACAATATATGTATAAAATAGAAAAAATAAATTTTTAAACATATGGAACAGTCTCAAGATATATGCAGTTTAGAAATAAACATTTGGATCCGTATATTATGCAAGCGGTGTAAGCGGGATTTCTAATGGCTGACCTCAGTTGTGAGAGCATCTCTTACCTCTTACCATTTCTGGATAGTGTTGATTTTAGTCCTAATGACGGAGCTGGCCTTCCTGATCAGTTTATTAATCATGCTCTTTTCTGTTGTGTAAGCACCATCTACCTGGCACGCCACACCAAAGAACATGGCACTGGCCACTACAGTCGGATAGACAGTGCAAAAAAGAGGCTTGCAGGTGTTAAAAGACTTCAGCTTCTTAGAAAATGAAGACATCTTTGCCCTTTCTAATATAGTATACTGAGTCCTTGACTGAGAGCCTTTGTCTTTGTATGAGTGACAATATGTGTTTGTGTTGCTAGCATATGTATATTATGTGTATGACTTTTCAATTATTCCCCAAAACAAAACCGAAACCAATTTACTTGTTTAGTTTATAGTCATTCTACTTTACAGCGGATGTACTATTTCTGGATTTTTCTAGCAGGTGCTCACGGAGGCCTGCTTTTTATGACAGTACTGACCCTCGTGCCAAGTGGATTTGGCTGAATTAAATCACAGAAGTCACAGCTTGTCACCTCAGTGGGATACGTTGGTATTTTTGGTCAGTATGTACACTATCTACGAACTCAGTGGTACTGGGAAGACAGATTAGGTTACACATGTGTGACCATCAATATGTGTTTATCTGCTGGACTCTTCTTACCTAAACCTGTTTGTGGGCTTGCATGTTTCCTTAACCAGCTGAAATCCTCTCAACACTACCAGCACCTTGTTCATTACAATATTTCACAGCATTACACAAGAATAGAGAGACAACAAGGGAGGAGCTGATCCAAAAATAGATGCAGTCTTAAATCTTGTGCAGTTGAGAACAAAACTGAGCCTGACTCTAAAATTAAAACACAATGCACTTTGTTCACAAAGGCCCACAAAATATATCATCACTCTTACAGAAATGATTTATGTCAGAGGAGGCTGACGCCAGCAAGGTCAGAAATTTGCAACCTCTAAAGGATGTTATTTGGCATGGAGTTAAAAAAAGATAAAGTTGGGTAAGAGATGAAAATTGAACATTGAATTGAATGATTCAATGATTGATTATTTTTTGCACAAAGACATGCTTCTTTCATTTACGTGAAAAATCTGTGGTGATCTGTGGTTGTCATGAACACAGTTTGATCGGTCATTAAATATCTTATCCAAGATCACTTGCGCTAAAGAAATGATTTCACTCTCACTCTCTGCAACATAATTATCGCATTTAGCTAAATTACAAATACACACACTGTTTGACCTGCATGTGATTTAGTCCCACAGGGATGCACATAAAGACTATATATTTTTGTCTGTCTGAAAAGTGATGACAGGACAGACAGCACAACATGCTTTTGAGGTAATAAAACATAAATCTGTATATATCCTGTTAGAAATGGGGGAAATATTTGTCCTTGTTTCTTTGAGGGGGCTGAACCACCTGCCCCTTTGCTCCTTGATGCCCAAAGTGCCCTTTTGTCAAAGTTGTTTTTTCAATTTTATTTAATTTAGTTTTTTTTATTTGTAAGTGTGTGTGTGTGTGTGTGTGTGTGTGTGTGTGTGTGTGTGTGTGTGTGTGTGTGTGTGTGTGTGTGTAAAAGTATTCGAGGCCCAAAATAATAAATAAATTAAAAAAAATAAAATTAATAATAATTCAGATCTACCCTCGGTCGGTCACGTGATCCATGTAGACATCCCTCACTGCCCTGAGGTGTCCAGATGTTCCCTGTAGCTCAGCGCTAGCGCCGCTAGTCTAGAAACCGGAGAGCTGAGGGAGGACTTCAACTGATGGTCCGGCAGCGGTAGTCATTTGTGTACGGTGTATTTTTGCAAGATGACTGACGAAGTGAAGTGAGCATCCTGTGTGTGACTCTACATTCACCTCTAGTTAACCACACAGCTGCTGAGAGGATAAAGTATGCAGGCTTCTTTTTGTGTCTGTATGTTTCTGTTGTCATGAGCAAAGTGCATCAGAGAGATGTATTATTTTACTGTCAGTGAGTTGCAGTGTGTTTCCTGTGTTTCTAGAGGCAATGAGGCATAGGTTGTGTTATTTCACTAAAACTATGTAGCCTACATGCATGCTCACATAATTTTGGACTATTGCAGTATAAATACAATGACAATAATAATTAGAAGAATTTGAATTGTGATTTTCTCAACCTCTTATTTAAAGATATCAGTACTTGTTTATAATTTTCTTCTGTATAGACATATTAAATATCATATGCATAAATATAAAATATATAACTTTTATACCTTTACTGTCTTGTGCAAAATGGATAGTGGAACTGAATAAAATCACAAATATATTTAAATACATGATTTCTGTATCATTTAGTTTATTATTAGCACTATAAATAATAAAGGGCAGATTATGAATCAGCGCCATGGAGCAAATCCTTGGCTATACAGAATACGTCTTGAAAAGGTATGAAATTTAAAAACAGTGACAGCCACATCAGGGTTTGAACCACTGACCTTCTGATCAGCAATCCAGGGACTTAACCTTTGCACCACTGTTTCCATGTTACATCCTCAGTGAATATGGTTGCTACAATTCAGCCAGTTATATTGTAAGGCATGTTTCTGTGTGGTGTTTGAAATTTGTGCTCCATGTGCCCCCTTTTAACTTTGAGCACCTGCCCCTCCAAAGGTCTCTGCAAGGCTCTGAACTACAATCTAGCACATTTCTGTACGTGTCTGCTTCTCTTAAAGAACACAAAACACAACTGCAGCACATTCTGCCTGTTTAGAGGTTGCCGTTTAGAGCTGTATTTAATGGTAGATTGTATGCTTTCTCTATGGTCTTTCTGGGGTCCTTAGCCTGGTTTTTGGGTGCCTTTGGGTGGAGCTCCTGTTGCTTGGCAACATCATTAAATTTAATCTGGCCAGTCTACATTGAGTTTGATGATGTTGCCAAACACATCATTTATTTCTGTGGAGCTCACAAAGTCACACATGGTTTAACAGGACTAAACTAATAGGACACAGGAAATCTGAGTATATGTTGAACAGCTGATATCAACAGAAATCCAAGTGACATTAATGGCCTTGGTACCACCATGTTCCTTTGTTTCCTTGTATTTTGGCAAGGAAATCGTTTATTAGCTTTTATGACCATCACTAGCTTGCAGCCTTGCATTAGATGGCACTATGTGTGATACAACCATGATACTTATTTCAAGTACCAGCTCTGATTGTAATGGGGTTTAATGTGTTTGTGTGTGCTGCAGGCCAACATCCTCACAATGCATGCTGGGACTCCAACCTGTCTATGACCCTGAAAAATATAATGCAGGTATAAAGAATAAATGAATGTTGGAGGCTGACAAAGAAAACTGAGGCATTCATGAAAGAGCTGTCACAATCACTTCTTGTCTCTTGCTGGCTTAAATTTCACATTTAATATATAATTGTATTGTTATCCATATTTTATTTATGGATGATTTGAATGGTAATACATGTTGTCAAAAAGATAGAATTCTTTTACAAGTTATGTTCAACATATACAGCTAATGGGACAATGATATACTGAGCAAACACATCAGTTAAACAAATGTTTGCATGCCAAATAAGCAAACTGGTGGCAGCAGCTGGAGCCAGGAGATCCAGACACTCACTTTAGCAAAATGTTGCTTTAAAAAAAGAGCTAATTTCCCAGCAGCATTTTGAGAATAAGAGTACTGAGTGCTCTGTACTGTTCTTTTTTTTTTTTTTGCACTGTGGGCCTGTTACAGGTTAATCCGACCACATGTTTAATATAGGATGGGTGGGTGCACCACATCGTGTGGATGTCAGACATAGCACTAGGAAGGTTATTGAGTATGGAAACATGACATCTGCTGTCGAGCAGCAGAAACAGAAACACCAATCATGTTTGTGGTTGTTCGCTGACACACACAGTGTGCACATAAATGTATATTTAATAATTCTTGGGGATCATGTTTGTTTACCCTGAACAGTACAAGTATGGCCACAAATTCCTAATTCTGTAGCATGCACACCTACAATATGAGGAATAATATTTCATCAGTGTTTTTTTGTTTGTTTTGTAATTACATCAGATGACTTAAAGGTGGGATGGAAGGACAGCAGGCCATATACTTAATTTTAGTTGCAGACTGGGATCCTTTTGGTTTTTGGTGGAACCTTTTCCTTTCCAGCTGATGTCATAATAATAAAAATAAAAAAGACAGTGAAGAGTATTTGAGGTAACAAGTCTTTCTGGTAGTCCTGGTGACAGATCAATAATTTCTGACTAGGAGGTGGTCTTACGAGAACGGGTGTTAGAGTAGCTGGAAAAAAAGGAGACATCTCACTATGTTCTTATTTTAAGGTACCAAAAAAATCATTGTAGAAACATAGCATTATCTTCATTATTTTTGAAATATATAGTAAGGACCTAAGAGATCAAAAAAATGAGAATCTGTCTGACCTCAAAGAGGTCATCTTTCATTTTTAAAACAAAACAAAACAAAATACTTCCCAGAAGATCCAGTGTAGTGATTCATCTCTCAATAGATGATCTTTGGTCTACAAGGTTGAAATATAAAAGCCAGCTGCAGTTAAAAGCCAGTCTGATGCATCACTGTTGCAAAGTGATTGGTTTTAACTCTGTAGTCTCTCTATTTTTTTTTTTGTTAATCATTGGACTAATTCAAATTTTTTAAAACAGTTTTTTTTCTCTGCGGTGCAACAATGTCTGATGAGTAAGTTCAGTCTTCATGAAACATAAAAATGATTTACTCACCTATGGAGTATTTCATCTCAGAATATTAACAGCATCTTTTATTTATTTATGTTTATCTCTGATTTCTCTGCTCCAACAAATTCCACATGGCCGTCACAGTGATGTAAGTTACTGCCTGCATGTCTCATGACGCTTTCTAACCTAAAAAATGGACAAAACTATTATTACTATAGTTTAATATTTCTTTCTCCTTAGTACAAACCATCACCAATGCCCCCCAAGGCAGATGCCAAGGTAGTGATATCTCAACTGACAGTCTGTTGATGAATAACAGTCTTATTGTGGTAATCTGTCAAGTGGTAATGTGTTTCCCCGTTTGCATGATTGTGCCTTTTTACTCCACTAACAAAACAAATTATTTTAATGTCAATATTATTTGAAATTATGTTGGATGAGTGATTGTGTTCTCAACCTTGCATCATATTTTCTCATTATAACCCTTTCCTTTGAAATTTTACTCTTCACAAGGATCAGCACAATAAACGACAATTATTGCGATAACATATGGACTTTCTCATATAAAATCCAATATCAAAATCTTTCACAGAATAAATTTAGCCATTTGTTTGTTAAGAATATATTGCAGTTTAGTTTTCATTCAGATTTTACCAGGTATTGTGGCAAATAAGATTTAATATCTGTATGATGTTGTTTGATTCAGAGTCATATGCACGATACATTCAGTAACTTCTGGCATTTCCAGTTCATGGGACATTTTTTGATGGTATTTCAACAATATTGCGTGTATTTAAATTGGTAAAAAAAAAAAAAAAAAAGTCATGTGTCTATAAATACTGGACTTTGTAAGCTGCTGCAGTGTTTTTACAGTGAGGAATCAAGTTTCACACTAAGACTGAAGAATATGGTCTTTAAAGTCAGGTGTAATGTGTCACATTTTGTGTTATTTTTAGCCCAAATGCAAGATTTCAGCCTCACGCAAGCTATCACTGAAGGTAAAAACTTCATAAAAATATGTTTGACTTTTTATGCTATCTCATGAATAATGCATAACATTGGAAGGGAATAATCGACAGGAGCATTTTAAACCCTGAATAACAACCTCAGATACTTCTCAACACCTTTGACTTGTCCAGATCCTTCTGCTGGCTCGTGCAACAGAAGAGCTGGAGGCAGAGAAGGTGGCTATTGAAGAAGACAAGGTTCGTCACCTGGGAGAGAAGCTTCCACCGCTGCAGCTCAGTGGTTTAACCTTGGAGGACCTGCAGGTGAGAGACAGTAATCATACAGGACAGACTGATCATGTGTTTCAACATAATGTTGACATTTGTGGGAGGTTTCTGTAGGTACTCTGCAAGCAGATGCATGAAAAGATTGATGTGGTGGATGAGGAGCGGTACGACTTTGAGGCCAAAGTCTTCAAGAACTACAGAGACGTATGAACCAACAGATTTGACTTAAACACATTTAAAAGTTTTTTTCTTTTTCGCAAACAAAAAGTCACCAGAAAAACCTTTCACCACCTCTAGATCAATGAGTTGAAGCTAAAGGTGCAGGACCTTGGAGGGAAGTTTAAGAAACCGGCACTGAGAAAGGTGAGAGTATCAGCAGATGAGATGATGGAAGCTTTGTTTGGATCCAAGAGTAAGGCCTCCTCCATGGACCTGAGGGCCAACCTCAAGTCTGTAAAGAAAGAGGACATCAAACAAGAGAAGGTATGTTGTTTCACCCATACAAATAAAAAGCATTCAGTCAATTTAAGCTATAAAAAAACGTGACAATGCAAAATCCTAATGATAATTTGATACTTTAGGAGCTGAACATGGAGGTGGGTGACTGGCGTAAGAACGTGGAGGCCATGTCTGGAATGGAAGGCAGGAAGAAGATGTTTGATGCATAATGCTACAGAGCAAGATGTTACAAAAAAAAAACTGAAGGGGAAATGAAAAACCTAAAAATATAAGAGATTAACCATTACCATAAGGAATTACATGAAATGGTATTGGCTGTATTAAAATTGGCCTGTTTTAGTAGAAGTGTAGAGATCAATGTCTTATACCACCATGTAATTCATTTGTAAAATACCTATGTGAATAGACAATATATTACTGCTTGATAATACTATTATGTATAAAATGCAATAAAACTGTTAAATATTGCCTCACCTTTTGTGTGTTACTTTTAGATTCTGACAGTAGATCTGAAGCAAATATATAACGTACATAAATAAGTATAGTATCTCCTCTAATATTAGTCCACAGAACACATCTATGTCCAGCTGTTTTGAGCAGTTTGATTTGTTGGAAGTTATATATACAGGTATAATATTAAAAGTCATTTTTAAGTGCAACAGACTTGACATTGTCCTTTTACACAGTCAAGAACGTGTCATAGCTGTTTTTCATATCTCGGTGAAGTCATTGACTTATGGTTCTACTGGAGATATTTTCTGTCAGAGTCAGGGTATACTTAGCCTTCCGTCTTGACTGGAATGAATTCCTCTCCAGTAATAAAGGGTAAACATCAACACACACACAAGTAGCTGTCCTTGGACAGGGAGTGTCGGTAAGATGTAGGCTGAATGGCGGAGGTTGAGGGGATGGAATCAGCAACCTTCAAGGAATTTAAGGCTGCTGGAGAGCACCTGTGTCTAGCACCTGTCTGGATGCCAGCATACAGTCAGACTTTAATTCTTACGCTGAAGAGTGCTTTCATCACCACTGTAAAAGATCACAATGCACCACAGTTCTACAGCAAAGTTGCTTCATGTGAGTATAGAAATCATTTCCTTGAAGAGTCACAGGGTTCAGTTTTAGGACGATCCAAAGCACAGGAACAATTGGCAGAATCCAATCTGTATTTTGTTCTACTCGCTGAACTTGGAAAAGATTCAGAAGTACACTGCTTGTGTTTTCATTCAGTCAGAGATCGGGACTGTGTTTGGGATTTCTCAGACTAAGAAGCCCCGTCCTCCCCCATACTGAATTATAATACCACACCTTTTTTAAACACTGGTAAAGAACATCATCTGCATGGACCTCGATCTGAGCTGTTTTGCATAAGTTTGCAGTCAGGTGAAAAACTCACCATAATTGGAAAACCCTCAGCAGTGACACAGCTTCTTTGTGAATAGCTTTACAAAAGTTTCTTTCATGCAAGCCAGATCAAAGTTAATAATTAACTTAAAGCATAAAATGCAAATGACCTACATGTAGGCTTAAATCCAACAAGGGTAGTATGCAAACACGTGCACAGAAGACAGCAAGGTGGCGCAGTCTGTTGAAGCATGCAGCCATGATGGACTCCAAAAGCTTGTTTCAGTGGAATGATCCAGTCAAAATGCTTCAGTCTTCTTTGAATTCAGAAGTTTGTGTCGATTTACTATTGCTGTTAGTTATGGAAACCACTAAAAAGTACACCTTATTTAACTGAAATGAAGGCAAGAAAAACCTTTTTTGGGAGAAGTTTATTGCTCAGATTTGCCAAGGCAGTGTAACATAGAAAAACCTGTCCCTGAGAGAAGAAATGCCACAACTGTACAAAAAGACAAAGACTAATTTCCAGTATTAACAGAAAGATGAGGTATATCTAAAAGAACAAAGTAGATTTTATAAAGTAACCCAGAAGGAGTGGAAAAGGAGGAAAGGGGAAAACATACAACCAAAACCTAGTATTAGAAGATTCAATGCTCTGGAAGAAGAAAAATTATATAAACAATCACACCACTTTTAGCAGTGTTACAAACCAGAACTGTGTTTTGTCTTCTTTGTCCGAAATGACAAGTGAAACAGCTTGACTTGAATCAGTTTGTACTGAATAATCTAAGAAAGGCACCACAATTTTAATTAAAGTGGAATGTGAACAATCAGAAAATGCTGCCTAATTTTAAATAACAAAACAAGATAAAAACACACAATCATTTTTCAACAAAAAATAAGTGAGGCACTAAGAAAAAAAAGTTTTGTTTCTTTTAATAAAGAACAATTAAGAATAGCAGGGAGAGCAACAAAAAGAAAATTAGCTAGCTTTAAAAATAATTGCTAAAACGCAGTGTTGCATTTTAACAGATTTGCCTGACAGTCCGTCATGCTGAAAAACTAATCATGCATTTCAGCACAGGAAAAAAGCAGAAGTCCCTCCATTTACCTAAGTTTGACCTCCTTTCTTTGGTGAGTGGTAGTACAGGGAGGGCAAGCAGAATAAGGCAACATACTCTCACAATAATGCATCAGTTCATATTTCTGGCATAGGATCATTCTTTCTCTGCTTAAGGCAAAACACAATAGCTTACAAATCTGAATCATAGCCCTGTTTTGATATGCGATTAAAAATTATTATTTTCTTTCACTTTTTTTCCTGACTCATCTGTAAAAACACCCCTTAGTACCTGAATAACAGTTACAGCAGAGCAGAAAACACATTTATTATAGCTTCCAACAAACGGGAGGGCACTCAAAAGGTAAACTGAGGTACACATCTGTTTTGAGAAAAAAAATTAACACAAAGGCAAAAAAAAAAAGAAACAACTAAAAACATTTATTTAATAAATAGATTTTTTTCTGTAATTTACAACATGACAAATAAGGCTGTGTTTACCTTACACACAATCTACAATGACAACTACACGTATTTCTATTTTGTGACAAAGAAAAAAAAACATTGTTTTCCCCAGTTAAGACTCATGTGCAAGGCTTGTGATGTTTATGAAATAGGACATTTGTGTGTTTACGTCCAGAAGTGTTGACTGTCACTTAGGAGTCCAGTTGTGTCTTTGGATCAGGTCACTTCCTTACAGCCTTTAGTGCAGGTCATAGTCTCGGTCAGCAACATTGTGCACAGCAGTAACTTCATATATAAAGTCACACAGTCAGCGGCGTTCATTAGCCAGTACCCTCTTAGTAGTCAACAGCCTATCCAGTGAAATTAACTCTGACCTTATTAGTAGTATCTCCTTAGCAATGACCTTCACTGCAGCCAGCTGTCTCCTAAAGCCTGAGTGAACGAAGTCAGTGTCCAGTCCCATGTCACCCTCTCTGACGGTCAGCAGGTATTACTATTACATAGGAGGCATCGAGCTCTGGCCTTAAAGTGCTCTGGTTGCCATGGTGGTAACCGTGACAATGTCATGGTGCAGCAGCAGGTGACAAGGTCACCTGTGTCCTTCTGACATTCGCCGATTCCACATGCCTCGTTTGGAGTGATAGTGATGGGAAAAGTTCCTCAAGTAGATCCTTTCCACTTCCAGTCCTGCATGGAGGATCCTGGAGCAGAGAACAGAGGCTTTACTTAGCTTGGTCTCCAAAGTTTGTAAGTCACTATGTGAAAAATAAATGAATTCATAAAAGGCCAAATCCCAGAAAAAAACAGATAATAGTCGCTTTATGTTTTTGCGTCTTACATTTCAAATAATATAATTTAGGAGTGCTACTTCTTTTTCGTCTGTTCAACATTAAAATCATCTTAAACCTGCCGTAACTGATTTTTTTTGGCTTTTTGGGAGCAGCCCAAAACATTGATCATCTTTTTCGCCAATATGGCAAGTTTGTTGGCAAACAGTTGCTTATGTACAAACTCAGCAGTTATGGAGTAACATTAGCACTGATTCTCTCTCTCTGTTTGTTTCTGGCTACCTGGTGATATAACTCAACATGTCCTTCAGCTCAGTTTTGGTTTCTACCATGTCTTGCGACAAATATCTTTCTCTTTAAAATGTACAATGCTCCAATATATTCTTCAGCCAGTCACATTTTCTGAAAACAGCTACCTGCTGTAACCAAAACTGACACTGTGAGAGGTGTAAACAAGCTAAACAAGGAGCTAAACAATAAGTTGAAATTTATAGCAGACTAGAGCTTCAGATTCAAATGTCAATTCTGTGGAACTGTTTTGATTCTAGTATTTGTTGGATATTTTTTCAGTTTTGATGCCTTTGAAAGCACAATATAAAAATATCGGTTTAATTTCACCTTGTATTTTTTTTGCAGCATCCCCTAAATGCACAGTACAAGGAAAAGCAGGCTGATAAATCACGAGGCACCATTTATCTGTCTTCAAAGCATGCACTGCTTACAAGGAAATTTTAAAAAACATTCCAAGTCTTTCACTCTTTTGTGTATAATCAGTCTGTCATGTTCAGTGCCTTGCAGCAGTTACAGTATAACGTCTTTCCTTCTTTGTCTCCATTTGCTACAGTTCGTAATTATGGAGTCTTTGTAGAATTACTTTTGTCTTTTATAGTGAACATGCATGAGCTCGTTATGTGCATGAGACCATTATTCCTGTCAGTTTTCCTCAATACATCATATATTTGTTAGTAAAAATTAGCCATAAGTCTCATTCCAAATAGAACTGTGGATCATTCTCTTTTCTGACAGATGTTTCGCTTTCTGTTGAACTCATTGACTCATAGTGTTGCTGAAGTCTTTAATGTGACTGAAAATCAGCTTGAAGCTTCACTGATATATTCCTGTTCTTGCAACAAATGATCCATAATGACATTTTGCAAATTACTTGCATGAATAAGAAAAACATTACAAACAACAGCAGGGATCAGAAATGGAAGAAGAACTTTGTCCAGTAGTGTGAAAATCCTTTAAAGCTTCATGTGAAATCATAACTTCTTAATAAAGAAAATGGCCTAAAAACAACAAGTACATCTTTTAAGAGACATAAGAGACAGGAAGTGAGGAACACACCTGTCGAGGAGCTCCCAGTCCTCTCCTCCCCAGCGGTCTGTGAATTCCCTGGTATTCATTCCTCCCACTGTGTCCAGATCTGACTTATAGATCCCCAGCAAGCCAAAGCCATTGACCTCCCAATAACCTGCAATACAGACAGTACAGACACATATTCATGAATATTTGAAACTGCCACTTAAAAACACAGTTCGTCTGAAAATGAAAAAGTGTTTAAGGTTGTTTTTTTCTTTACATCTCATACGATGACCACTACTTTTGTGTATCACCGTGAGCAAAACATTCTATCAATTTACATTTTCCACATGTTACAGCTTGGCAATATAAGATGCCAGAATTCACTAAAAAAAACAACCAGTGGAAATTATGTGTCTGAGTGTGTGTTGCTGGAGGCGAAAGGCAGTGAATCCAACATGTCAATGCAAGAGCAATGCAAAAAAATGTATCTTAGGCTACATATATGCCATAGTCATTCCTGTATTCACAAATCTACTCTGACTGAATCTCTAAACTGACAAAGAAACTGTGGAGACGCAGGCTTTCTGAACAAAGTCAGTAGTAACACAGAAGTACAAGAAGGGGAGAGCTGATGCAGAAAAGTCAGAAAATGTACAATGATCTGCACAATATGTCACAAATGCAGGTACACAAAGACGGACAAGACAGTAAAGACTTCAAATGGCAGCTAATCTAGTTCCTAGTTAAACCTTGGATAAGTGGAGTACAACCAAAGGTGGAACTGATTTCATTTTGGTGCAGATCTGGTCTGGGTTGACAGATCAGATCATGGAACATATATAATATTAGAGCAGACTAGAGCTCTCAGAGAGCCCTACTACTTAGGGTCTGCTTCTCCCTGTGCTGTGTGTTTAGCAGGGTTCCTATACGCACCAGAATAACAGATTCAATAATTTCTCACTTTCAACATCTTCCTGGTCACATTAAAGAACTTTTTCAGTTTTTAAGTTACACATTGTGAATTGCTTATGCCCTCCTCCTTTTCTTCCTCTGTGGAGCAGTGTTTCTCTATCTTTCTTGTCCTGTGCACACATACTGTGCATGTACTTGCACGCATGCATGCAGCAGACGTGCTACACATTCCTGCCATCGCTTTCACACTATTTCCCTGATCAACAGGTGGCGATAAAACACCAAGACATGCATCAATGCGACAACAACGGTTGGAAAATATGTGACTGCAAGCTAGTACATATGAATGCTAAAAAAAGCTACTTTAAAAGAAAAAATCTTTGAGGCCCAGGTAGTTCAGCTGGTTGAGCAGGTGACCCATGAACAGGGGCTATAGTCCCAAACGCAGTGGCCTGGGTTAGATTCCAGCTCACCACCCTTTGCTGTAGGTCTTCGCCCTACTTTCCTGTCTATCGCTTGACTAAAAAGGCCAAAAAATAACCTAAAAAAAAATCTTTGCAAATACTTTAAGAATGAATCAGTGAACATATAAGTGACTGTATCACTGAATATGTGCATAACTTTCTTACAAAACAGCTACATAGGAGGGCAGGTTTTGACGGAATGAAAAAAATCCTCTGGCATCATCTACTGATTTTGAAGTTTTTTTTCAAATTCACAAAATTTTAGTCATTTATGTAATTCACTGCATGTACGTCTTCCTACCTCTGGCCTCTAACGGCGTCGTACCGCAGTCTAGTCTCAAGACAATAGGAGCAAAGGCCATGTATCCCTCCACACAGTGCTTCCTGATGGTATCAATGATTGAGGGAGGGAAGTGGATGTGGAGGTCACAGAGAAACACAATGCTGTGGTCGTCCTAAAGAGAAACAAGGAGGGAAAAGTTAAGATCATAACATTCAGTGTTACTATTAATGTATGTTTTGTTGCTGAGTCATATTGCAATACACACATTTATGAGGTCGACACCTGCTTGTAGACCAGCGGAGCGCTCAAAGTTCCCACTTAGCTTCACATACTGGTACCTGGTGAATTCCACAAGCGTAATTGCAGAATATTCATTTCATGTACACTTCAATACAAGCTTGTGTTTTGTGTGAAAGTGAAGCAAACCTGGGGAGTGAGGATTTCTGTAGAGCCTTCCTCACGTCCATGTCGGTGCTGTTGTAGTCGGTGATGATGAGGTTGAAGTTGGTGTCACCAGTTTCTCTAAAGAGACTCTCCATGTCAGTAATCAGCTGCTGCACCCACCGAGCCTGATTTTTCACTGAGGAAGACATGCAGGCAAATTATATTGTGCAGAAACAGAAAGAAACAGGGTAACTATACAGCATGTGCTCTCAAAATGAACCACAATCAGTTTTTTTTATTGTTTATTACATGCTTTGGGAGCTAATCACTCTCAAGTGGTACACAAATAATTACAGGACAATACTTTAAAGCAGTATTTCGAGTTATGTAGGTGACATAAACACAATGAAAAGAACAACATGTATTGTAGATCAACAAATCAGCCTGAAACTATTTACTTTCTTAAGTCCTGTAAAAAGGAGATTGTTGACATTAACAGGCTCACCATGCCCACATAGTTCACTTTGGTGTGAACTTTGTGTACCAGTATTTATGCGTCAGTTTCAAATTCATATTATTATTGTATTATTATTATTGCAGGTGATGCTGACCAGCAGGCCTAGGGCAGGTAGGCCGGTAGGGATTTCAGAGAAATTAACCTTGTTTCTGTGCATTTCAAAAACAGGCTGTCGAGATCTGAGTTTTTGCACAGCTTTGATCACTAAGTAATAGTACACAGAGCACACAACAAGTCCATTCTATCCTCGAGTAATAAAATAACGATAACTGACAACTGTATTTTTTGTGTTTTGTTTTTTTAAGAGGGAATGAAAGTCTTAATTTTGTGAAACTTAAAATGTTTTCCATGTGGTCCTACACTGTATTATCGTCACTGATGGTAAAATGTGTCTAAACACCTGAGTATTTTCTTCTTTTTTTACAAATAAAAAAAAATGTAAAAATTACAGGCAGTGGTTAAACAAAGCACAGGTACGCATGATTACAAAGTGTGTAACAGTATTGTGAAAAGCAACAGTTGAGAGGATAGGACCACAGTACTAGAGACTACAAGAAAAGAATATTGCTTTCATAAACCACAAAACAAAAATAGGACAGGCTATCACTTCTTGTTGTGAGGTACGTGTCCCATATTTTCAAGGGAGGATCGTATTTGTCCTATTGGAGTCACCTGAGTAACCTGATAGTAAATGTTTTTGTAGGTGAAGTTGTCACACGTGCCAGATTTAAACTTGTACTTTTGGACTTGAACAAAAATGAATTGCTTGTTTTATGGTGCCTTTTCTGGGCTGTGACATTTGACTTATGCATTCACACATTGTGGGGGTTTATCTGAGAGCAGGAGTCAAGGAAAAATATGCACGTCATCTCATGATTTGCAGTTAAGGTTATGCATTTGTTTTATATAGAAATTGACTTTATCCCAGTGTTTTTGCCTACAGTTCTAATTAATGTGATTTCATAAACCAATCTTGACTGATTTTTGATGATCTTATTCTATCTCTACTCTGCTGTATTTTGCTTCTCTGTGACTGATCAAGGAAATAGGCCTGTGTGAGTTTTTCATACTAATTTAGCTTAGCTTTTTTTCCTTATTTTTCTTCTGTGTTAAAATTGTAAAAATATGATTAATTCAGCTACTTATTGTATCTCTATCTTTGTAGCTGTAAGACAGGTTTGTGTTGCTGTGGCGTTGAGGGTGTGGCACTGATGATGGCAACTCCCAACCATTACTTAATCATCCAATAGATCTGAAAAACTATCCAACCAATTATGAAAATTGTTAGGTGGAGTATATTTGCTTGCCTTGTGTCTTTGTTCACTTTGTCACTCAAGCACAAGGCTTTGTTTGTGTGTTTCCAAGTTAAAGCAGAAAACCTGATTTGGCTGCAGGATGTGCTGAGAACCCTGTTGTTACTTGGTGAATACTAAATTTGAATCTTGGAGTAGACTCTACCTGGCACTATGAAGTGGACGGTGGCAACAGGATTCCACTGGAAGCCCACCGGGTTGCACAGCACCAGCTGAGGTTTCGACCGTTGGAAGCTGAAGCTGCGCCTGCTGCGGCGAATCAGAGCGTAGATGTAGCGCGACAGACGCAGCAACTGGCCATTCGCATCTTTCACCTCCAGCTCCAAAAGATAGCGGCTACCCTGGACCCCGTCCACACGCTTCACCACGTTAACCACTCGCACCAACGTAAACTGCCTGCAAGGTCAACCAGAGACAAAAAAAACATATGCGCTGTAAATGTGCTCTTTCCACATTAGTGTTTTTAGCTGCTTCGCTATATTAGTAGAAGATGCAACATGTTCAAAAAACATTGAAAAGCCATGAAAACACAGAGGATAATTAAGGAAAAAGTACAATCAGTGTGAAATCACACAATGTTGAATAAGTAAAAACTTCACCACCTTAAGTTAAAGGTATTTGATTATAGGTGTAATTAAAAATAGCACAACATAATATAATATCACTCAAAGAAGATACATAAAGATTATTAACAATAAAGTTTCAAAAGGATAAGTAGCAATTATGCACTAAAGCAAATCATGTCAGTATAAAATGTTTGTATACTATCATACTAATTACTCATGTTTGCTGTGAAATCAGTGGAGAGGAAGCCAATATTATCCATTTTACATACAGATGACTAGTTTCATACATAAAAATAAATACATAATTTACAGACTAGTAAAATGCAATAGATCCCCTTTGCAAAGGAGCCACATTAACATAGCAGTATGAACAGTAGTTGAGTAAATGGTGTTTCCACAGTTTTTAAATTTAAACCACCAAGTTTGTTTACAACTTATATTTAATAACATAAATTACATCCTGCAATTCAAGTGAAGCTAAAAGTTGCTATAAAGGCCTCTGGAAGTGATGCATCCACACTTACCCGTGGTGCTTTTCATTCAGCTGCTCCATAAAAGCTTCAACGATGGGTAAAGCATCACTAGAGTGGAGCAGGAGGTTTCCAGAGATGTTGCATCGCAGGTCGATCCAATCGGAACGCTGCGCCTGCAGATCCAGATGGCTGACCTGGAAGGTTTGGTTCCAGCTGACCTGAGTGTCGAACACCGGAGCAGGGGTTTGATCCTCATCATCAGCACCGTCAAATTCCTTTCCTGGTCCCCACAGAGAGTCTCCCTCATTCCGCCTGGTGCTTCTCTGGTTCTCAGCCCTGTCGTGAACCTCGTCCTCCTCCCCGACTTCTCCTTCCACGTCTGACCACTTTTTGCGCGTCTTCTCTCTAGGAATCGTCTTAACTCTTTGGATGCTGTTTTCTAAATCTTGCTGCAGAGGCATATTCATCTCTATCTCTCTATCCCTGAGGCTTTTTCTGCCATCTGCATTCCTTTGATTTGACATGACTAAAGGCCGTTTGATGTCTCTCTTCTGAGTGGTTAAATGCTTGGAGATGGCTGGCTGCAGCTCTTTCTCTCTGGTTACAAACTTTCGCTGCTTGGCCACTGTGGGCTTTTCAGGCAGAGGAGTGTCTCTGTGTTGCTCTGATGGGACAACTCGCCTTGCTTTAAGCTGCATTTCTTTAACTGGTATCAGTGGATTATTCTGTTCTGGTCTCACAGCCGATTTTACCTTTTGTCTCTGTGCTGCTCTCGATTTTACTTTTGCCTTTATCTGAAGTTTGTTTGTAATTGGGCGTTCTTGTTTTAACCGTGTCCAGGTTTGTTGCAGGTGATGTTCTGAAGTTTGCGTTGGCACTGACTGTGGAGGCACAGTTGGTTCTTTTGCCACTGGCTGAGTCACTTGGTCTCTTCTCTGCCTCTTCTTCATCTTCCCTATGTGCAGTCTTGTATCAGAAGAGTTCTCCACTGTGTTGTTTGTTTCTTGGATGTCCAAGGAGAAGAGTTTGCGCCGGCGTTTCTGAGCATAATCATCATAATCATCGCCATAGTCTGGGAAAAGGGCGTTGTCTATCTCGTCCAGCTTGATTTCCTTCTCTTGTTCATAGGCCTCATTGCCATACTCCTCATCTAAGACTGATTTCTTCCTCTGGAAGCCAAAATCTAGCAAACATTAGAAACAGAGACAAAAGGAGAGTGAATAGAACTGGTAATATAAGGAACTTGCTTTTGTTTGGAAAGAAGTATAAAACACCTCTACCTGCAGTTCCACTTTCCTGCACACCTGGACGGTCTAGTCTCATGTATCTAGAGAAACCAAACCTGGGGAAAAAGGTCAAGAAACAAAATTACGAAAAAATAAAGAAGTCATTTTACTTGGGAACATTCAAGTCACAAATTAATGCTTTCAGATGTAACTTAAAAATAAAAATAGATTTTCAGCAGACTGAGCACTATAACACTCTTTATTGGTGAATTACTTCTAATTCAACTTTGTTAATTGCGTATACATTTTCATTAGGTACACAACGTTACAGTTTTACTACATGTGGATTTATATTTGTCATGTTTCTTCAGCAGAGCTCTCACATCTTCATGTAGTAAGGACTCTCAGGGTAGAAGCAGCTCTTCTCTGTCTCCATGTGTGTGAGTCTTGTGTAGTCATTTGGATAGATGTAGGACATGTGGACCTGGGCAAATGAAACATGTCATGCTGTAAAGTATTTAACAGCTTGATGTTTGGTATGAATCATGATATCTTGTGTAATAAAAGCTGAGATAAAGAGTATAAACACATTCCATCTAGTTTGTTTAATCATTAAATTAGAGCCTCAGCAGTTCTACAAGGAATAAAGACTACTTCAGATTCTTTTAGTGACATCTTGAAGCCGTGTCGTCCATGAGGTTGCTAGGCAACCAGCACAGACTCAAGGAAGTCACTGCCAAATCTTTAAAAGTTAAGTATGACACATAGAGCCCACAGATCTTCACACTGCAATGTAACCCACTTTCCTTGTACTTCCTACTTTAAACAACGTCAAGCATTTCACTTCACCAGTGATGGGCCTGTCTGCTATCCACCGATCTGTTCGTTTTTGCTAAAAACAATAAAACTGCAGATTAAAAAGAAGCACGAGAATAACATTAAAGACGGAAAAAGCTCCCATATCACTTGATCTTTTGCATTTGGGACCTTTTTGTGTGAACAATAACAAATAATGTGATCAAGCACCAGCACAAAAGCGAAATAACCCATATAAACACGTACAAACTGCAGTCCTTGATAGCGAAGCAGTGGAAAGTCTTTGATTGTGTAGCTGGGATTGTACGAGCAGTCAGGCAGAACACCTTGCAGGAACTTGCTGTTTATGAGAGGAACTGTAAGACAAACACAATGCACAGATTTGAGGGGAGATTACTCTGTGCATTTAGAAAGAGGAAATCACTTGCACATTACTTGCATCCGGGATGATAGAACATATGGCAGAGAAACCGAGAGAGACCTTGGTAGAACGTGTCTCTCGGATCTTCACTTAGCATGTCTGCTGCATGGCTGTGCTTTGTGGGGGCGTGTTGGTGGCTTGCAGCTGTCTGTGGTATGTGGCCCACGTCACTCATTAACAAGGCAGACTCATCTGTGGGATCAAGTCACGTCGCGTTAGAATAAGAGAAGTGCTTTCTTACTATTGTAAAACAAAACCACTGAGTTTCAGTTTTGAGAATCCTTGCAGAGTAATAAAAGCAAACAGTCCTTGATTATGATGGAGATTTAACTGCGACTGATTTAATGGAGTACTTACTAACATAGAGGGAGATGTGCTTGGATTCAACAATCATAAACCTAGAGTCCTGGTCCAGGAGCTGCCACTGTGTGAAGACAAACAAATAACTGCTTGTCTCTTTCACTTTACTGCTCACTTTGAGTATAAAAATAAGCACAGACTTGGCCTAAGAGCTGGAACCAATGAAACACGGGGAGAAAACCGACAGAGGACATTTTCTGAATCTAACAACTTACTGCCACTTCCACATGGTCAGTCCCTTTGTTGTTTTGCTTGTGGATAACTTCAAAAAAGTACCTCCTCTGAGCAGACAGCCTGTCAGAAAGTAAAGGTTTATATTCAGTGCTATGTCACATGAAAACTCAACATTAACTTTCAGCTAAAGAAACAGCTCAAAGCTTTAATCTGTGTAGGTCATAACTCGACATTTAGCCCACAGCGGCTCGCGTGACCAGATAAAAATCAGTGTACCTGTGCATTTCCTCTACATGTTCATCTTGAGGCTGATCATGCAGATATTTCCCTATTCTCAGGAATATAGATGAGATTTGGAAACTCCACCAGCTTATCTTTCAATTGCAAAGATTTTTTTCCAAATTTTGACCCGTTTTAGTGTTGAAACTGCAACGGCGTGTACAAAAAAATGATATCTGATGACACAGTCCTGGACATGGACAAATTCAAACAACAGATGAAATAATAATAAACAAATAATAAAATATGGTATTTAAAACCAAAAAAATAAGGTTATCAGGATAAGAGATTTTTTTCTTGGTTTTAACTTGAAACTTAAAAACACAGGGAAGATCTGATTTCAACAGGCAGAGGGTGGAACAGTTTGCAAAACCTTCATTTGAGATCTTGGAACAGTGACAGTAAGGGTGTGACATGACCTGAGCCAGCTGGGAACAGTGTGTATGAATCATATCAGAAATATGAGAGAGTAGCCAAGTCATACAGTGAAATCTCAATCCTAAAAAGCAAATGAAAGAAGTTAAATACCTCTAACATACCTAGCTGGGTCAATATACAATTATGGGACTTTCTGTAACATAGTTGACATTTTTGCTGTTTTCAGACCTAAAATCAACATGACCGCCTATAACCAAACACCACATGGAATTTTTACTGAAAGATTCTTCTAAAATATTATATATACAAATGAGTAAAATTTAAATTGAAAGTAATTTATAAAGATATTGCAGTAAACCTGTTGACGTGATAAATCTACACTTGACTCACACACTACTTTATATTAAATAACTCAGAAAGCCTTGGAGTCTGGCCAGTCTTTTCTTCAGAAGGAAATGACATCATGTGGAGCAGGTCATGTGATCTGGAATTAACACACTTCCTTGAGAGGTGTTTTTGTAATGAGTAACTTAGTTGAAAGTGATTTCTTGGACACAGATACAATTTGTTATTTTCCACATAAAATTTGATGTATTGCCAAAAAAGAAATATCTGTCATGATTATCTCAACTTAATAAAAAGAAGACGAATAAGCCCATTTAATTACTGTTTAGCTAATTAGAAGGTGGTTGTCATTAAATTCAGATGGTTATGTAGTTGACATTTTAGTGATATCCAGTCATTTTGTAATGAGTAAATGATTGTTTCCATAATAAATAATTATGGAATTAGTAAAGACATAATCATAATGTATATAAAAAACATTACTTTTTTTAACTTTTAATAAAAATGTATACAAGATATATCCCATGGACTTCAAAAGTCCCTCAATTATATATTGACCCAGTTAATCCCTGAAATAGTTTCCTAATTTTGCATGTTTTTATCTACTTTTATGGTAATTTTATTGTTGTTGCTCATGCATTTATCCAACACCTGTATAAGTGTGGGTAATAATAAATAATAAAATAACAAACTGATTTAGATACATGTCTCCCTCTGATAGGTTTGTTCTCTTAAAGTCGTAAAAAAAAGCATTTGAAGTAAACATTTATGCTCTTGTGGTTTCAGGGTAAGACGTGCTGGAAAGTCACAGTGCTGATATCAGCATCTTGTGTTGTGGGTGTCAAGTCACCAAAATGGGTTCAGACTATGAAGACCACAACATTTCCTGTCCCATTGCAGTAAACCACACCCACACCGTGTGACAACGCTTTCCAGCATGCCAGCCATAATGCTATGTCATCATTGGAAACATTAGTGTCATTTTTTCCAGATAAAAGTTGTTCGTGCACCTAAACCAGCACATACATTTTCACAAAGGGCTGCTGCATTAGATGTGCTTGCATTTATGCACTGGTTTGATGTGTAGCCTGACAATTAGTGTTACTGTGTGTTGTTGTACATGTGTTCTTCTCAGTGATTTAAAGTGGAAGCTTGTTAGCTGGAATGAAGGTGTATCACATTCTGTTTATTGTTGTTCCAATCATAATTCAACGTGTTTTAATGAGAGTATGATGACAGCTATACGGTTGGTGGTTCATGGTGTTTGAAGGTGGCTGTTAAATCTGGTCAATCCACTCACACCTCTTGATAAAGCTCATTAGCTGAGATTAAGTGTGTTTTTAATGTGTGTGATTGTATTTAGCCATATGTTTTCAAAGTATAGAGAAAAGCACATCATTTCGGGACCTTTAACAACTGAATTTTGAGGTCAGCATGCAGTTTGGTTTGTTCATTTACCCACATAGGTGTTGATCTTACAGTAAATTCTAGTTTTTAATCCACTCACCTAACAGGTCTGGAGGTCTGACTGGCATATTTGTCGAACTCGCCCGGGGCTGTCCACTCTGTGCCAGTCTAGAAATGAAAAACCCAGCATGCAAACAGATATTGCAGAGTCAAATATGTGTAAACAACACTCTGATACTTGAGGGGATGACAAATATTCATACCTTTCCAACCCATGACAACAACTGCAAGTTGAGTGGAGAGTCGTCTGTGCTGAGCCACAATTCAGAGTTATCATCAGAGCTCAACGCAAACACAAACTCTCCTGAGACCGGGAGGAGAAAACAAGACAAAGGTTTAAGGGACTGAATGAGGAAGAGATACAGGGGAGTATAGTGTGACATATATGAACTCTGTGCAGTAACAGGCAGCACAAAGAGAAAAAGCACATAATGTACCATCAGTATATGGATGTAAGTAACCAAATATCCTTAGTCCATAGTTGGTCCACTGAGGAGAGACGGCCAGTTTCTGCACTGTCGTCCTGGACTGAAAGAGAAATAAAAGGGAAACAGAGAATCAGCCACAATGTTGACTCAAAGAGAAACTACATCTTGAGTCCCAGGACATGAGGATCTTGCATGTAGATGTAGAATGCACCTCTGAGTGAACATGAATGTGTATGTGTGAGTGTATTTGCCTACGCTTGTGTCAAAATGTGTAGAGGAATGTCTTCTTTGCCACATAAAAAACACCCAGCTGCACTTCAGTCAGCTGAATGGTTAGACCATATTTGTCAGCATAATCTTGGTGATGTTGTGGACTGATGCAAAACTAAATTAAAAATACCTGTGAAAAATCAGACACTCATTTAAATCAAAAAAATTAAAAAACATCTTCATTCAGATATCACTGATTTCAGCAAAGGTTTTGAGTATTTTCCTTTATTTCTAAATATTAACTCGAAAATTATAGTTTTTGCAGTAAGACATTACACGTATTGTATACTTTCCTGTTAAATTAAAAGGAAAATTAATAAATAAATTGTTAATGATTCTAAATAGGTTACTCACTGTGATCCTGTCCCCAGATTAATGTGGTTTAACTCTCCGAAATTCAAACCCCTCTAAAACTTTAAAATTGCATGTTCGCTTGCTTTATGTTATTTATTAGAGCCTGAAACTTTAAAAACTAAGAGAATCATCAGACAGTCAACTTGCTGATGGTCCATGAACTACTAATTCATCGTGCGTTGTCAGAAAACTTAACCAAAGCAAAGCCTGAAATCATGAAATCTCATCAAAATTGCTTTATTCTACAGACCTCATTTCAAAATTTACCAAAAATATGAAGAGTACGCAGTATCTAGATTCTGCAAGACAGCTAAAAATTCTGTGTTCCTTGGAAACACTGGGAAGCCATGTATGAATCAGCTGTGACCAACAGTTATCTAACAAAAATTCAGAGAACTTTCAGCTGAACTGGGATGAACTGCAGGAAGTGTTTACATAAAACACAGAGTAGTAAATTATGTGTAGTATGTAGGGACACCACTTTTCTAGCGTTAGTAACATCTGCAGGCACTTGGAAAAATGTTGAATCTAGGTGTTTTCAATTTTTAAAAGAAAAAAAATAACATTCTATGATGTATGACATTATAACTTTGCTATGCTTCACAAAAGACATTGCTGAGTTCCTTTTACTTTCTATAAAGATTGAAGACTTGATTGCTGTGAAAGCAAAAAACTCCTGTTTTGCATTCAAATGTATGGTGTTTAATGTTATGAGAGTGAAAAAAATGGTTTTGTTATCACACCTCTGACTGTTTTTAGTTGCAGATTTGTGAGGAAAAGATGTGAAAATGGCTGGTTGATGGATTAAGCATGCTATCATTTGCTAAACACAAAGCACAGCTGATGCCGATGGGAATGTCATTTGTTCCTCACTTTGGTCATGAACCAGCGACTTGATTTGGCAGAATAACTGAAAATGTAAATTATCAGTTAAACACAATTAATGAATAACCAAATAAACGGAGCAGATGAAAGTTTGACTCACATGGGGATACAGCGGGTAGTGCAGGTTCTTGCGCAGGTCAGCTGTAGAACTGCCACACCAGTCCTCAAAGACATGCAGATTGGCCTGGCCCTTATACTGCAGGAAGAGAGACGAGAGCGGGGACAATGTTGGGAACACAGCAGTGTTTGTGCTACACTCATTCAGCAGTGGGACAATCAACCATCTGGCCTCAGTACTTAGCAAACGAAGACCAACAAATACGCACTTCCTTGGATACCATTTGACAATACGGTGACAGAACTGCTCCTTTCAACTGCCACCTGATTCCTATAATCCACAGCTTTTCCTAGATGTAAACACGTCTTATTGAAAGAGGCGGTTCACCCAAATTCCAAACACATTTTGTTCCCATATGTTAAGCTGTATGGAGCTAAGCAGGTTTTAGGATCTGTCTGAAAGTAATAATAAAATCAAACCTATCTTCATGCATCCATAACAATGGAGCTTAGTGAGCAAATATGCTTTCATTGTAATCTGGAGAAGCTGACCCTTTAAGTAAAATATGTTTACTGTACACACAAGTAGAAGAATGGATTCCAGGAAGCGGGTGACAATGGCAGTCAAATTTCTCTTCCGCACTTCATGAAAATCAGGAGGAAACACTGGAACACGCGCTGCACGCGTAGATGACGAAGCAGTGGAGTCTCGGCAGGAGGCTAGATGTCCTGTAAACGCACACCTCTGTGACATCTGCCATGTTATCTGATCAGTGTGTGTGTGCGTTGATTGCAGCGCAGTGACAGAATACAGCAGGTCAGAGCCAAAACCAGTCCAGTAGTTCATCAGATTTCATTAGTGGTCAGACTAAGCACTCTGCTGTCATCAGCACAGTTAGTTAAATGTTAGCGTGATCCGAGCTCAGAGGTTCAGGCTGCATCTGTGGTGCTTGTAATCATTTAACAAGGCACTTTGGATCCATTTCCATGTTCAAGATTAAAGGCCACTTTACATTGAATCTGGGGCGCTCATTTGCTGTAAAGCTCAAATTTACTTTTATTCCAACTACGGCTTTGTTGCACTTTAAAAGAAAACTTTCAATCAGCAGCATAGTAAATCTGTTGTGACATTTATGGAGTTTTATACTGTAAACATGATCTGAGTCCTCAGCTGGACCTGCACATTACGTCATTGTTTTGGATGGAGGTTAAGCTGTTAAAAGTTGTGTTAACTACACATAAGACTGACCAACTATAACTTACTGCAGTATTTACAATAATTATTCATGTAAACTGTAGTTTTTACCACATTGTGACTTAACATGAAACACGATGTTTGGTTAAAGGAGCAGGAAATATGGATAAAATTTTCTATACTGCAAAAATATTATAGATTCACTTGCTAAAGCAGTGTTTGGGAATTTTAGCTATTCTTTGAATCCTGTGACTGCTTTTTGGACTGTGGGTTGGACAAACTGAACTCTGAGTTCAAACTTAAATGTTCAAAAGATCCAACATCTCACCAAAAACCATCTGATGACAGACTTATCTGATGTTATTGTACATGTTTAAGCAGTTAAACCTGCTGCTCACACTGATGCTTCATTATTCATAATCTAATAATAACATTGACAAAAAATTATCAGTTCGAAAGACCAAATCAATACTTTTACTCTAATACTTTACCTACATTTTGCTGTTAATAGTTAAGTACCTTTACTTGAGTAGAGGGTTTTACCTGTATTTTTCCATTGCTGTGTCAGTACTTTTGCTTAAGTGAAGGTTCTGAATACCTTTTCCACCACAAATAAATTATTTACCAGACTGCTGCTGCTCTCCAAAACAGCATCAGTGCACAGAGAAGTTTGTCAGAAAGAGCATCTTGACACTCTACAGGTTGAATTGTTTGGGAAAAATACGCAGCTCTACATATGATGTAAAAACGAACATGAAAATGACTCCAAATATTTAAGTAAATCTACTGCAGAAGGACTTGAAACTAAGAAAATCCTCATTTTGGAGTGGCCCAATCAGTTAAGACATTAATCCAACTGAAATACTGTGGAAAGACCTTGACAGCTGCTCACATGAGACATCCTGAAAATATGGCGAGCTGAAGCTGCTCTATATGGAGGAAGGGTCCAGAAACAACCTTTAATGTTGTACATGTCCGACTAGTACTTTCTGGAAACAGTAGCAATTATTGATGCCAGTTTGTGGATCAACAGGTTAGACAATTTATTTTAGAATGTAATGAACATCCAAAAACACCTCGGTGCCTCCGGCACAAACATGATCAGAGGGACTATTAATGCTAATAAAAAGCTCGGTTACACTGGCCTGCAAAGCCAGACACAGCAACAGCTCCCCCCAGACATGAAACACTAGGCGTAAGCAACTGGCCAAAGTACACTCCTGCTTAATATAGTGGAAATATGATGACCCTAATGCAAGGCAATGGAGTCTGCAGAGGCAGAGTCTGCTGCAGGAAAGACACTGTAAACACAGGCATAGGCACTGAGGTGGGAGGGAACTGGGCAGGCCCAGACAGGTTATTCAGAGTTCACAGTAGATGAGACAGAATATTTAGGTATGTGGGCACTGTACACATATATACACACACACCTCTGGTTTCCAGGTTTGTGGACTGTAGCTGGAGATCCAAGCAGCTAAATCTGCCGCAGCATCTGGTTGATGGTCCCGTCTCACCTAGAAAACACAGAAATCTCGGTGAACTCTCTCTGCACACAGCCTGGCAACACCATATTTTCTATTACCACTTCTTTTTCCATGCGCCACCCTTACCCTTTCATCCAACATGGCTCTCCTCCAGTTGCTGCCAGCAGCATCGGGACTCATACCTGAGGAAATGGATAAAACCAGTCAGAGCAGAGCGGGGCTGATGGGTAAATACGCAGCAGTCGCAGATGAACATGCAAAACTGTCACATGGTCTCCCCTACTAATCTGAAAGACATTTGTGATTTTCCCAGAACATGGAACAGGTTATTCTTGTACGGGGTACTTCCCCCAATGCCAAAAGTCACCCTCCAACTTTGGTACTAATCAATCTGAATCTCAAACACGCCTAACGCAACCACTGAAAGACAGCATTTCCTGCACACAGGTTACCATCACAACCAGCGTCATTAATCAAACTCACCATACGGTTCACCGTAGGTCACATGCTGCAAGTGAGCAGCAGATTTTCAGGTTTCTTATACAAGACGCTTTTTCATCCATTTCTTGGAGGCTTATGTTGCAGGAACAATGAAGCCCAGTGTCCCAACGGAATCCCACCCACTCCCCTGTTCCAATTCACTGCTGATGACCACCAAATGTAACTCATCTCAGTCACAGGCTTCAATGAGCTGCTATGGCATGGCACTCCTTTGCTGGCAAAAAACCCCCCAAAAAACTCCAGCGCTCAGCCAGAGCAGATGCAGTAATATTACCCCTTCTAACCTCTTCTGTCATCAAATTATAGGGTAGTGGGTATTTTAAAACCGGACCTCAGTGTTTGTGTTCTTTATGAGCTTGTGGCAGCAGTGAGTGAACTGGGGTTACAGCGCTTGTGAAGGTCTGTCATTATCACCAGGGTGGAGATCTCCAAGCACACACCCCTGAGACACGGGGGCCAATTTAGGCAACAGTAATTCTAGAGTGGTGGCTGAGAGACGCTAGTAAGGAGTATTTTTATCTCCATCTGCACTCATCCAGTCGTCCTACTTAGCCTATTCCGTTGTCTTTTCTCCACAATATTCACCACAGGACATAATAAGGCTTTTTTTTTTTGCTTCTTGTGTTCATTCAGTCATCCGTTCTAATTAAGAAAAACTGTCATTCAGGGCTTTGTTTGGTGACTCAGTTGATGAAATGATTCCTGCAGGCCTTTACTAGCTTCTGGCTTTCATACAGGGAGCAAAAATATATCTAATAAACAAAGAGACCGGAGGTTTTTCAAGTGGCTGTTTGATGATTCTGTCTGTTTTGCCGGGTTTGGACACTCTATCCCAGCTTCTAGGACATGGACAAACAAACTGCACTTGTAGAGTTAAGGGCTGAGTTTATGTAAAACATGCAGATCAGAAGGTAGTCAAATATGAAGTGTACATAATAAAACAAAAAGTCTAGTCGTATTTGCATAGTGAACACATATTTTGTTCTGTAGAGCTTTCAGTTTCAAGTAAAATCATGGATCCTAGATTAAAATGTCAAGTCACAGCTTTGGTTTCATTAGGTTTACATCAAAATAGAAGGAGCTGTGAGTGAATTATTTCTCTTTAAACAAAATCCAAATCATTTGCATGTTGAAGAAAAGCACCTTTATAACTATTAGAAAGCCAAATGGTTCCCAAGGATTTAGGAGTAAATTTCTCCTGGTAAATGATCAGGAGAAAAGTGCATGACCAGAAAATTAACCAGTGAAGCTGTTGAACTGACAAAACAAACACAGAAGCCCAATCAAAATTATGGAGAGAGGATAGTGTGGAGAAAAACTGGAACAGCTCATGATCCCAAAGCAAACCAACTTATCTGTCAAACAGTCTATTATGGTTTGGGTATGATATCAGTGAAGGAGCACACTGGGATTTATTGATGATTCAGATGCTGACAAAACCACTAGGTGAATGCACAAGTTTACAGGAGTATTCTGTCTGCACAGAATCAGTTAACCATATCACAACATAGCATTTATCAGGACAGTGATCTCAAGCATGCAGCCAAGGAACAAAAACACTCCTCATGATGCAAGATGATGGAACATTCTCAGCTGGGTAAGTCTATCACCTGATCTCGATGTGATTGGGTATGAAGTACACTTGCTGAAGATAATGAAGATAAGTTTAGAGAGACTCCAAAACAAGTAAGATCTAAGGGTGGCTACAGTGAACAGAGATTTCACCAAGGAAAGCTGAAATATTTTCTCCACAATATCAGTTATAAGGATTAAGTTTGACTTAATGTGTATCTGTCCACTTGTGTTTGAATCATTACACTATAATGTGTTAAAAGGTCCATATATGCACCATGTAGCTGTTTTATATCGACACAGTCCCAAACAGAAAAACTGAGATTTGGCACTTTAATTCAAATTTCATGTGCTGAGGCACATGAAGAACAAAGACACGTATAACTGTCCAAATACTGACACTCTGGACTAGTAAACAGCCATGAGGAAGTAACATATAGCAGACTGCAACATGTCAAAATGTTTACCCAAGCTGCACAAAATACCAAATAGGTGAGTAGCATTGGAGGGATACTGGTGAAAAGTTCTTGTCATTAACTCAACTACAACTGCTTCACCTTTACCAAAGGATTATTTTAAAATGTAGAAGTGCCTAGTACGGTAAATCACCACAGAAAAATCCCCTACCTACACAGGCAGCCATTTCTCCATTTGGACATTTATTAATTGCAGCACTTTAAATGTTATCTGTGTTAAGTGCCCGTGTGACCTCCATATGGGAAAAACAAGCCGTCCCTCAAAGACCCACATCTCTTTGAGTGCTCCTGTAGCAACCTGCGTTGCCAGTCTCAATCATTCACTTTGTTCTGTAGGTCGAAGGTGACGAGCGTATTACAAGAAGAATCTCTGACTGAGCCTACAGTTGAGTCTTATAAAGACACAGAGTCCTGTATTTCCTTTAATTCTCTTCGACGCTCCTTTTTTCCTGATGGTGAAATACTGGTATATGAGGCTTTTGTTTAGTTAGTGAGCAGGAAAATCAGCCGTTGTGCGTGATAAGATGCCAAGTATGTTTGTGAACAGATTACCAGCTGTAAAAGCTGTCTGACACTGATTCATGCAATGAACTTAGACCTTAGAAATATTCACTTAGCGTCATGGAAGGATGAAACTTCAGTGCAGGTGTGACCATGCAAATTACTGACGTTACCTACAACAAGAGCCACACAAGTGCAACAAAAAGCATTCAGCTGTGCCACTTGAAGTCACACTTTTGGCTTTATAAATTGTTTCAAATGTCTGCTTTTTGTAAATGTTCATCCTCTTCTTTGAATTACATTTAATGCCAGACATTTATTGTGAGAAATAGCTGCTGTTGCCTGGACTCACCTCAAGTTTTAAATAACAGAATCTGAATTAGCTTCATTGGCCAAATATGTAAGTAAGTAAGTAAGTAAAATTTATTTATATAGCACCTTTCACAGATACAAAATCACAAAGTGCTTTACAACAATAATAAAACAAGGATAAAAACAATAAGGATTAAGGTAAAAAATTGGTAGAACAGGGGAGCAACAGCTAAAATACAGTGCATCAAAAACAATAAATAAAACAGAGCAGGTACAGGTCAACCAAAAGCCTGTCAGAATAGGAATGTTTTTAGCTTCCTCATGAAAGCTTCACAGTAGTCGACCAATCTCAGCTGCAGAGGAAGAGCATTCCACAGTTTTGGTGCGAGAGCTTGGAAAGCACAGTCACCACGGGTTTTACACTTGGAACGAGGGACAACAAGTAATTTTTGTTGGCCTGACCTGAGAGTTCTACTCGGGCCGTACGGGTGATACAGATATATCGTGGTGATTGGTCACATAAAGCCTTAAAAGTTAGCACCAGTATTTTAAAATGTATGCGAAAATTGATGTGGACACCAACAATAAATGTGAAGCGCAAACAATTTCAACACATTTAAACAAGAGCGAAGGTGTTCAACTACTGTGTACGATAAATTCTGTCTAAATTGTGCCGATCCTGGTAATAGGAATTAATAGAGTTATCACCAATAAATACGGGGTAATGGAGTCTTTACAGATAAGAAGTAGGTGGATGATAATGCAAAACCTTAATTTCAATCAGAGCACTTTCAAATCAATGCAATAAGACTACATGCAATGAATGTTTAGTTACAGCACCTCAAAAACGCTTGTGTCTCCATACTGACTGAGCATAATTTATCATGCTGGCTTTAAATGGACATAAGATGCCTTTTGTCACCAGTACAACACCTGGAAGACAGCTGACAACCTACTTGTCACACTTCTATTACATATCAGAATTATTATTTTTATAGAATTATTATAATTACATGTCATTCTAATTATTTCTCTTTCCACCCAGCTCTAAGGCTACATGGAGTCCAGCCCAGGAGTATGTATACATACAGCCAAGCCTGTGATGTAGGTCTCAGGCACACGTTCACGCGCTCGGATTTTCTTTTAAGCGTGTGTGTGCATGATGCGTTGCCATCCTTCTGTTGTGGGTCCGACACAACAAGGCGACTGTTCTCACTGTTTTCATCTCGGCTCTTTGAGGTGACATCCCTGTGTTGAATGCGAGAGCAGCAAATGGTAAGCTGAACACGGTAAAGGGCAGGAAGTTTGGTTACCCAGTGTGAGACAGGACTTCCCCGTGAGCGTAAACCTGTCATCTGACCTTCTGACCTCCACCATCCCCCTCCTCTTACTGTCTCTCTCGTTTTAGAACACACACATGGAACTCCATCTCTCAAAATCAACCTGTTGCTCCACTTGCCGCTTCCTCTGCGAACGTCTACAACATCAATGACTGAAAGCAAAAGAGGATGTAAGGGGATGGATCCAGTTATTGCTCACATGGAGACTTTAATGAATTTAGATTGATCTAAACAGAAATTACACGGGATTTTACTTAATACTGAATGATCAGAAAACAGAAAATCTCTGCAAACTATAAAGTAATCATGTTAAATATTCCTGGAATTAATGCCACTTCAATAGTAATATTTTTTTGTACTATTCTGGTGCAATTTTAGCGACTTATGTGGATTACCAGGTTATAGTTTCATCTATTTAACATAAAGGAAAACTGCCTTTGACTTCAGCAAACAACCTGAACAGTTGCTAGGGTTGTGAAACACCTCTGTGGTCGTTTCTGAGGCTGCTGTTTACTGCAACATGTATCTGCATCCCTCTATTGGCTGTTTGAATAGGAGGTGGACAATATATTAGAAGTTGCAGGTCAACACCACTGTAAGAATGCAACTTTAAAAATACACCATGGAAATGAGAGAAAACAAAAAAAAACGTAAAGGGAAAAGACAAGTTTATTTCTTGCTTGTCCACATTCCCGTTTAATTAAAAAAAAATTCAATGTCACCTTTACAGTATTATTTTTTAGTACAAATTTAACAATATTTGTGTAACTGAAACACTTATTTGGGTTACCGATCTATGTGGCCATTTCTGGGGCTGCAGTTTACTGAAACACATATTTAACACAAGTGTTCCTCTATAGGAGGTAGACAATACACTAAAAGCTTTAAAATAATGTAGTTTAAGACCACTGAAAGAGCACAGCTTTAAAAATACACCACTGAGAGAAAACTGAAAAAAGTAAAGACCCCAGCAACTAGTGGGCATCTTATGTAAAGAAGTTATCTTTATATTCTGTGTGCTTTTGTAGTCATTTCATGCATGGTTTCTGGTGATGTTGCAGTACTAAGTTCGCAGCATCTTTATGCAAGTTTAGTTCTTGCTTCTCCACATCCTCATTTTTCTAAGAGATCAAGCCTCAGTGGTGTAAGTGTAAGTGACAAACACTTGTTGAGCAACAACGTGCCACAGACTCACCGATGTCACTGCTCCATGCTTTGGCTGCAACCATCTCATGGTAAACGGCCACAGCTCCGACCAGCAGAATCGCCCCAAACAGAAGATATCTGCCATTTCGCCGCAGTTTCTTCAAGGGGAAAAACGCCGCGATCATCTTGGCTCCCGGGGGAAACGTGCTCCCGAGTTACTCATCGGTCGGATCGCCCGCTTTGTCATCAGTAGGAGCCCGTCCACCCGCCGCCGCTCCCCCGGTGGGTTTGCGCACTACCGGCACCCTGGATGTCCCTGGTGCGCGGGTCCCCTGGCGGCTCTCATCCTGCGAAAATCAATCCCACCAGGACCTGCGCCACCCGGTACACCCGACACTGTGAGCTGTGGATCATGTAAAACTTTCAGCAGGTTTCCTGTTGCCTCTTATCTCCCGGTGCGCCCCGCTGCCGTGCTGACCTCTGCTCCGACTACTCCCGCATGAAAGCGCACACCGAGCTGCACAAAGAACACAGCGACGAGTGAAATCTCACACCAGCTCCAGCCTCCGCGCAACTTCCATGAAGACACGGCGAACATGGCAGACAGCGGTCGGAACAGGGACGATCTGCCTTCAAAGTTAAAGCACGAGAGTCACAGTGGCCAAAATGAACCAAAGAAAGTGAATATTTTGCATTTGTTGGGTTTACCTCTAAATTTTAACACTATAAGATCCCCCATCTTACTGTGTAAAGTGCCCTGACATGATTTTTGTGGTAAACATGCACTATATAAAAACAACTGAATTAAATCAAATTATTATGCTACATTTATTTAGAATAAGATATGATAAAACTTTATTAATCCCCAAATAAATTATTGTGCCAGATATTGCTCAGAAAAAAATGTCGAAACATAATAAATGCAGTGCGCAAAAAAAGTAGAAAAGCAATGAAAAACAAATACTAAAGTAAATTTTTTTTTCTAGAAGCCTATTGAAAAACAACAACAAATAAAAGCAATTCAAACAGCACATTATTACAGGCTTAGACAGTATTGATCTTTCAACGGATGTGGATTATGTCTTGCATTCAAAAGAGCCTTTTGCTAATCTTTTGGACACTGACCTGGACTGTACTACAAATGTCCATGTTTTCATGTGGTGGTTTATTTTGAAATCTACCGCCAGGCACACACTTTTGTTTGCATCTATATTGACAGCACTCTGTCTGAAATTAGAGGGAGGAGTAAACATGGGCAGCACCCCTCAGCCTTTACCTTGGGATTTACCTGCAGCAGGTATGTGTTACAAATATGTCCTTTAGTGGTTCTTTATCCTTCATACTGGAAGCCACACTTTAACCAGCTTTATATGAAACTGGTCATTTTCCCATTGAAGGTCCATTTTTTAGCACTTTATGAAGTGAGCAGCTGCATTACAACCTTTTTATTATTATTATTATTATTATTATTATTATTATTATTATTATTATTATTATTATTTAACATTAAGGGATCAATCCTTAATGTTAATTATTATTATTATTATTATTATTATTAATAATAATAATAATAATAATAATAATAATAATAATAATAATAATAATCACGAAAAATGTGGTTTCTATGTCTCACTTTTTGATATTTCTAATAACAAAACATCCAAATGAGTAGAAAGATTTAGCATTATGTAGTGTACGGCAACAGTTTTTGTACTACCTGTCAAAATCACTTTAAACCACTTAAATGACTTTAAGTCACTGTGCCTTGAAAGGTGTAAATACTGTTTGTTGACTTTTAATACAATTAGTTTTTCTGTAGATTTTAAAATTAGAAGTAATTTGTTTATAGTATAGTACAGAAATTTTTTGTAGAGTATATACTAACCTTTAATGTTAATAACCTGCCTGTTTTGCCTTTCTGTGTTTTTTGTTGTAAGTTGCTGAATACTTGAATAAATAAAGTATCTATCGATATCTATCTATCTATCTATCTATCTATCTATCTATCTATCTATCTATCTATCTATCTATCTATCTATCTATCTATCTATCTATCTATCTATCTATCTAAGAATTCTTAGTCAGGGTCTATAAGTTTCTAATCATTCTAACCTTTATCCAACATTTTATAAGACATGATGATCCAGATGGTTCAAAAAGATAGTTTAATTGAACTTAATACACCTATCTACATTTTCTGTATCAAAATTAAATAATATTTGATTTGTTTGAAGCTCAATTCAGCATTTAAACTTCATGTTGGTCAATAACCATGTTCAGATTGCCTCATATAAACCCACTGCTTTTGTCTATAGTCAAGCCAGCAAATAAAATTAAGAGACTATAATAACAAAAGCAAAAGCAATCAGACTCTCCCTGGTGACTGTTGTCCCCTCACCTGTCTGCGTTTACATAAATGAATGACCTCAGCGCAGCACATATACCACCAGGAAACACTCCCAGCAATACAATAAAATGAGTCAAATACTGAAGAGAAACAATAAACTGTTCTTCCACTTTGTTTTATCACTAACCTGCTGCAGGGAACAAAGGGCACTGGAGCATAACCACTCAAGAGAGAGCAGATCCGTAAGCTGACACCAGTGTTTCTGAGAGACCTGGAGGATCAGATCAGCTCCTGCTCATCCCCGAGTAAAGATGACTCTGATATGTAGAGACCTAGAGGCACAACGTTGCATTAAGCAAATATTTGATCAGATTAATATTTTTTGTTGTAGTATTCCTCCTGTAAAGATGGAGAGTAAACTTGAGTGCCGCCTCTTAAATAAACAAAAAAATGCTGTTTATAGTGCCATGTCATGCCAGTTGATGTTTTACAACTGCTGATTTTGCCTGATAAGACGCACAAAATAAAAAGAATTTTCCGCAAAGACTCACTTCAGTATTCTTGCTTAAATTCTTTTCCTTATCAAACCTATTGCTGGAGTTTTATGTTGATTAATGAAGGTCTCGACTAACCATTAAGGCTTCAAACCAAAAATCAAACATGTACATTTTTCTGTTTGTCATGAATAAACAACTAACACATTAAGGAGTATAAATATATCTCACTTAATTCATCCGATGACATGCTGCTCTTTGTATCCGTGTGCATTTTGCAGTTTCTCATTGTTCTTCATATAAGTGAGCAAACATTTTTATCCTCCCTGCCGTTGGTTCACGAGGCTGGCAGACAGACTGGACAGAAGGGGAAAAAAGTGCTACATGGCAACTGGAAAGTGTGAGGAACAGATACACAAATCAAGAATATCACACCCAACCAAGTTCTAGCTACTATTTATTATATCCTTCTGTCAGGAGTGACCAAGCAGTGACTTTTCCCAACAAAAGACAAACACAGCCCCATTTTACATTAGGATTTCCTGCTCCTCTCTGCAGATGCTGCTGCCTAAAGTGTACAGGGCGCACATCTTCCTCATGGCGTACAGTCTTAACCTGAATCTGACAAGCTGAATATGCACACTTTCATACAACTATTTTTTACAGTAAATTAAGACTAAGACTTAACTGTGTACTATTTGAGTGTGTCCAGGAAAAGTTAACTCATGTCCTTTCTACTGTAGCTGCTTTAAAATGCACATATTCCAGTTAAGTAATCAGATGTAATCATCATTTTGAGAACAATACAGAAATCACAAGCACAACACAAGGAAAAAAAAGTAGTCAATATTTCCCCAAAAAAAAAAAAGGTCAATATTTCCAAAGTAAAAGTGAACAGTCCTGTACCCTAGGGGTTGTAAGGGAGCTCCGTCTTTAGACTGAGAGAGAAGCTCTAAAAGTTCGACAGCTATTCCAGACTAACGTTGCATTACTCCACCTATCCACAGTGCTGCTACATACATACTTTGGGATACAGGCACTAACATTCAGAACACATCAGATCTATGCACACAGCCATCACAACTCCAGGAATTGATCAGTAGGCCCATGAAAGGAGGCTTGGATGGATAACAAAGACATGAGGGGGGTTCTGGGACAGAAGGTAGTGCAAGGTGAATGGTCTAGCCCTTGACGGGTGAAGTTCTGAAATTCTGCACCTAACGCTTGGGATGCACTTTTTTTTCCTACCCAAATTGCTGTGAAAACGTGCACAGTTTGAAGCTGTTGGCTGAAAGGGTTCGGTGGGGGAGGCAGCGTCGCGGCACACTATTCTTTTATTAAATCCACATCCCGCCGTGCCACTGGCTGGGGAAGCCTCGCCCGCACAGCTAGCTGCCACAGCAAAAAAGCCCGGACACAAGGAAAGCCGGCAAGACGTGCCCAAGGTCAGTGCTCTCGATGATACGCTCATTCACACACATTTCATATACACACAGTCACACCTTAAAACACAAATGGCCAAAGTTACAAAAGTCTGAAGTACAGATGAGCTGCATTTCAGTCGCATCTTCATCTACGCTTTCGCTTCACCGGAAACTTCCTTTTCTCCGTTCTCGATCTCCATCTCATCGTCGGCGTTCTCCTTTCTCTCACTCTTCCCCTTATCTGCTTCTTTCTGTTCAGGAGCAAGGACAATCCAAATCAGCACCTTTTCACTCAGACTCCTAGACAATCGAAAAATATGCACATCCCACCCTCTTGTGGCTGTTGTAGAAAAGACAATCCTTCACCTTTGAATCCCTCTCTGCAAATTTCTGGAACATGTTGGCATAGATGCGTTTATCCTTCTCGTGTTGTTCCTTAATACGTTTCTGACAAAGGACCACCTGGCAAGATATAATGAAGGAGACATCAGCATGTCTCATTATCAGCTATAACATAAACACAGCGGCATCCAAAAGACACATTGTACACTGAATATCTTTCTTTTCTTTTTATAGCACTTTGACCAGATTTATTCCTCATTATTCCATGACAAATTTGATATGAGCCACAGAATAATTACAAATGTGTTCAACTTAGGCTTTCACAGAAAAACATTCAAATCTTTTCCCCGAATTCTACTTGGACAATAATTAAACGTAGTACCCACTGTCGTAATAAACGAGCCCAGAGCAAATATGGTAATAAAAATCACTCAGTGAAACATTGAGCCATTGTGTTTCGGGCCAATGCAACACAGCCAGATCTCATGATCAGATTGTCATGATGGAAAAACAAAGGAAAAGGCAAAACCAGTTTGTAAGTTGCTGAACTTAGCGTTGTACCTGGCTCTTGGCAGCCTTGTTGGCAGGATACAACTGAAGTACTCGCTGGAAATCATCTCTTGCTCTGTCAAACTCCTTCATGCCAAACAGTGCCTCTCCCCTTCGGAATAAAGCCTTCTCATTGGATCCATCTAACTCCAGAGCCTATAACGATGAACAGACTACAATTAGGTGTTTTTACTATTTGATCACACCGACAAACAGCACTTAAAGTAAAACAAACCCATACAAAAGACACCTATACAATCTCACATCTAAAACCTGCTGAATATTGAACGGATCATTAACAAACTACTGTCAAATGTGTCAAGCTTAAACAAAAACATAAGATATATGATACCTTGTCACAGTTTTCCAGGGCTTGGTTTGGCTCCTGTAGTTTGAGGAAGCACATGGCCAAGTTCAGATGTGCAGCCAGTTGCAGTGCCTTTGCTTTATTTTCATCCTCTGGTGACAAACCAGACTCATGTTCCAGCCATGAGACGATCCTTCTGTACTGCACAGACGCCTGCTTGTATTTTCCTTCCTGAGGCATAGAAAATCATCATCACAAAACAAGTATCAGTTGGTCACAAAATTAAGACATAACTGCATGCTTCTTAAAAAACATACCTTAAAATACTGCGTTCCTTTCTCTTTTACAATGACGCTTTGCTCCAGTTTTTCTACTGTGTTCATTTCCCATGATTCCTTAGCCTAAAAATAGAGAAGGGGAAAAAAGACATAAATCAGTTCTTTGAGGAAAAAACACTGACATGTAATTGGACTAGTTAAGTTTGTTACACCCGCCAAGATCTGCTTACCTTCTCAAAAGCTGTCAGCTTGATCTTGTACTGCAGTGTTGCTCCACCGGGAATGTTATACTTTGCATTTCCCGCATTACCAAAGCCGTACCTAGAAATCAAAGACACACATCATGAAGGCCAGTTTTCTGCATCTAAAAGTCGCAAGGGTTCTCTTGATAGAAATTTTGTCATCTGTCCAAGTGTGTGAGGGTTCATGTGGTATTCTCTGTGGATGTCTACATGCGACCTAAATTTTGTTGATAACTTAAGACTATTGCAGTGTGCTGTATTGCATACTAGCATACAAAGACAATTCTATATCAATTTAAGTGTTTGATCGTGTCACAAGTTTGGATTCTTGTAGTCGATTGTGATGGCAAAATGTCATTGTTGCCGTCATATAGAAACAAGGCCCAAGAGGGGATTAATCACATATAGCAGTGCAGCTTTATTAAACTGAGGAAACATTCTGCAAAGAGTTGTATGGCAGATGTTGAAAAACACTATCAAACCGTTTAACAAAAAAAGCTTCATGACTCTTCTAGGACTTTATTACAAGAACATACTAAGCAGACAAGTTTATTTAGTGTATGTGATCATACTTAGACTTAATAATGAAGAGCGCCTCTTCTCCCTGCTCCATAGCCATGATGGCTTTCTCCACTCCAGCTGGCAAGCCGAGATTCTCTCCGTCTCCAACCTCAAACTTCAGTTCTCTCTCGTCAAACACACGCCCATCACAGGTACCCTCCAGAGTAACTGAAAGAGGTTGTAAAATGTTGCCGTTAGCTTATGTCACGAATCAGACTCTTGATTTTAAGCACAGATCTGATGATGTACAATTCACTGACAGCTCTAGGAAAGAAGCACCTGGAGACAAGAAAAGGTAAACTGTCACTTTTTAAGGATGCCTCAGAAGTTGACCTGTAATGGTGCAGAATGCAAAGTTGGTGTAGAGAAATTACATTAATCTCATGAACTGATATTGGCAGTGTAGATTTCTTAAAAAAACAAACCAAAACAGATTAGTCTGTTAGAAACTGCAGGTCTATATAGATAACACTGATTGTATGCAGCAGAATTGGGATTTTTGTGCATATACACAAGCAAGCATGATAGCAATTTCATGACATGAATATATGTGGCTGAGGGATCTACGTGCTGAAGTCAATTAAACTCAGCCTCTAATTAAAAAAAACAAAACAAACAATTGAAATTGCTCTATAGGTGTTGACCTTTAGTGTCAAATTTCAGCAAATATTTAAAATATGCGTTTATATATTTGCACACATTTCTACATTAATTCATCAACTGCTAAGGCCCAGCACATCTCCTTAATCTCAAATCAAATACATTTTTTAAAAGTTCACTCTTTGTGTATTTGCATGGCTCAATCCAGTCAATTATGTAAAACTGTAAAAACCTCTGAAAATACACCCTCAAATACTTAACAGTTATCATTTAACATGTTGGTTTAAACTTATTAAGGAAAGTAGACTACTGTGTGTTAAAGCAATGTCATTCACAATTTATACATTATTGCACAGAGACTCTGTTCAATGCCTTTTCCCGGCAAGCAGGGAAGATTAAAATTGCTCTTACCTAAAAACATAAAGAAAATATTGACTCAATTTTCCATGATGGAAACAAACAAAGCTTAATAATAAACATAGTAATTACTATAATTTTTAGATTTAATGTGAATGATTTCTGGCAATTTTGAACTTGTGGTATTTCTACCTTCAACAGAAGCTCCTTCGTTAGGCTTGGAATAGCCCTGCCCTTTGGTGATAATGCGTCGAATGATTCCTCCATCCTCGTCATCAGTCAGGTCCTCACCTCGAAATTCAAAGAGTTCCACCTATAGGTGATGCAGACATCTTAATAGCTTTACACACCAATAAAGGATAAACATAAATTGCACTTTAACCACATTCCCATGAATACGGTTCAAAGTGTGAAACGGACAACCAAAATAAACTGATGTTGCTGACATTTACCTCAAAAATAAGAGTGGCGTTGGGAGGTATCTTAGGTGGGCTGCCTGCAGATCCATAGGAATATTCTGGCTTACAGATAAGCTGGCACAACTCCCCCACTTTCATTGTGGCCACACCGATGTCCCATGCCTTAATTACTTGTCCTAAAAAAAACCAAAGAGATCTGATTAAAATCACACCGGCTGTGCATGAATGGCAGGTGAATGTCCATGTGTCCGTTTGACAGGAGACCAACCTTTGCCCAACTCAAAGGAAAACTTCTCTCCTCTGTCTCTGCTGGAGTCAAAGTGAGTCCCATCCAGAAGTGTGCCAACATAATGTACAAACACTTTGTCACCAGTCATGGGCAGCTCAGTGCCTGTGCCCTCCCTTTTGACGAGCTATGAAACAGACAAGAGAATTCATAGACAATCAGTATGCAAACAGAAACACAGCCTGCAGCGTTGTACTTTGCACCATACGAGACAGAGCTGCCAAATTATTCATTGTGAATGAACGTGAGCTGTAATGTCTCATTCAAAGCCCAATGTGTGTTTGTATCCGCGCTACTTTCCACATTAGCCTTGACAGTTCTTTCCACAGGGCTCCTGATCCTTCTAGAAATGTAGATGGATTAATAGCAAATTAACTATACATTATTCACACTGGCAATGTGTTAACTGTGAAACCACTCTCATTAAAATCGGATAAAAGACGTGGTGGTGTTGTCAGCACAGTAGTTAGCTTGCGTTAGCTGTTTTAATTGACACTACACGCGATAGCCTAGCTACCGTTAGCCTAGCGTAAACAAGCAGCGAGCTAACCACACAGCTAGCCGGATTTAGAGTACCACAACACTATCATTTACCTTCAAAACGCCCCCGTCTTTCTTTGGTGTGATGTCTTCTCCCTCCATTTGGATGGTGTGTTGTCCTTCACTTGTCTGCTCCTCTGCAGTCATCGTCATGAAGCAGATTACCCCCTCCTACTCTGACCTGCAGCACAACCCGAACTAACACGGACTAACAGTGCTGACGGCTAGCGCTAGCTACTCCTCAAAGCACGTCAAGTGCTGCAGGCAACAACCCGACCAACGTTAACAGCGGCTAGCTAGCAGATGTTAAGTTAGGGCTCTCCGCTAGCCTAACTTTCCTGTGACGGCTACTGCAATCAAAACACAGCTTCCAGCTAGCTGTGCAAAACCTCTGCTAGCGTTGTGCAGCAGTCACACTTGTGTGAAACAAAAATGCCTAGCCTCACTGAAGCTGCTTCTAGTCCACGTTGTCTGGCAGTGTGGCATCTGACAAGCGCTTAAAGAAGGGCAGAGAACTTTCCAGACAGTCTAGGAGGAACCAGTGGGATGAGCCCGCGTAGATGGCGTTACATCTACTGTATAAGCATGTACCGAGAAGGCGGTGCACACAAGAACAGCACAAATGCATATTTTATATCAACTGTAAGCCACTACATGAAAAACAAGACTGTAATTATTTCTGATATATTGTAATAACCATAAAATGTGGAGACAAAGGACAAAATTTGGCATTTAATTACATAGCTCCGTCCACATAAATGTTGCTGTATAATAAAACATGCGCTCCTTGTTGAATCTTGCTCCGTATTGGCCAGATGCTGTGGCCACTTCTGTTTGTTGGCGCGGTTGTTGAATAGCTAGGAGCAGGCTATAACAACTCCGACCAAAAAGTCTCTTTGTGGGATATATATAGTAAGTATATAGCAACGATATATGTGATGATTGTGACTGGCAAGAGGCAAAATGCTTCAGACAATACGGGGACTTGAACTGGCTGTAAATAAGCTAGCTAGCTGCGACTTTTACTGTCAACACGACCAAATAATTCAAATGTTAGCTGCCTGACACAAAATTAACGCGATTTGAAAAGATTTTCAACTAAATGACGGTTAATTTCTTGTATTAAATAGAGACACCTGATTGAGGATTTAGAAATTGTTGTTTTACGGGGGTCTTTGGTGGTAGACAAAACATCACTATCAGGAGTTAATACAGGCTAGTCTAAACACTCAATTGTGTATGTCTCATCCAACCTTTATGTTTTCTTTCAGGAGGGTTCACAAGGATGGAAAATGGCAGGGCCCAGTTTCCATTCCCTTACCAGCCTTACAACATCCAGGAGGAGTTTATGCAAGCCTTATACAGTTCCCTTGACCAAGGCAAAGTTGGCATCTTTGAAAGTCCTACTGGAACGGTGTGTATGTGAACCAGTGTATGAGAGAGAAATCCCTGCAGAAGTTGTCAGACTTTATCCATAACTTTGTTTTCGATACACATATTTATGTTAATCCAGGGCAAATCACTGAGTCTGATATGTGGGGCGCTGAGCTGGCTCACAGATTACGAGGAGAAGAAGAGGCAGGAGGCTGCTGCTCTGTTGCAGGAAGGAGAGACGACTCTTTCCACTCCTGCCGCTCAGTCGTCCACCACCGGCTCATCAGCAGAGCCAGACTGGATCACTGACTTTGTTCAAAAAAAGGCTGAGCGTGATTTGGTGTCAAAGTTGAAGGTGAGAGTGTCAGTGAGTGAATTTCAGATGTAACCATGCATTCAATCTCTGGCAATTTTGGCTTTTCGCTGGCTTAACTTTTGATTATTATTGAATGTTTTTGTGTCAGGAGGATGAATTGAAGAGAAAGAAGAGGGAGGAACGGTTAGAAATGATCAGAAACAATGTTCAACTGAAGTATGCACTTAAAAGAAAGGTAAGCCATCTTTCACAGCGGTATTTTACAGAATTCAGGCCTGTGAATTCACTCAAAAATTCCAATTACAGTAAGAAACTGAATACTACTGAATAAAAGAATTTGTGTATGTGTGTCTGCAGAGCTGTGAAGAGGATGAGGCATTCAAGTTGCTTCAGCTCAGTAAAGAGGAAAAGGTTGAGGCACAAGGAGATCAAGAAGATGAGGAGCTTATCATTGCAGAATATGAGAGTGATGATGAGGCAAAGAGCAAAAGCAGGTGGGAATGGTCTGAGTATCAGCTGTATAAACTGTAATTATCAGAGTAAGAATCTGAAATGAAAGGATGTGTCTTTGCTCTCGTGCTCAGATTCTTTGGAGCTGAGGATGATGAAGATGATGACCTTGTCGAAGAGCATGTTACCAAGGTGGGTGCGTGACAAAGAAATTTTACAATACAGCTGCAACAATTCATGTCTCACTGATATAAAACGTGAGTATCATGCATTACCCTGATTTGAAAATGTTTACATGCCTGTTTTTAGATTTACTACTGCAGTCGTACTCACTCCCAGCTGGCCCAGTTTGTCCATGAGGTTCAAAAGAGCCCCTTCAGTAAGGACATCAGTCTGGTCACACTGGGCTCACGACAGGTATGTGTCACACACACATACACACACATATCTGCACAAAGACAACCGGTAAGGTTGATAGGAGTATATTTGGTTAAATCCACAGTAGATATTTACATGATGAATGAGCTGAGATTTTTTTTTGCATAATTGTGTTCATCCTGTTTACTTATTTGTTTAAGAAAACGTGATATGCTATGAGTTTGTAAAAGAGGATCTCCATGTTCCAGTGTCTCTTGTTTTGCATTGTGTAACCCAGAATACTTTGTGAACTTTCTGGCAACTTCCTTGCAAGACCGTCTCTCATTTCTCAGAGTACTTAATAGCTTGACCTTTCTTCATCATGAACTGACATTTGAAATCCCTCTGGCATTGATTAAACCCCTAAAAACGCATTTTGATCGTACTATTTACGTATTTAGAAGTTACTTCCATTTATATAACCCTTTCATGCCTAAAAATGGCTTAGATTTAATTCTACACCTTTGTTTCCTTCATTGTGGGGACATTATGAATATGCAAATTGTTCCCCGCCTCTATATCCACCCACATCTCAACTACTGGTCTGCATCTTGACCATACTTGCTCACCTTAGACTCTGCTTAAACACTGTAAAACTACTCTGTGCTCTATGGTGGCAAGTTGTAACACTGTAATATTTCAACCACACATGTTCAAGCTGTAATTATGTAGAAAAACGGTGATACAGAACGCCCAATCCGGCAAGCTGATTTTTTTCCTTATGCATGCAATGTATGAAACCTTGACTAGTGTTGACTGCATGTGTGGATTATCATGTCTCCTAGTATACAAAAATACACCATGTAGACAAATATTTAACAGTGATAAATGCAGATTAAGTACTTTACCAAAACTCAAATATTTTTCTTTGAATGCTTACTAGTTATCAGAAAATAATATTGCAAGATAAATCAGAATCAGAAAAGCCTTTCTTGCCAAGTGAGTACACACAAGGAATTTGACTTGATGTACAGAGAGCAGTGCCTAGCAACAACAGACAGTAAAAGAATAAATAAAGAATTCTAAATAAAAATGCGACAAGTATAAGAAGTATAAAAAGTACTGTTTAAAAGTAAGTGTAAACAAAGTATTGTGTAAAACAAAAAAAAGACACAAATTTGCTCCAACCAAGGTAATAAATTAGAATATTATTTAAATTCCAATATTGCACATAAAAGTAAATGTTTGGAAAGTAAAGTCTGGTACTTCAACAAATGCACATCTTTAATTTTGAAAATGCTTCTGGATTTTGACAGGACAGACTCTCAAGTAGCAATTAAAGTCAGCGCCAGAAATCAACCAAGTAAATCCTGTATATGACAGAAGCTGAAAATACTGCTACCAATAGCTGCATAACAAATTTGTAGTTTGTTCTTTGCCACAGGCACCTAGACGGGTTCAAAACAATCTAACCATGTAGGAATAGGTAATTTCTGTTAAACCAAAGTGCAACTTCCTCAAGGTATGCATAGCTTTCTTACTTGTTTTTTTTTTTCAAGTATAATCACAAAAATGCAATTACACGGCTTCAGATTTTAAATAGAATTATGAAATACAGCGTGTCAGAGAGAGTAGCTTAGATCTACATTTCAACACTTCCCACACAGAAATATATTTGACATTGTGCTGGAACTAGTACTTGTATCCAATCAGGAAAACATAATTGCTAACCAGGCACTCTGACACCGTTTGTCCTGTTTTCATAAAAATTCTGTACTTGGCAGAATCTGTGCATCAACGAAGAGGTGCGACGCCTGGGCAGCATCCAGCGCATTAATGACCGCTGTTTGGAGATGCAGAAAAACAAGCACGGTGAGAGCCACAGAATCACTGATCAAACAGAAGTTAATTTTAATGTCAGGCACTAAAAGTGACCGAAGGTGTTATTCTGTTGTTGTTGTTTTGTTTTTTTCTGAGCTAACCGCTTTTATCTGTTCTTCTGTTTTGCAGAAAAGCAGCACCATGACGAGGGTGTAAAACGTAAAAGAGGCCCAGCAAAGAGTGTGTGTCCTTATAATAAAGCTTCAGCGCTGCATCAGATGAGGGATGAAGTTCTGGGGACTGTCCACGACATAGAGCAGCTGCTGAAGCTGGGCAAGGAAACGCATTCATGCCCTTATTATGCCTCACGCCTCGCTGTTCCCCCCGCTCAGGTAGCCCAGCCCTGCGTGTCATTACTTTAATCTGTTGCTGTCATCTCTGTTGAGAAGAAATGCCTTGCTTTTATTAGTTTTTAATTTATTCATTAATTCCTTTCAGAGGATTTAAAATTCATTGTGTGTGGTTGTAGTTGGTGGTGTTGCCCTATCAGATGGTGCTTCATGAAGCTACAAGAAAGGCAGCAGGGGTCCAGCTCAAGGGACAGGTACAATTACATGTCTTTTTTCATCACTGTTGATGCTATTATAGATTGTCTGCCTTAGCAATTTAAAGTGTTTGAGGCTAGAAATACCCCAGTAATTATAAAAACACAATCTTTCATCAGTAGGGTAACCTCTGGTGCATAGGGACACAGTAATAGTATTTCTGAACACGTCAGGATGATTGAGGGGTACTTGGGACTATACAGGTTGCATGATAACTACTCCACTCAGCAGTTTTAACATGCATTTTTAAAAAATGTGTGTTTTGTTTTTTGTTTTTTTACAGGTGGTAATCATAGACGAAGCCCACAACCTTAGCGACACTCTCTCCTGTATACACAGTGCAGAGCTCACTGGAGCACAGGTAAACGGTTGCGAACACAATAAGCACAAAATTGAGGTTATTTGTAATTTCACTTGTTCCTATTTAAATTTTCTGCAGCTTTGCCGTGCCCAGTCCCAGCTCACTCAGTATGCTGACCGCTATAAGTGAGTCTGACAGTCTATTTATTGACTTATTCACATATTTAATACAGGTTTTACCTTCTTTCTAGGGGTCGACTGATATGTGTCTTTTTCAGATATGATACCAATGCCAGTTTTTAGGAACTGACAAGACTAATTGTCATTTGCAGCAAAAACAAATAAAAATTGCAACTCTAACAAAAAACTCAGTTTAAATGCCTTTGTTTGTTTCTATTGTACATATATTTCATTTAAAGAGGCTTTTCAATGTTTATCCAGAATGCCCAAAGCCAATTTTTAAATGAATGAATGAATGTTTTGTGGAAAATCAGTTTTTAAAAAAAGTAATTGCTATTGCTAAATATCTAATTGCTATTTATGTGTTGCCCACATCAGGAGCAGACTGAAAGCCAAAAATCTGATGTACATCAAACAAATTCTGTTTGTGATTGAGGGTCTTGTTCGGGCCTTGGGAGGTGAGTGTCTACAACTGTTTTTTACTGAATGATTATTGTCAGTCTGCAACAAAGTTAGCAAGGAAAATGGCTGAACGGTGTAGTCAGCTGTTATATCATCACTGATCTTTTTTTGTTTGCTGTTTTCCCTGCAGGTAAGGTGGGGCAGAACCCACAGAGTCAGACAACACAAACAGGTTTGTCAATTGTAAACACACCAACGCACACTAATACACGTTAAAGTAATAACTGCTAATTTGAAGCTGTTGTTTTCCTTTCAGGAACAGAGATGCTTACCATTAACAACTTCCTCTTCAAGGCTCAGATTGACAATATCAACCTATTCAAGGTAGCCTGTTTTATAATGCTGTTAAAAATCAAAGTCATGACAACAAAATACACACTCTTATATTTCTGTCAATGTCATTCTTACTTTAGTTACAAAGATACTTTGAGAAGAGCATGGTCAGCAGGAAGGTAAGTGTTTAATCTGTATGTACAATTTGCGCCGTATAGATAGAAACTACATTTCTGATGAACTGTTAAATTAAACCAATACCACCCACGTCTCCTCTGTGCAGCTGGGTGGCTTTGTGGAGAAGTATGCAGGCTCAGGTGTGATTTTACACACCCAGAGCAGCTCCAACAAGGAGAACCGACGCACAGAGGGCTTAAATCGCTACCTTCAGAACCTGCAGAGCAACCAGAGCTCTGCACCAGGTCAGATGTTGCTTCTTCCACCCAGAAAATGCAAATTACATCCTCATTGTTGACAAAAACTGAATCGTATTCAGCACCAGGAATGGCTCACCGTGCTCAATTTCAGCAGCAGTTACTAAAACATAGTCACAAAAGTATAAGATGTGTTGGAGATTATTTTCAGCTTTGGAGTAAGTACAGTTGGAAACAATACAAGCTAGAAATGAAAATATCACTTCCCACATTTCCTTCTTGAAACGATCATAAAGCATGCATGTTTTTATAAAGCAACAAAGCTAGTGGGTTGCTTAAATGAAAACAATAAGCAGGACCTAAATGTCTAGCTGCGCTGACAGATCTTTTTTTAATTTGTACTTGACATGTATGCACAGACATTATTGTTTATTTATCAGCATATTTCTGGCTCCCACATCCAGCCGTGTCTCCACTGTAGCATGATGCAAGACATGACACAGCAGACAGCGTTTTATATCTCTACTTGTAGTGATTTGTTTTTCTGTCGTCTATAATTCATGTGCTATCCCTTCAACGTTTTGTGCAGTTCCTGCAGCAGGCCAGCAGGGGTCTGCAGAGTCAGAGAAAGTGCTGTCTGCATCTCCCATGATGCAGGTGGAGGGCTTCTTCATGGCTCTCACCAACAGCAATACCGATGGCAGAGTGGTGGTGCACAGACAAGGTATCATTTTAAAACAAAAGGCACAAATAAAGGACAATAACGAAGTGCTACAGTGTAAAATAAATCTTTTGTTTCTCATCCAGGCACTTTGTCCGAGAGCAGCGTCAAGTTCCTTCTGTTGAATCCAGCAGTCCACTTTGCTCAGGTGTTGAAGGAGTGCAGAGCCGTCATCATTGCAGGAGGAACCATGCAGCCTGTGAGTAACTCTGAAGCCACTAAAAATAAACCGAGCCGCCGCTGTGTACGTTTTTTTTCACTCTAAAGGATGTTATATGTAGGTTTCAGACTTCAAACAAGAGCTACTCTTTGCTGCCGGAGTGGGAGAGGAGCGCATCACTGAGTTTTCCTGTGGTGAGTGGCCCATTTTATAACACTACGGTACTTTGTGGAGTTTCTTCTTTTGTGTTTTTTATAATGCATTCTGTCTTATTGATGTATTTATCAATATTTCTGTTTGGGGTGGTATTTGATAAATATAAAATTCTTGAGTCAAGTGATACCAGCTTTTTAGTGTGAGTTCTCATTTTCCACTGGGTTATGCAGACTGATTAGGTATGTCCTGAGCACACACCTGCTTTAAGTGAAGTAAGAACTGACTAAGAAGAGATGGTGAAGGAATCTAAACCATGAATTATTTGTCCATCTGTTGCATAGACACTTTATCTTATAAAACACGTACTATTTCTGTACTCGGGACTCACAGAATTTGTTTCATAAATAATATTGCAGAGTCTTAACTTTAGTATTTAACTTCATTAGATAAATGTTATAATGCTGTAAAATAATACTGCAGGGTCTTAATCTTAATATTTGAACTTTTTTATACTCAGAGAGAAATTAGTATGACATTTGTAGAATAAATGATACTGTAGAACCTTAACCTTAGTATTTAACCATAATCATATAAATGTATAAAATAAATGTTACTGTAGGGTCCAAAAATTTGAAACTTCTTCAGTAAATTTGCTCATTTATTCATCTTATTTCTCTGTTGGAAAGTTCAATGTCATTTTAATTGTACGGACATTTGAGCATCACTCAAATAATCTTAGTTCACTATTTCAACACATAAACAAGACAGTCTTATCTGTGTTGTATACTGCATGTAGGTTATATACTGAAAGAGTAATACTCTATTGCAGGGGTCACCAAACTTTTTAAACCTGAGAGCAACTTCAAGGGTACTGAGTAGTACGAAGGGCACCTTGTTTGATACAAACTGCCTCAATAGTAAACTTGTGCCATCATCTTTAAACAATAATAATGAAAATAATATGTAAAAAGACTGATCACATTTATGTTAATTATTCCTTACAATAATTATTAACAACGATTTCCACAACAATGATGGTAGGAAACACACACACACACACACACACACACACACACACACACACACACACACACATACATATATAGAAATCTGTTCCAATATTTAAAAGTCAGAGGTATCCCATCTCTGAAACTTTGGTAAATATCTTTCTTGGCAGTTTTGTATGAATCAGCATATTTGCAGCATTTTGTTCAAAATCACACCAGTTACATTTCTGTGCAAATTATCACTTGTAACATTTTTAGGAAATCATTAACTGTCATCAAATCATGCTTCATTTGTACAAACTACCACCTTTGTAACATTTTTGAACAATTCATGAACTCTGTCCCATGTTTGTACAAATTATCAGTTATGTAAGAAAAAAATCAACTCTTTCACATTTTGAAATGAATCCTCTCACATTAGTACTAATCACCAGCATTTTTCACCAACATTGCAACATTTTTAACAGATCATGACAACAAATCATTACATGTTTTCAACTAATTATTTTTCACATTTTTGTGTAATGGCACGGTGTTTTGAATGACAACATGTGTTACCTCTTTCTTTGTCTGTAAACGTGTGTTAGTGGGAAGCCTGGCATTGCAGAGCTTATCATGTCTTACCTTTACCTTGCAGCTCACAGTTCAGATGGTTCAGTTTCCCAGTGATGTCCGTTAAAAATGCAAGGGCAAGAATCCACTCAGTGTCCTCAAGCAGCAAGGTGTCTTCCCCTTTGCACTGCATGAACTCTTTGCTTTTGGCCAACAGTGACAAAAAAACGCTGCAAAACTGGTCTCCTGCTGATCCATGGGGTTTCTGTGTGTAGTAACAGGTCACCATGTTCAGCTAACAGCTCCTCCAGCAGCACCTTCAATGTCCTGGTTGTTTGGCTTTGGAGTCATTTATGATCTTCAGACAGGAGTCATCACATGATCAAATCCGGCCACTTTTGTACATACATATGTCCTGCTGGTGAATGATGCAGTGGTAATGTAGAAATGTTGGGAAGTCTGGATCACCTCTGTATCGTACAGTGAAGCCTGCATGGCGACCCGTCATGGAGGAGCCCCCTCCGTCGTCACAAGCTTTTCTAATGGTACACTGTCCTCCACGAAGAAACTTTTCGCCGCGTAATAGATGTCAAAGCTGTCTTTAAGTCTCGGGCTTTTCCTGTCCGTAGTCCGCATACAGTCTATGTGCTACCAGGTGGCTAGTTAGCATGGAAGCTTTGTAGCGGCTAAAGTAGCGTCTCTCCACATTGTTCCGCTTTGCCGACGCAATAGTCGCCCCGCAAATAGGACACATTTATCTTTCACTGTAGTCAAAAAGAACTCTTCCTCCCAGTCTTCGTCAAAATAGTGTTTTCTCTTTCACTTGTCTGTCATGTTTTGGGGTAAAAACCACATCTACCTTCCCAAAGTGTCTGCGCCCGGAAGCTTCAGCAAAGAATGACGTGGTGGTTTGACATGCGCAGTGAACTTTGACTCGGACACGGTCAAAGTTCATTTACACCGAAGACATTTTTTTTTTTTTAAATTATAATAAATATTGTAATTTAAAATCTGCATTAATGTAAGTATTTTTGATTTAAAAAGAACAGCAACTATAATTCTTTATAAGGAATTTCATTGTGACTAGTGTTATTTTTAGAACAGGTGTGGTGGGCAACTCACATGGTCTCTGCGGGCAACCAGGTGCCCGCGGGCACCGTGTTGACTACCTCTGCTCTATTGTATGTGGCACATTGTTTGGGCCTAATAATTTCATTTGATCATATAACATGATTTTGTTTGCACTGCTGTATTTAAGGCAATATTTTAATCCAGTCATTTTGCCTGGTAACCTTCTACAGGACATGTAATTCCTCCCGGGAACATTCTTCCCCTCGTCTTATGCAGCGGCCCATCTGGTCAAGAGCTGGATTTTACTTTCCAAAACAGAGACTCTCCTCGCATGGTAACAGACAGTGTCCTTTCAGAAGGTTCTTGCTGTAATTGCATTAACTGTCACTGTTCTTGTTGTTGGCAGAAGATTTGCTGCAAATGTATTTCTGTTTTGTCCACAGATGGATGAGACCGGGCGCATTCTCTCCAACGTTTGCAACGTGGTCCCTGGTGGGGTTGTGTGTTTTTTCCCCTCTTATGAATATTCGAGGCGGATAATTTCTCACTGGGAGGCCAGTGGTGCTCTTGCTCGATTGGCTAATAAGAAGAAGGTATGTCAACTATATACAGTCATGGAAAAAATGATTGGACCACCCTTGTTTTCTTCAATTTCTTGTTCATTTTAATGCCTGGTACAACTAAAGGTACATTTGTTTAGACAAATATAATGATAAGAACAAAAGTAGCTCATAAGAGTTTCATTTAAAAGCTGATATCTGGCCCTTTTCCATGGTTTTCTTGATAATAACCAAAATCACTCCAGTTCTTCCATCAATAGCTATGGCATTGTACTGCCATAAACAGCTTTTAGGATTCCATGTATTCTTTTCTATCTGTTTTAGTCACATGATACACAGAGGAGCTAGTACTTGATTGCATAACCATTGTTTCTGATGGGCTTGTTTTTTCTTGGTGTAATGAACGGCTGTCTTGGAGATCTTCAGTTTTTTCGCTACCTGTCTCTCATTCATGCCAATTTCCAGCAATGCCAAGATGTCTGCCTTTGTGGCTTCACATAATTCGTTTGTTTTAGGCATTATGTGAGAGCTGACAGCTTCTGAGTTGTGCTATGACTTGAATATAAGCAGGAAACCACTCCAGGCCTTTACATGTGCAGTGCTGCTTATGACATGAAATGGCCTCTTATATATCCTGAGAATACAATTAAGCTTAAGCATGTCAAATAGGACATTAAGTATTATGGAATCAGCTCTATTTTTGTCATGTTCATTATATTCTTCAGGCAATATACCTTTAGTGGTACCAGGCATCAAAATGAACACGAAATTGAAGAAAACAAGGGTGGTCTAATAATTTTTTCTGACTGTTTTGCTAGAATGCAAAACCACAGCTCTTACGGAAGTCAATCATGGAGTAGTGTTTGAGGAAATCTCAAATCTATCCCAAACACTTCCTCAGATCTTCCAGGAGCCAAAGAAGGCCAACCAGGTGGAGCAGGTGCTGAGTGAGTTTACCCGATGTATCCAGGTAAAACTGACACTGCAGACACACAGGACCTCATAAGCGAACTTTGACAATGTAGTTACTATGACATTCTTTCATCACTTCGAGTGAGTGGTTGTCTCTTTATTTTAGAGGTGTGCTCAGGATGGAGGAGGACTCACTGGAGCGTTATTGTTCTCTGTAGTTGGGGGAAAGATGAGTGAAGGAATAAATTTCTCTGATGAGTTGGGCAGGTTTGTATAATTCAAGAGCACAGCTAGTTGTATGCCAATTGTATTGTAGCACTAAATGCTACGTTTTGTGTGTATTTGTACATGTAATAACAGGTGTGTAGTGATGGTGGGAATGCCATATCCTAACATCAAATCCCCAGAACTGCAGGAAAAGATGTCATATTTGGACAGACACCTGGTCAGTCTCTTTACTATTTCATAAACATGAGAAGACTAAAAATGTGAAATCAGATGAAAAGGTGAGATGTAGCTCATTGTCAAATGTAAACTTTTTCTGTTTCAGCCTCACAGTCAAGGAAGGAGCCCTGGACAAGCACTAATAGAAAACCTCTGCATGAAGGCTGTCAATCAGTCAATAGGTAATGACAGAAGATACAATAAAAATAATTATTCTGAAGCTGTAAGATAATAGACAGTAATCTTTAATAATATTCATTTGATTTTCTCTGGCTACAGGAAGAGCTATTCGTCACCGTGGAGACTATTCCTCCATCGTGTTGTGCGACAGACGTTACTCTCGGCCTGGTACGCTCTCTAAACTCCCCACATGGATCAAAGACCGCACTAGCACACACACGACTTTTGGTCCTGCTTTTGGTGCCTTGCGGAAGGTGAGAAACAAAAGCTATTATGTACAGTATGTGCACTCAAAACACTGCATCATGACAAACACTTGAAATTTATTTGGATTTCGTCTGTAAATTACTCTTTCCTAGTTCTTCGTGGAAAAGAAGCAGAAGCAGCTGTAGTTTCCCTCCCAAAGGGAACAACTGACGTTTCCCCAAGTGCTCAACATTAAACTTTAAAGTCCCATGAGGCCCAGGTTGGGAAGAATTTGGAGAAAGTTGAAGTGCAACAGCAGGGAAATTGAATGTGCTCTAATAAAAATACTGACAGAGATGTTAAAAGTTCACAACCGCAGCCTTTTCATAGCTGCATTATGTTTAAATTCTGGAACATTTTTGCGCCCTTGTGATTGCTGCTGGTTCAACCATCAACCGGGAAGTTGGTTTTATATTTGCTTTAATTCACATTCCACCTTTTAGATGCTCTCTGCATCTTGTTCTCTGTTTCGTCCTGATAACATATCTGTTGAGCTGAAGAAATATCTGATAGCAAAGACTGAAGAGGCATTGTTTTCCTCAGTTTGTCAGTCTGGATGATGGAAAAGAAAATAGCTTCTCATCTATTTTTAAACGCAGTATGTTGAAATGCATTACTGAAAGAGCTACTACACAGATATCAGGCACAGCACTGGTGTAGGCATACATGTGACCGACTTACTCTTGGAGTTTTAAATATTTCAAGAATTCACTGGCGAGTGTCGTGATTAAAAGCTTGCTTGCTAATCAGTTCCATCATTTCAATGAGTGTTCCGATGATCCGTTGTATCTAATGATAAGCTTGTTTAATTTTATGAAATCATTTTTACTAAAGAATGAATATGATCAATAAATGGTTTTATTATTTGAGTGTAAGTGATGTGATGTGATGTTTAGCTGTCTAGACAAACTACTGCGCTTATTTTTAGTTGCATTATGAGGTCATCTATTGCTCATTTCACACTGATGGATTTAATTTATACACTTTTTTCACTTTTTCTGATATTTTAGGTGATCAGAACAAAGTCTTTGTACACAAAATTATCAAAAGCTATCAAAAGCCTTCAGTATCCCAACAGCTACCGTACACTGTTCATAATGTTATGCTTCCCAGTCGTCATCATCTGTTGCTGACTGTGGGGCGGGAAGTGGAGGGATGACGTCTGACATCCTGGCAAATGCGCCACCGGTGCCAGAGGGAGCGTCACTCGACTCCCCACCTGCTGGACCCTTACCAGATATACCTGCACAGAGAACAAAGGATATGATGCAAATGTAGTCACGGATATTAGTATTCTTAATCTCGTTTGACATAACAGGGATTTCTCACCTTTTCTTCGCATGGCGAGTTTATTGAAGAGATCAGACATGAAGTCTCCACCACTAGATGCCACACCGACTGCTGAGAAACAAAGACGGGGTTACTAAATTGTAATTGGAACAGTGAACCGTTTCAGTAATTCCCAAGCACGTCACAGAGGAGAGTGTATTACAAGACCTTATCTAGTTATTCGTTCAAAGCAGCTCTCTTCAAAAAGGAAATGTTAGGTCACAACCGGGTCAGCCGACCAGAAGTGAAGGAAAAGATATGCTGTCTAATATTAGGTCAGACAAATTAAAATACAAATGCAGCCAAGTCAACCTTTTAATGAGGCCGGCATAAAACTAAGGTCACAAAGCCATGGACTGTGATGATAAGTGTGTTACATGAACACAAACCCTTTCATCCTAACACACAGAGTGACACACTCTATAAATGCATGGTGGAATGCTAACTAGGCGCTGGTCACGCTCTGCTTTGATTGCACGACTCTCTCGTCATTGTTAAAGCTGCATCGTGTAGCTGTTAATAAAACATGGGCAGAACCACAACCCCACTTCAACAATCTGACACCTTGCTCTTGCTCCTTTTGCTTCTTCTTCTCCATCTTTCGCTCCTTGACGTTGCGTAACTTGGCTTTGCCGATGCCACCGGCGTTGCGGATAGACTCCAGCAGGTTGGCACGGCCGTCTGACGGCTGGACCACCTCGCTGGGAGCGCCAGACACGGGGCCTGCAGTTAGAGGAGACAATCAGTCAGTGTCAATTAGGGCAATCTAATTTCAGTGAGAAAATTGGGAACAGGTTTACACCACTTTTAACACACTGTCAAGTTCACTTATATTCCTCTTAAGTCAGTTAATGTGACAAACCTGAACTCTGCACCCGTGAAGAGTTTGTGGTGGTTTCTGCGGGAGGCGGGGGTGGAGGAGGTGGAGGAGGGGGAGCTCCTGCGGGAGTGGGAGGAGGGAGGGCAGGCTCGGGGGGAGGAGGGGGAGGTGGAGGAGGAGGAGGTGGTGGAGCAGTAGGCTGGATCTGAGTCCCTGAAACGAAGACATAAAAAAGTCTCCATCACAAACTACAGTAGAGCACATTATAGGAAATTATGTGTACAGGGGGTCCTCGACTTACGTCAGAGTTCCATTCCTACAGTGTGATGTAAGTTGATTTTAGCCATAAGGTGTAACTCCAGCAAAAATGTAAACAAAGCCGTTAGGTGCATCACGTTATGATCAGTTCTTCAGAAAAGTCATGAATACCAACGACTTTCATGCATGTATAAATGATTTTACAAGAAGATAACAGAAAATTGTAACGGACTGATATTGTTGTTGATCTTTATTGTTCAGTTTGAGATTTAACTAATGTCAGTGAACGTACCATGTTTAGTTAGCTCACCTCTGATTGGCTGAGAGTCAGCAGTAGTGTGTGTGTTGCTCTGTGCAGTGTCAGTGTGTGTGTCGAGTGAGAGAGAGCCGGGAACGGTGGCTAATTCTGGAGCAAAGTTATCGGGTTTTTGTAGTTATGTTGGCATTGGCTACGGCCCACAGTAGCCTGTGTAAAAGTTCAATAAACGACCGGAGATTAAGATGAAGTCTCACTCATTCATAACAGAGGGTCACTACAATATGTTGCACTGTTTTTACAACTTGACTGATGTTCGTCAGTGTTTCGCCCTGTTCTGAGCAGTTTATTATATCTCATTTCACTTCCATGGAGATGCTATCAGAAGAGTCTGACTTAAGCTTGGGAGTCATAATGAAGGGCAAAAAGTTTGCAAATGCAGCACAATCCAAAGTGGTGTACACCCGGAGAATGTAAACAAATCCATCTTATTGCGCTGTGTGACGACGTACTCGTCCGCTCTGCTACTCAACTAGTTCCACTTAACCAGTTCCGATGTAATGCCAAAACGCCGTAGGTCGAGGACGTTGTAAACCGAGGACCCCCTGTATAGGTTTTATTTATATGGCATCTGTCAAAGTAGGTATCACTAAGTGGCTCAACATATAGAGAGACAGTCTAAAAGCAGTAATTCAAATAGAGAATCTAAACAGGTGTTCAAGGTGTGGATATGTACCTGATGTGTTGCTCTCCTCAGAGAAGGATGGCAGCTCGGGGATGTTGTGCGTTGGTCCCGACGGGGCGAATCCAGGCCCGAGGTCTGCACTGTAGGACAGATCGTCTGCGATACCTGGCAGGTCAGGCAGGTAGGATGGTACATCTATCTCGGGCACCTGACCCAGGTCTGGCACATAGAAATAATTCTCTGCTGTCTGTTAGAGAGAAAAAAATATCAAGATAACTCATTAAATGTATGACGGCCAATCCTGCATGTAAAATACGTCAAATTAACTCTAAGTTGAGAGGTACCTGTCTCTCCAGTTGCTCTCTCTTTGTAATGGACAGCGGAGCGTCAAATGGTTTCTCTTCTTTTTCTGTCTCGAGTGTCGTGTGTGTTTTTGTCACTGCTCCCGCCAGAGGATCAAGGAACACATACTTCTTATATCTTTAAAAACAACACACAAATTAAAAGATATGCGGAAAGATTTAAATCTAATCAGTGCTTACAGTGGGCATCTGTGTGTTTGCGTGTGTGTGCACTCACAGATTCTCTGTGGTATTGAAGAGCAACAGAGAGCTGACAGATGAGATGTTACGTGGCAGACTGCCCAATCCCTCTTCTGTCTCATCCTCAGACCTCTTCTTATTGCTCACACACACTGGGAAATACATTAGCTTCTCCTGAAAGGAAGAAACCCAGACAGAGAGTGAGAGGGAGATCGGTAAAATGTCAACTAAATCTTGAATAAGGCAAATCAAAAATGCCACCAAAGTGCTCTTGCACACAGATGCATATGTGCACCGCAATACTGCAATAATAATATATGGTTGGGGACACTGCTTCTGGGGGGATATTGAATAATGCATTTCTGCAGCAGAAAAAATTGCCAGCAGTGTTTTCATTTTTCTTACCCTTTCACAAACACACACACACACACACACAAACAAACAACACACTTGCAAGACCAAGCACACACAGCAGAAAATACTAGTTTCCCTAAAGTTTCCTAAGATAGTGAAGCAAAAACTGTGGTGTTTGCTATAAATAATGCAGGAGCTTGTGCTGAGCCGGGCACATCAAAGCCACTTGGGGAAAAAAACAATATCACACATTTACATCAACGTCTATTTTCACTGTCCAGTGACACTTGTACACACCACTTCTGATATCCTTCTTAATGCATGAATAGCATGTGACAAATTCAACTGTGAATTTGACTCATGTGGAGTCAGATCTGCATCTATGGACATGACTGATTGACTATGAAAGGAAAGGACGTGTCTGTTCAGGCCTTAAGTGCAGATTTGAAACACTGCAGTACATTCAACTAGCGAAAAAGCTTGCCCAGGCCTGGAAGTTTACCTAGCAAAGCAGAAAATATGGCAGCACTAAGGAGATTATAAAAAACATGTAAAACAATCATTTTAATTAATGTTAGGAGTATACTATATCCAGTTAAAAAAATAAATATTCCACAAAGTTTTGAATTTGTCAACTAAGGCTATTTTAACAGTTGAATAATCTAGTGATTACTGAAATTATGGACTGTTTGAATTATGAATTGCAAAATTACTCAATGGCTTTAAAGCATTATATTTAGCTTAAAGTTATTTTTAGGCATGTGCAAACTACCAATAAAGACAGTAAAGTTGCTTATATATGTGTGTTTATTTGGATTGCTGCTAGAACACTGTTATTTTGATGCCAAGCTTTATTATAATAATAACTTTATTTATTAGCACCTTTAAGAGCATTCACAAAGTGCTTTTACAGATAGAACATTAAAAAAAAGACAAAAAGTACAGAATGGATAGCTAATTAAACGCTGGTTAAAAGGATGACACCACACAAGGGGGTTAAGAGAAGCTGAAGAGAAAATAAAAGATAGAAATAGACTAAGATCAGGAGGTTAGAAAGAGGGACTACAAGCAGCAAAATTTTAAAAGGGCAGAGTGATAAAAGAGAAATAAAAGAGAATTTTACTTGAAGGTGAGTCTATAAAAGTGGGTTTTAAGAAGTGATTTCAAAGAAGTTACTGATTGGGTGAGAATCCTGAGGTCATTTTAGTTGAGACAGGGCATATATTTCATCAACAGTGAAGCATCCTAGCGATATCAGATGCTCCCATTACCTCAGCTGGCTCCTTTCCAGTGTGAGGGAGGAGCATTTCCAGCTCCTTCTGGATATCTGAGCTCTCCACCTGGTCCCTAAAGGCAAACCTTGACAACTTGCAAAGAAAGCTAATATACTGCAGGCTACTTGAACCAGCAGTTCCGTTCTTCCGGTCATTACTCAAAGCTCCGGGTCAGAGTTTGGACGTAGATGGAGTGCTTTATCTTCAGGCTCAGCTAATACCCACGGACGCCACAGTGACAGTTGACAATGGAAACTGTGAATATGCTCTGGCAGAAAGAGGTGGTGGTTCCCATTAATACAGACGGGGGAGACTGGAGATTATGGAATAAATTATCAAGGTATCACATTGCTCATCCTCCCCAGGAAAGCATATGCCAGAGTGCTGGAAAGTGGTAGATTGTGGATCAGCTCTTAACTGCATAAATATTGATGGGATCATGGAAGTTTGCCCAAACAGTCAGCATAAATATAAGAAGTCGAGACCTGAGGCCAAAGCCCTGATGTCCTTAGAAGCTCAGAAGCTGTAGGACAACTCCCAGTTTTCAGGATATAAAGCATGCAAATTAGATTAATTTCATCTATATTTATCCTGGTTGTGTACCTGCAATTTCAGCAGTATGAGCTGTTCCTCAAGTTTATATAACCTCTCAAGTTATCGCAAGACATCATCTGTAGAAAACTTTGTGACACAGTGGCTTTTAACAAGTCACATTTTTTATCATTGCTCAGTCAGAGAAACTGCATGTCAAAAATACTTTTTCTGCATTATGTTTATATCTCACCTGCAAGGCCTTCTCATCAAAAGGTCGAAGCTTATTCTGTATCCTGTGTCTCGGGCGGGACTGTGAAGAGGGGTCTGTGGCCCCAGTGAAGATAGAGGAGTAGTCCTGAAGTCGATCAGGGGCTGGATACTTGGCACTGGAGAAAACCTATACACATAAAACAAAAAAAGATGCAATTTTCCACTTATCCTAACCATTTTGTTGTGTAAGACTCAAAATATGTAAAGCTTCCCTCCAAAGTGAAAGGTGCTGTGTTACCTTAGTGGCCTTCTTACTGCCTTTAATCTTGTCAACACGGGCCTGAGCGAGTCTGATGCGGTCAGTGATGCTCTTCAGCTGGTGGCGGTTCTTCTCTACGCTCTCAGACACCCTGGAAGGAACACCAACATGAATGTGAGTACATGCACATCCACACATAGAGAAAAATATGCTTGACATTGTGATAGTTCGTCTTTCTGTGAAATATATTGCGATATTAGCAAACAACCTATTCCGCTTTTACTTCTTTATATGCATACACTGTGCAGGGTGCCGGATCCACAGAATGAATGGACATAGTAATTGGAGAGTCTTGCATTTAATAAAGATGATGTACTACACAGCTGTTCTGGCTGTTGCATTCCATTCACCATGTATCATCAATCATTTAATTACAAACAGATCTTGTCTATTGCCAAGACAAATCTGTCATATTTGTCACTGCAGCTACAGGATATACTTCTCCCATGGTCAGGGTGCCAGACAGGACCATCTGTTCAGACACAGGTGTTATTTGTTAACTGCGCAATCCATTAAATATGACAAAGATTTTTTGGGACCAGCACGGCATATTTGCAACAGATGCTGTGATACCAGCTCCCAATCCATTTGGTGGATGATTAAAACCTTTTTAATTGTTGTTTTGTGGTTAGAAAGCTTTTGCTAAGTGGCCTTACTTGGCTTATTCTGTGCTGCAGAATAGTCAGACTATGTGAGACTGTATTCGACTAAGCTAAGCAAACACCACTGGTGAGCACTTCACTAAGTTATGACAAAAAAATCTTTGACTTTTGCTTTAAAATTTGTGTTATTTTGGACATTTGATAATCTGAAAATGTATTAAATGAAAATAGCTTTGCTCCAGACCTAAGTGTGCCATGCTTTTCATTTGTACAAACTGGTGACATAAAGACACGTTCCAACCATTGGAAGTTACCTCAGTCCTAGATGATTTATTTTACAATCTGAAGCCATATGTTACAAAAAAAATCCTGTGAAGCAAATCCTCTTGTTTGTCATCTGCACAGGAAATGACAAACTCTATGCTTAAGTGTTGAAGAAGCTGCCACTGTGAATGTGTGTGTGGAGCTTACCTTCTGAAAATGTCCGTAGATATGCTCTCCAAGTACAGCAACGCATCTGTAATCTGTTGCACAGCCTCCTCTCTCCTCAGGTCCGGCTGGATGAGAGGCACTGAGTACACCTGGCCCTCCAGGCAGTGCTTCTCTGCCATCCTGCAAAACAGAAACACAGCAAAGTTGAATCAAGGCTGTTTGCTGCAAATATAGGCTCTGATCATGATTTTTAAGGTTAATGTGGTCTTCTTTATGGGTCAGTCTGCATGACAATGTAATCTCAATTCAATCTGGAAATCAAACTCTGATGGATCTGCACTGAGGGAAACGGTAGCATTTTAATATTTCGCTAAATTTAGTCGACATACTGATGTTTGAACACTGTCTATTACACACGCCACTCTTCTCATCTGACTCTCACATGACGGTGCTGAAACATACAATTACTGTAATGTGTATTCTTATTTTCTGTTTCATTTAATGTAAATCAGCTCTGATTGCATCCTTAAAACCGAAAGCTCACAGATAGTATACCTGAACTCTAGCTGTGTACTAACAAATATATTCCAAATGAATTATCAATGCAATGAAATAAATGAACGTTCAAATGAAAGCCTGTCAGCGCTACAGAAAGAAAACCCGTGACTGTACCAGTTTAGTGGCATATTATACTGGAAACAGTCTTACCTGACCATGAGTGTGGTTTACTTGTTCACGGTCACAAAAACGTTGTTTAGTAGAAGCTCTGGGTTAGCTTCACGGTTACTTGTTTAGCAAAACAACGGCTCCACACTTCCGCATCCGCGTAGCACGTGACCACAGCGAAATTACAGTGTTGCGTTCAGGTCGTCTCAAAAATATCTAACCTTCGCTTGAACGCACGTAAACTAGCTCGGCTTCAATAACGTAAGGGATTTGTTAACACCACAGCTACACAAGACGTATTAAAACACCTTTTATCATGGCAACACTAATTGATTTTTGAAATACCTAAACAATAGGATATAAAAACCATAACTTATCTTATTTCATGTGACTTTTTATGTGTCATTAAATGCAGCTTCAAGGAAACTTAACTTTCGGTTCTGAGCGACCCTATCTTCGTTTTTATGTTTTTTTGTTTGTTTTCAGAATTAATACTGCTTTTGCTGCATGTACACCACATTAGACCTAGTCCAGATATAAAACCATTACATACTAAGTGACTGAATGAGGCTAAAGAGTCTATAAAATATAGTCTGTGATTTATGGAATATTTATTCTGTTTGTTAAAATGCAAACGAGAGAGATATTTCTCTGTGTTCTTGCACGTATACCACATTGGACCTATAGTTCAGACAAAAACAGCTTGTCAAACCTGGTCTAGGTTAGGTCATAGAGGCAAGGAAGTCTTTGAAATACAGTCTCTGATTTGTGATAACTTTATTGTTTTTGCAAAACAGAGAGATTTCACAGCTTTTTGAATTTAGACACCACGGAGAAGGTTCATAACTAAAACTACAAGATATAATCTCAATTTTTGCATTTTTATAAACAAGGTTTCACATGTCAAAAGATGTGTTTTACAGAGTCTTTAACCTCTCTGGTATAACCTAGTCCAGATTTGACCAGCCTGTAAAGAGTGGTTTTTGATCCGGTTCTGGTCTGATGTGATGTACATCAGAATGGGAAGGGATGCCCAGTCAGTAACTGTAGATTTCCTTACCTGCTTCGTATAGGCTATTATTGCCAATATTATTAATGTTGTTCACATTACAGAGGCCTAAATACTATTTATGTACACATTTTCCGATTTTTTTTTAAACGTGTTTTTACATTTTATGTCGTAAACCAGCCTCATGAAATGGTTCAGATGCTGCTGACCAACAAGCTTTAACAACTAAGCAACGACTCCTTGTACCTGTAGGGTGCGTACTTGCTCTGGACTTTTCTTGTATCTGTGCGTAATGACGCATCCGGCCTCCAGCACCTCCCCTCCCCTCCTCCCTCTCGTCACATCTGGATCTGGCTCCTCTCATCAGCACCACTCAGCGCAGTGGCAGAGAGAGCGAGGGAGAGAGAGGGGGAGAGAGAGAGAGAGAGAGAGAGAGAGAGAGAGAGAAACGACCCGAGAAGTGAGATCAGCTCGGTCGGCGCAGCCTCATCCACAACCGAGCAGAATCAAGGAGAGGAGAGCGGAAGGACATTCCACCTTCTCATCCGTACGCACGGAGATTTTGCGCCTCCTCCGTCCTCCATCCGTCTGTCCAGCTTCTTCCCTCCCGCCTCTCTCTCTTCCCTCCTCTTGCCTTGGGTATGATGAGCTCCAGCCTTCTTGAAAACCCGGTGCAGGCGATTCTGTACCTGCGGGAGCTCACCACCATCGTCCAGAACCAGCAGAGTCTCATCCAGACTCAGCGCGCCCGGATAGAGGAGCTGGACCGGCGGGTGGACGAGCTGATCGGCGAGAACAGGCACCTGCGGGACGTCAGGGTACAGCAGCAGCATCCCTACCATCACCACTACCATCATCATCACCCCGACCCCAGCTGCCTTCATCATCACCACCACCCTCAGGACCCCCAGTTCAAGACCAGTGGAGGGTCTCTGCCAGAACATGCAGCTGCACCAGCACAGGTCGAGGCGGCTCCGGCTGTCCAGCCCTCGCCTCAACAACCTATGGACCCAGGGGACATGCAGCTGGTCCCGGCGGACCCGTCCACTATTTCCCCGGTTGAAAGTGAGTCAGAAAACGGTGGAAGTTGCCAAAGCTGCCGCTCTCTGGTTCCGATGACCCCGACAACCCTCTGTCGATCCCTGGCCCTGGCTAGGAAATCCGAGTGAGTATAGAGAATACAGCCTATCCAGGTTGTGTGCATGTGTGTGTCTGTCCTAAAATAGTCCACTGAGTAATACTTCATATTCAGAAGTAACCTTTTGTGGCTCCGATTTTTTTTTTTTTTTTTTTTTTTTTTACAGAACTTACAATCAAAATAAATTTCCTGCCTTGGATAGGAGCGTCTTTTAAATCCTTCATATAATATTTGTGCAGATCCGTCTTAAACTGTGTAATTAGGTGCATGCACATGTGCGTGCGTGTGTCCTGCAGATTGAGAGGCGTTTAATTAATGAAGAAAGCGCTTGCAAATTCCCAATTTTCAGCTGTGTGTGTCGGCTGAGGACTGTGCCAGAAGAGGAAGAGGTGGATTATTTAAATGAGAAACTGGATCATAATCACTGGATCATTACATAACAAACAGCTGTTGGCCAGTGTGCGTGCGTGCGTGCGTGCGTGTGTGTCAGTCAGCAGCGGTCAGTGTCAGTCTGAGACAGGAGTAGTCTCACGTGTGATGATGAGACACCTCGAGTCGCTGTCCGCGGTGCTGCTGCTTTCTCTATTAATTACAGCACGGGATCTGGGAACTCTCACGGGATCTCTAGGCCTCTGATGTTCCCGTGTTAGATGAGACACACGTGCAATACTCACACAGACACACACTCACACTCAGGCACACACATTGATGCACACTACCCCCTCCTGCTTGGCACCAGATCTTCATAGTACATCAGCAGCACCTAATGAGAGAAAAGCCATGTTTCTCTCTCTTTCCCTGTGTGTGCGTGTGTGTGTGTGTGTGTGTGTGTGTGTGTGTGTGTGTGTGTGTGTGTGTGTGTGTGTGTGTGTGCTGTGCTCATAAGTTGTAGGCTATCCCAGCAGGAGCTCTGATTGGTCTCTCTGGGACTCCACCTCCAATGAAGGGAGCAGTACAGAATAAGGAGGAGTTGAGAGGAGCAGCAGTGTATAAAAGGAAACATATATTTTAAAAAAAGGAGCTGTTGACATTAATCTATAGCAAATGGTTTACCAGCCACACCTTACATTTCCAGTTCAGCTTTAGAGAGCCTGTTGCACCCCCCTACAGCTCTGCCTGGACCATGAGTCCTGCCCTGTAAAGAACTTACCCGGCCTGCTGCAACTTTGATAGAAATCAGTGTTATGCCACTGATTCTTAATTTTAATTAGTTTCACTGGTGAGGGAGGAATTACAAGAAATTAATCTTTATTATAAAAACTGGGGTGTGGAATTAGCTGAGGCGTCCACCAGTTGAGCAGGCAGCAGAGTGGTTTGTCCTGAACCTTACACACCCACTTGCTCAATAAATTTAAGTCTCTCTGGATAAGACAAGTAGTTTAGCACCCAATGTCTGCTTTGGCTTTGGGCGAGCCAAGCAGGTGACGGACACGAGAGGTTTTTCACCTCCCTGTCATTGCCTGCTGCATCCTGTCTGCAGCTGACGACAGATCAGATCTGCCCTCTGCTATTTCTGTGTCAGTTTGTCTCAGCATGTTTCTCTTACACCCTGTATATGTATGTTTTCACGCATATGTCAGCTCGGTGAGAGTGTTGCGTGTGTTTCTATTCACACATCTTACTGCATCTATTTATTTGAAGGTTGTTTAACTCTCTATAGGCCTTAGATTTTTCTTGTCCTGCAGATAAATGACATGTGCACCAGCGTGCAGCTCAGGGTTTGCTGCTGTGAGTGCGCCTGTGTGCTTTGCATTGTTGTTAGTGTTGCCAGTGCACATGGATATGTCTACTGGGGGGTTGGGGAGGGGGACAAAGAGACAGGACTCTCTCCTCCACTCATTCTCTGTCTCTCTCTCCAGCTGAGCTTTCTATCTGCCCCACTTAGCCTGTGGAGCGAACAGTAATCAGCCATTCTCAGGAGAGAGAAAGGCAGAGCGATAGAAAGAGAAAGAGTGCACGCTCAGTCGTTGTCTTTGATGGAGCCCTCGGAGGTGTCTAGAGGAAGGAGCTCGGGGCTGACATCGGAGTGGACCAGCGAAAGAGAGGGGAGATGGGGAAAAAGAGAATAAAAGAGGAGGAGGGGGGGACGATGTTCAGAACACAGAGTAAGACAGGTACCAACAGAGACCACAACACAGAGATGAGAGATGAAAACAGGGTGCATCTGAGGTAGCTGTCTCCTCAGCCTATGCATCATGCTGATAAATGAATAATATGGGCAGCAGAGACTGTAGCATCCTGTGGCACGCTGGAAGGTGCATATAATGTAATGTTAATGTTTCTGAGACCAAATGGAACTGATGTTGTTGCATGTCTACCTTCCTCCCTCTTTTCCTTACACTCTCTGCTGAATATTGGCTGATGAAAAGCATTGCTTTTAAAGTACTCTTACAAAACAGGAAAGAGGAGAGGGATGGAGTAGAGAAGCAATGAGGCACTGAGAGAGAGGGACAGAGAGAGAGAGAGAACATGGGCCAACAGCAGGAGACATGTACTGTTAAAATATTCACCTGTTCTCTTTGTAAGTGTTGTTGGAGGCGAATGGCCGATATGCGTGCGCCTTGTAGACAGATGGACCTGCTGAGTGTGTGTGTTTCTGTGTGAATGTGTGTGTTCAGCTTGGCCTCTTCTTCACTGTATGACCAAAGAAAGCTGAGCAGGGCTGAGCTGTTTTGTGTTTGCATGACAAAATAACCCAGCTCTCATGCTGATGGTGAATAGTGGTGGTCGTCGAGTGTTTTTACATTTTGACCCCAAGTTTATTGTGCTATCAGTCAGCCCTTACTTCTATTTAAACCCGTATTATTTAACAAAAAACAAACAACAACATTTAAGCATTTTTGTATTGACCAGAATGTCCATTTGCTTTCTCACTGAGTTAGGTGAGAAGACTGATATTATTCTTGTGTCTGTCTGCGAGAGACAGAAAACTGCAGTAAACAGCCAGTTAGTTTAGCCTGGAGAAAAAGAGAGAAAAGTGAAGAACAGCTCTGCCAACTCTGTCCAGAGGTGATATATCCACCTGCCAGCATTTTTACAGCTAAAAAATTCAAACATTATATCACTTTGTTTAATCTGTGCAAAAACTTGAGTGTAAGAATTAAAGTTATAATTTTGGGATGATGTATTGTTGTAGTATTTCTTGGCCAAGTTCATTAATTTACGGGACTCTCCACTGGTTGCCTAGCAACTGTTCTGGGACAAGAAATAGTCTTGACAGGCTCCCCCCGTCCCCCTCTCCACCACACACACCCAATACTAACTTGTACTTTTCAGCACTTTGTTCCTGTCATTATTGCCAAACTAAGCTGACCGGCTGCTGGCTGTACTTCATATACTGTGCTGGCACAAAGCTTCTGGTTGGGCTCTTAAGAAGAAAATGAGTTTATTTCCCAAAACATCAAACTATCCATTTAAAGAGGCTCTCCTTCAATTTCTGATGATGTAACTGTCTTAGAGATCTGGCTTACTCTTTGACTGGCTGTTTTACCTCGTGGTTTTAAGATGCTTCTGTACATTTGATGTCTGACAATGATTGACTGTCAGATTGATGTCTTTTTATAAAGTATGTTTATATGTAAGATTCCATGACTGGAATCTTACCTAATTATATTTTCTTGATCACATGTAAACCAAACATGCATTAGACAAAATCTAGTTTGGCCTTTTGACTCCCGAAACATATAACGCATTGATGGTGAACACCTCAGCACATTTCTGCAACACAGTTTTATGGATTTTTAAATCAATTGTATCTTGGAAACTCCACCCTAAAGAAGAGATGAGATTTAAGAGATGCATCACCTTTGAAATCGGCTTTCAATAATGAATAGACTTTTTAAAAAATGACAAACAGTCACAAGGCCAGCCGTCATGCTGTGCCAGTCCATCACAGTCAACCATGCACATGCACACACACACACACTGACAGCCCAGTTAACCTACCATGCATGTTGTCGGAGCCTAAATGCATTTAAGTTAATGTGTAATGGTTAAAGTGCGCTAGCTTCAGTTTTGGGAACTGAGGGTGTGGTTAAGCCGTCAGCTCTCAGGCATAGAGAGGGGAGTCACACAGTTTTTTGACCTCTGCATTGACCTCTGTTTCCTTACTTTTTGGATTGCCTTGGAATATTTTCTGGATTATAGAAAAGGAAGAATTATTTTGTACACTGTATTATTGTTGTTCGAACATTTGACTAAACAGTACAATTTGCACGAGAGGCTCAGTGTACTTTTTATGGAATGTGGTACATGAAGAGGAATGTTCAGAGCATCAAGCTGTCGGCTTCTTTAATTGGAACCTACACGTTTTTGGACTATGAAAACATTTGGGAAAACTCACATGGAACATGACAACTGCACAGAATTTCCCCAGTTCACCACTGGGTTCAAACCTAGAACCTTCTTGCTGTGACACAGCCATCCTAACCACTGCGCCATGCTGCCACCCATGTCTTATACATAAGAAAGTATGGCTATAGATCAAGGTAGGTAATATCAAAGTATTATGTCTAGAATAGCATTACTCTGCAGGTATTCAGTAGGGGGAAACCTGGAAATCATTGTTGTCTCATTGTTTCGCTTCATCTATCGGTGTATTCCACAAATAACATATTTTGGCAAGCACGCTTAAAAAGAATTTGTTTTGGATGCATGCCAAATGTCTAATTGATGCTATTAGTTTGACTGATTGCAGGTAGTGACCTTGATTTCTTTTTAACCTGCTTCCCCTGATGTTTGTGGGCTGTTTGAAAAACAGCACAACAAACCACTGTGCTGAAAAATAATACACTGAGATATAACTGAATTATTTTGGAGATTTCTCAAGGCATAAGCTGTTAAGGGTTCAGTGTTTAGACTTTATATACATATATTGACAGAAATAGTTTGTTTTCATTAGTGTTCATCTGAACTTTCAAACCACTGTGCTAAAAAATGATAAACTAAGATATAACTCAACTATTTTTGGATATTTCTAAAGGAATAAGCTGTTAAGGGTTCAGTGTGTAGACTTTATTTAGGCATCTGTTGACAGAAATTGTATGTCTTCATTAGTGTTCATCTGCACATAAGAATGTTGTGTTTTCGTTACCTTGCAATGTGGCCTTATATTCAGAGATGGAATAGGTCCTCCATGTTGCACTGACATGTTCATACAGTGGCAAAGAAACACAGACTGTATATGAAAGATATAGAATAGCTACTGGAACATCACCCATTACTTGTCGACTGCAGTTTGAAGCCTGAAGTTTAGAATTTGGTCATCTTGGTCTTTTGAAACTAGACATAATGAAAGAGGGTTTGATTTGGCTGAGAAGTTGAGGGCGCTATGCACACCCATACAGTGGAAATTTGTCAATCACAAGGTGCCCTGAAAAATACTCCTGCCTTGTCGTCTGTTAAAGGAGACTTGAAACTAGTGAGTGAAACCTTAAACTCAGTAGGAAAATGTTTACAAATCAAGTGAAATATAGGGCCCTTTTCTCTTTTCCACTTCTACACTTCTCAATCAGGCTCTTCGTGCAGCTCAAGGAGTTATTCCTTGCTATTTCCTCATTGACGTCACTTTTCACACCCAAAAGCTACATCCATCTTTTTCATACAGTCTGTGCCCAGAATGGACAGACCAAACACTGGCTCTAGACAACCAGTGTTCAGAATTTTAGTGGCCACCGTAAACTCTCCTACGCACTTGGAAGGAGGGTGAGCCGATTTCTCAAGAAAATCAGTCCAGATATGTTGATGCGTCGGCTCCATAAAGGCAGCGCCAAACACTTCAGTGTGTCCTTCTGTGTTAGTGGCGGAGTAGGTGTCACAGCAGATGAAGGAGTATTATTCATAGAAACCGAGTGTTACGAATGTTGACCTGAGATATTTAAAAGAAAACAATGTCCCTTTAAGTCTGTGGAAGTTGCCGTGAAAAGATGGCTTTTTATAGCTCGGACTGTCATTCTTTGCCTTGCACTGACTCTGACTGCCTGTCACTGCTGGTCTGTGTCACGAGCAATATGCTGCGCCCAGGTCAGAAGACTTGCTGTAGCGTAGCCAAGAAATTCACTGCGAACCGAATGTTTTCAGCTCAGTGCCGAATGACCTGACCTATGCTCACACGACACCTCCCAGAAATTTAGCTTCGAGCGTCATCCACGGCTGTGAGACACAGACGCTCATGCTAATTTTTATGCGTCTTGCATGGAGGGCGTCCAGCATCCAGAAGGCGAAAGGGTTGAACTATAGAGCAGTTTCCACGTGACGTGTCTTGGCGATGCTTTTTGGTTCACTTCGCTCAAATTGCTCCAGATAAGAGCACCAGCAAAATGTCTAAAATATGAATGTCAATGTAAAATGTATGAGAGGGAGAAATGAGAGGGGCAAACTTCAGAAGAGAAAGCAGGAAGCAGAGCTGGAATTACCATCTGTCCAGATTGGGTTTGGGGAATTCTGCTAAATCACCACTGATCTGATGAATTGGAGGGAGAGGTGGGGGTGTGTTGGGGAGGTGGGGGTGCCCATAAGCAAGCACATCCGGATGAGCAAACATATAAATACCCGCACTCGTTCCAAGTTTTCTCAGCCTTGAATTGACCTACATAGGGTATTTACTCCGGGATCAGTGCCAAATTGTATATTACAATAGACAATAATCCAGAGTCTAAGAAGAGCCTCTTCAGGGATCTTTTGGGATGTTAGGAAGCAACATAAGGAGGAACATGGAAACAAGGAAAACAGCTAGCTACAGCCAATAATAACCAAATGATCGGCTGTCCTTCCAAATCTGTCCACTACACCGCTTGGTTTCTCCTTTTTGCTGACCTCTTCTGTTCTCGTCTGTCCTTTTGCAGGAGTGAGACCGTGCTGCATCAGTTTTGCTGCCCCGCCCCTGAACATCCAGAAACTGACACCACTGGCTCATCAGGGTAAGAACAACTGATCACAGACATTTTTAATTCCAGGTTTTCTTTGCTGCACGTCAATATTCTCTTTTAACAATGTGTCTCTATGCACACCTTCTGTATATTTGTGTCATTCAACTGAGTCATTTCAACACCCAGACTTTTAATAGTGCTTGACAGCGCGTGCATAGTGCTGTACTGTGTGTGAGTGTGAATGAGTGTTTTTATTGGCCTTTGGAGCATGGAGTTACAACTAGACAGCTAAATGTTCTGTAGCAAAGCAATGGCTTCAGTAGCCTCAAGGGTAACTCACACAAAGATAGGCAAAGCCCATGGCAACCCAGCAGTGACGCAATCGCTACAACTACCATAGTAACTGGAGAATCTAGCCCCTTTCATGTACGTGTAAATGCATACATACAGTACATACACATCTATATCTGTAGATAGATAGATAGATAGATATGCACATGGAACTCATACAACAAACAGCCATGGGGTGGGGGGTGAACACATGACATTTCACTTAGACGTTTGAATGATCAAAGCTCTTGAACTTAGAAAATCTGATTTTGTCATGTTTCCCAATGATTACCCTCTCTCCCCCCCCTCCAGAAATTCTCCGATCTTTTAATCCTCTGTACTCTGTTTCTAAATCCAGTTTTTCCCAGTCTTGTCTGTTTTTTTTCCCCATCTCTGATTCTGCTGCAATGTCTTTCCCCATGCGCTGTTTATTTCTTCTCATTATTTATCTGCCTGTCGAAAGACAGGTCACGTCTTTTCTAATCACCCAACCGCAATTATTTTCTATCTCATCCCTCCCTATCAAGTGTCTCTCCCATTCTGCTTTTCTTAATATTACCATCTGCCTGTCTGGAATCCCTCTCTTTCTCTCTGATCTGATGACTTAACTCCGGCACCCACATATTCCTGATTAGATGGGCTAATGGCACAGCGGCAGTGGACAGCCAGCTGAGATGATGAGCTGCAGCAGGGATGTGTAGCACCGAGCGGCTCGTTGTCATCATCAACACAGGAAGTTGTGTGCTCCTGGTGGCTGCAAACCTGCGCCGTGTCATCCACCGCACACTGTCATCCACTGGATCCACCAGAGCACACAACCCTCCCAAGAGATGCCATGAGATCTGCCTCTACTCTAACTTCCAGTGCCATTACATTCCTCTGCAGCCTTTCTGTGTGTGTGTGTGTCTGTGTGTGTGTGTGTGTGTGTGTCTGTGTGCTCCCCAGGGTGTACAGTACTGTAGGTCTCTATGGGACTTGAGCAATGCGATTTGACAGATGTTCATTTGTATTCAACACTGACGTCACGCGGGCAGGAAAGGCAGGAGTGGGTGCTCGGTGTGTTTGTTGCTGCTCCATATGTGAGCACGTATGAGAAAGAGCAAGTGGGAGATAGCATGAGAGAGAACGCGTATAATGCCCATATCATTATGGAGGCTTTTGCTGTCCAGATGCATTAATAGCTCAACTCTTGCTTTTAAATCCTCTAATGTATTCTAATGTACTCTAATGTATTCTGATGCAGCGCTGGGGCATGGCAGTGTTTTAATAGAGTTTTTGATAGAGACAGCCTCCAGCATGCACACATCAACACACTCTTTCTATCTTCCTGTTTCCCCCTCACTGTTTCTATCTCTCTTTCCTCTGCTTCCTCTCTCTTCTCTTTTCTGTCCATTTCTTTCCCTAGTTTTATCTCATTTAAAGATATGACCAAGCTTCTCTGGCCCTATCTCAGACTTTTGGCCAGGGACGCAGAATAGTTGCTTTCACAGCAATCAAAGAAAACAAAGAGGAAACTTTAGTGATGCGCTCATTATTTAACCATGAGCAGGCTTTTTATTCTCCCCAGTCCTATTTAGCGCTGGTCCCCCTTCTTGTAAAAATTATTAGAGTAAGCATTATCTTGTTGGAAGAAAGATTGCACGAGCACACACCATTATGCACACACACACACACACACTTTAAATTGTGCACCATTATAAAGACTGTTAAGGTGCCATCATACCTCTATGCTTACATCAGTTCAGTTTGACCGTATAAAAGCTGCTGAGTGTCGGTGTTTTCACTCTTTAAGTGAGATGTCAGAGAAGTTGACAATGACGACGGAAGCTAAAAACTGTAATAACATTTGGCTTACTGGAAAACTTGGATATTAAAAGGACATCTTCTGCTGTGTCACAGGAGTAATTTACTTTGATAAGCTTTACAAGGCTTTCACAGAATTTTAATAATGCTGCCATGTAAAAGAACGCTGTTCCATCTGTGGACAGGATCTGGGATTATTAGAGGAGGATGGGATGTGCTACCAGTGGCAGTGAGCACTGGTGGGAGACAACCTCCACACTTAATGTTGTTGAATCAAATTCAAGCTGGATTTCATTTTGTTTTTGCTCCTAGCTTCTGCTGAATTCAAGAAATGATTGTTTCTTTGGTGACTGTGGAGTCTGATTGGATTTTCCCCTAACTTTTTCTGCAAGTCATGTTTGACTTTGAGGATAATGACAGCCTTGTATTGCTTCCAGTGTATTTTAATTCTAAATCCCAGCAGCAGAAGGCTGTCTAATAATCTTTTTTTTTTCTATGCAGCAGACTAAGAGTGTTATACTTTTTTAATCATATTAGCCACTGAAGATTTCATCCAAATGAAATCATTGCTATGGAAACAGTTCGGCTTTCATAGTCTCATACACAGAAATGGCATTGATTGGCAAAACATCTTGTGGAACTTTGTTGGCACACTACGCAAAAGAAGAGGTCCTAATGTGAATGCCCATTCTTTCAACTCCAAGGCTGTCTAAAATAACTCACTGTTTGCTACCAAGTGCACTTTGCTTTCCACCAGTTAATGGCTTGTCCAAACTCTGAAGGATAAGACAGTTGGTTGAGTCTGGGAGCAGACTGACTCTTAATTATGCAGATCACAACCCTCCACATGATGAGTGAATATATATTGCTTGTTTTGCTCTTGTGGTGGGAAGTTGACAGTGCCTGAAATAGATCTCTTTGGCATCAACATACTGAGCAAAAGCCACTTATTGCGGCAATATGCATTTCAGTTTAGCAAAGTGGCTCTGCTCATGTGACACTCTGGAACTAATCTGAGCAAACTTGACACTTACTGTCCCTGAGCTCTCAAACTCCCCCGGTAGAACCCAAAATACACAACATTTGATGATTAGCAACACATTAAAAGAAACATTCAAACTTGTCGCACAGCTAAATACAGGAGGAGCTCTGCGATGTGGAGCGAGAGCAGGCAGATGTTTAGTGGTGAGTATGCAAAGCTTAGCGTTGTTTAATGCACACTAAATTAGATCAAATGATTAAATAGACTACTAGCGGACAAACATTGCTGGAGGCTGCATGGAACATGTCACTATAAAATGACTGAACTACCGCAAACCACCATTTACACGATATTACAGTTGGCAGTGAAGCAGAAAACTGTGCATAGTTGATTTTAAGTGTCTTCAATTGCTGCCAGAGGGTTGAAACAATTTGGTAATAAATAGATTTGTTCAGCGGTTGCCAAATATGTCACAAAATCACTCTCATCACACACGTGGAATTTAAATAAAAACTCACTTCTAATGCTAATTATCTTTACCTCTTCAGGTCTAATTAGTATTCAGATGAGACCATATTGAGAGGAGAGAATCACTGACTCATCTGCACACTTATAATTCACAGATATGCAACCTGTGATGAGGAATTACAGTAAGATATTTATATTCAGCAACTACAATCAGAAAAAAGGGTGGGAACTGCTGTTGATTAACTCTCTTGCTCCTATGTTTTTACATACACTTTTTTTTGTTTTTTTGCTGTTTCAATACTTGATTCCTTTCCACCCTGCTGTACAGCCCAGTGCAACTAAAAAGTTCCAAAACTTTTATGAGATTACTGTCGGCTGCACCTGAGTCAGCCATAACTAGTTGGTTGCACTGAGAGGCACAGATTTTTTTTTTTTTTTTTTTTGTGCAAATTCTGGTAACAGCAGTTTCCTAATGTTTTTTTTTTTTTTTAAATTAGACAAATTGATTAAAGTGATTTTGATGAAACATCCCAATTTTAAACTTAGAATTGTCTCATTTTCCCAACGGAACAACCTTTCGATAAGTAGTTTGAAAGCTGAAAATCTGAAAATTCATTCTGTTTTAGTTCAGTATTTTGGCTCTGATAAATGATGTTGTTTTGATGATATTTTAATAGACAACTTGCCTTTCAAACCTGCTGGTGTGTTTTGAGCTTCAGAGGATTGATAGAAAATGAATGAACAAATCTATAGTTGATTTAGTAACTGTTTAGGTTATTTACTGAAGAAAATAAAATGCTCAAGATCAAGTGTTTCCATTTTCTAAGTTTCATATTAGTGCGATATTAAACATCTTGCGATTGATCATCAAAACAAGCTGTTTGATTAGTAATTTTTGCTCTAAAAATTGCGATCTTGGATTTTTTTTTTCCAGCCGACTAACAATGGGAATGTTGTTGCTTGCAGCCATACTATAAATAATTGAGAGCATATAGGAAATAAGCAAAGAAGGAAATGATTTTGGACACGCAGCTTTTTAGTATTCGTCCTGGTCACATTTCCAGAGTTTCACCCCTGCAATTCGCAGCAAAACCACAAATCTGACTAAATGGGACTGGACAGATAAAGTTAGCCATCCTCACCCCAGGCCACTACAGCCACACATCAGTCTGCACGCTGCTTCCCTCGTGAACCTCTTCTTCACACTCTGTATAGCTGATGACAAGCTACAGCAAAACCAGCAGAGTCTTGGTCAGTGGGGAGGACTGATACCTTTCTGTCCTTATTTCTGCTGCAGTGGACAGATGCTGAGTCTGGAGGATGGAACTTCTTCTGGTAGCGGACAGGAAGCAGAGGGGACCAAGAGAGAGGGACCAAGCGAATACGAAATCACCCTGGAGAATAAAAACAAACAGGTATGGTTTATCTCGAGCGTACGTGAGGCCTTATGTGCATGGTGGGAATGCGATGAAAGCAGGCTGTGCTACCTGATTTTAGTGTGAAGAGGTGTGTGAAGGATGATCATTTGACATTGTGTCTTGCGTGACAAAAAAGATTCCCATTCAGATCTATTTCTGTCTCTGTTGACATGAAAAAGAACACCCAGGATACCACTACCACAGTGAAAGGAACACGAAAGATGCTAGGTTGTCATGGTAACAGCTAATAACTGCTTCTGGCGGCTGGAGATGTCTTTATTCCTCATAGCAAACTGCTGAAGGGTCTGCTGTTGCTACTGCTATTGCTGCTGCAGTGAGAGTGTGCGTATTACGAGTGTGTGTCTCTCTGTGTATGTGTGTGTGTACATGCACTTTTTGTGTGTGCAGATACACACCCAGGCACATGTGTGGCTGTCCTCCTTTTCCTCCCTTTCTGTCTCTTCTTCCCCTGCCTCCCACTCCTCCTCCTCCTCCTTCGATTCCCTCTTGCGGAAAATATAAGAGGGCAAAATTTCCGAAGGATGGTGAGATTTTGGGCTGAGCTGCTCCGCCAACAAACGGACCAGAAATAGGCTTGTGCGGGTGTTTACTTTTCTTTTCATTTTCTAAACAGCACCTTTGTCACAGCCCATCCATCGTCTTTCTCATGGCCCTTCAGCCAGCATTAGTAGTTCAATGATGATAGATGATGTTTACTTTGGGTCTAATACCATAAACCCCTTTAAAAGAGCAGACAGATAAGTAAGAAGGATATTTCTAAGAAGTGTGTGAGAGTGAATTTCACGACTCAGGGAATGCTCAAACTCCTTTTTGATCTCTTGCAGACATGGGCACAAACCGGAAACATGTTTGCTTGTGGACGGATGAATAAATATCTTTCAGTGGATGATGTGTGCTTTGGAATATTACTCTTGCAGTGTCTTCCGTGTTTGATATACTCACTCCCGCTGTTTTTGTTCCCAGATAGAAGAGTTGGAGCAGAAATATGGAGGTCATCTCATAGCAAGGCGAGCAGCCCGTCGTATCCAGACAGCCTTCCGTCAGTATCAGCTCAGCAAAAACTTTCAGAAGATCCGCAACTCGCTGTCGGAGAGTAAGCTGCCTCGCCGGATCTCTCTGCGCCAACCCAGCCCTTCAGGCCGGAATAGGAATACAGCCCAGAGACACAGTTACAGTCTGCATCCAGGAGGAGGACAAATACCCTTACGGTCTAAAACTCCTCCTCCACCTCCGTGCCGCTCCACCTCTCTACCGCCATCTCCTGCATCGGCCCCAGCAGCCGCCCCTTCTCCTGCCCCAGGCCCAGCCCCACCTCCAACCTCTGGACCCTCACTAACACAGCTGGAGGACTGCTTCTCCGAACAAGTGAGTTTTCTTCATGTCATGTTGAAAAGATGCAAAATGGTGCAGAAAAAAAATGAGTTTAATTTAAGAGAACCACAGTTGTACTCGACTGAAATATATCAGCCACCGACTGAGTCTCATCCAATTTTGTACTGATAGAATCACAGAGATTTTAATAACCTCTTCACCTTTTGTTCTAGCACCTCTGGTCAAGTCTAAAAAAATACAGTGAAATATAGAACCTATTTCCAAAGTGTGCAGGAAGAAGATACATTTGGAGATTCACTTAAACCTTTTAATCTACTAAAAATATTTGCACAAAATTTGGCACAGGTTCTCCCCAGGATGAATCACAACTTTGCTCATCCTCTGACTTTTTATAGTCCACTGTCAGGCCAAGACTCAAATTTGTCCAATAATTTGGTTTATGACCACATATCCACAAAGCTATTTCCATTAGCATCTGAAGTGCACTATTTTGTGTTTCATATATACTACACCTGTTACACCTGCTTAAGACCAGGAGTCTTGTCAATGTGACTATGTTTTGATTTAAAATGTCGCCAGAACCCTTTTCTTCATTCATCTTTTCAACTGAAGAAATGGACCAGAGTGTGTATGAGCATTAATTTGGAAGCCCATCACTATAGTTGAATGATATTTTGAACATTTGGTAGCCAGAAAGTCGATTTCAGACGGTGTCATCATAAATCTGCTGATCCCTCTGACATCTGACACTATTTTCCAATTCTGACTTAACATACCTTTAGCCTGTCTTTGGATCTTCCCTCACCCAATAAAAGCTTTAGTGGTTAATATCTACGCTTTATATTCTTAAGCTGAACTATGCTGACTGGCCCCAGTGGCTTGATAGACATCTTCATCTGAATGCCGTGTTCCACTCAGTAGTCCAGCAGCTGTCACTATGAATCATTTTTCTTTTCTTTAACAAATACCCACTAATTAGCAGCCCAGCTACTATCGTAAAGTTTTCCACACATGAATCATGTCCCTTGACCTGATTAAATCACAGGTTTTGATGTGTATTTTTTTAATCTTGATATTTGCAGCTTCACTCCTTGGCACAGTCGATTGATGAGGCCCTTCGTGGTTGGAGCTTGTCAGAGAGTGGAGAAGGGAAGGGGCTGCTGATGGACCCCGGGGCCCTTCGTGCAGCTGCTGAGAGCGCCTGTTTGCCCCGCAGTGCCAGTTCGCTGCTCATGGCCTTCAGGGATGTTACTGTTCACATCGACAGCAATAGCTCCTACACCATCTCCTCTGCCACCACGACAACCACCACCTCTCTGGGCAACGCAGGAGGAGAAGCAGGCAGCAGGAAGACCTCGGTGAGCGGGATGGCCGGGGGAGGAGACGGGCAGTCAGCGGAGGAGCTTGAGTTTCCTGCACCTCCACCCAGTGAGGAGCTGGAAATGGTTGATCCAGGATCCAGGAGGGGTTCGGCGGTGCCAGCTGCAGGGGGAATGGAGGGGGAGAGCGGCTCAGACAGACTGGGGTCCACCTCTACTTCTACCTCTACCTCCACTTCAATCTCCACCTCGGCCCAGTCTAATCAGCAGCCTGCTCAGATTTACACCCAGTACCAGCAGTACCATTACACTCATCCTCAGCAGATCCCCGGGGGTCCGAGCCCCGAGGCCCTGCAGGCCCTGGTTGTCTCCCTGCCTAGGGACCGCTGCCAGGATCCGGTCTCTTGCCGCTCGCCGACCCTGTCCACTGATACGCACCGCAAACGCCTCTACCGCATCGGACTCAACCTCTTCAATGTGTGAGTGTGGCAGCAGCACACACTCGGCACTGTCGCAGAAAAACATATTAAATATTTCTGCACCCTCTGGCTCAGGGTTCAGAGTACACTTATTACTGTTTGTGTCTAACAAATCTCCAACAGCCCTGCAAAACTGCTCTAAGCAGCTGCTCATTAGTGTTTGTGATTGTTGGGAGGAGCTGCCTGTTCAGTGCCATCTCGGTGTGGTGTCCATGAAAAAAAAATAAACGATCGAGGGGGTGGGCAGGGATGAAGAGAGGAACAGAGGGAGAGAGAAAATGCAGTGGAGTTGGAGAGGCAGTCAAGAAGGTCATGAACAATGTGAGAGCCACTCAGTTCCTATAAATAGCATCCACGGTTGGCCTGCACTTATTATAAGTTAATACAAATTAAAGTAAATTAACTCATATGCATCACTGACAGTGGGTCTGATCCTGAAGTCCAGACCTAACAGCTTTTGCGCATGACTGCATTTTTCTTTTTCCTCTTCGTCTTTATGCGTCCTTCTATCTCACATGGACGCTCTGGCACACACACACACTCACACCAAACGCACACACATTAAGAGGGATTTCTCGTACATACAACGCAACACGTTTTGTTTCTCACTAAAGCACACACACCTTTCTACTTGAATGCACAAAAACATCAAACACATACACACACAGAATTAGCACTAACACTATTTGCTTTTCTGCTGGCAGGAACCCAGAGCGAGGCATCCACTTCCTGATCACGCGTGGATTTGTCCCGGACACGGCCATTGGAGTGGCTCACTTCTTGCTGCAGAGGAAGGGCCTGAGCCGACAGATGATTGGAGAATTCTTGGGAAATAGCAAGCTGCAGTTCAACAGAGATGTTCTTGAGTGAGTTCTTGCTATTGATTTATGATTTCTGAAGATCTTTGCATCGTGCAGAAATACATATATATAGATTTAACTTTTTATGAAATAGTTTAGTTATAATTTTGCTTGTTAAATGTGAAGCCTATAGAATCTCTCATTGAATTTATTTGGTAAAAAGCACTGGTAAATGTTGGTGAGAGTCCACTCTGGCTTTTTCTGCAGTTGTTTGCAGCCTTCATTGGGAGTAGTTCATTTTAACAAAGGATCTAAATAACTTAGATGTGACTTTAGAATAAGACACCCCTTTATAAAGGTTGCATAAGCTGTAGCTAGTGGGTTTATTCATGTTAATAAAATACTGACTAATGTTTAATGAAATTATTTTACTCTCTGAACCTCAAAACCTGCTGTCGAGTTTGAAAGGCATGTCGTGTTTTTAAAAAATCACCAAGATTACACCATTTATCAGAACCAGATAATGTGAAAACATCAGATTTTCACTTTCCAAAGTCCTTCAGCTCCTCATCTGTGATGTGTAGTTTCGTTGGGAACCTAATCTAAGCTTAAAATTGTGAAATTTCATCAAAATCACTTCATTCTACATGGCTCAAACAAAATATTATGCACTCCTGCACACAACTGAGAGGATGTGAGTGATTCAGCAGCTACCAACAGTAATGTGGCAAAAATTCAGGGACTGTCAGCTAAATTGGGCTGAACTGCTGTCTGTGTTTACACTCACTAATCACAATCAGCAAAATTACACAATTTACCAAAGCCAAACTCTAAAAACAGGATTGTCAGATTTTCAACTTTCCGACAAACCTTGAACATCAGTGAAGAGCTGTTCCATTGGGAAAATAAATCATATCAGAGCACAAAATTGAGACACTTGGACACTTGGTGATTTATCTGACATATCTTAAATAGCGAGTCACCATAGATAAAGAATCTGCTCACACCAGAATTTGCAAAAAATATACAATTATGCACTCCTTGATGCAATGAGGAGGCTATAAATGATTCAGCTTACACCAATCTCTGGCAAAAAAAAACAACCAAACAAAAAAACTATAGTATGTTAATACTGAGTTTTTTTAGTTTCAAAGAAATTTCTTGAGATTTTTCCTTTTTATGACTTTGTGATGTGCAACATACATTTTAGAAATCTCTATGCTTCTAGTCATGGTTGTGCTGTTACCATAGAGGTGGAAGACTTTCAATTGCAGCAAATCAATAAAAAATAGCCCACAGGCACAAAAAAACCCCCAGAAACTGTTTGGGGTTCAGAGGGTTAAATTAGTGGTAAATAGTTAAACACTTAATTCATCAAACCTTTCAAATTCTGCCCTTTCTGTTATAAATATATAGTCTGGAAGTCGAAGTCCAGATGACACTGAAAACATTAAATGGATTATTTTCTCAAATACGACAAAGCTCCTGATGCCATGTAAACTGGCTAAAATCATAGCATCATAAAACTGGAAAAGTGGTCTTCATTTTTCCCATCACATTTGTAGATTATGAAAAATTCTCCTGTGTGCTTTGTGCTCGCTTTATCTTTGAATGAGACCTTTAAATCATCAAGGAGAACCACTCTAATAAGCCATTTGACTACTACCCTGTGGGAAAAGGGCTGCAGAGCATCTGGACAAAAATCAGTGTATTTACATATTATTAACATTTAGAACTGCAGGTTTTGTTTTTTGTTTTTTTTTTACAATTTGTAAAATGAGAAAATTTATTTGCCACTTTGCTAAATGAGTGCCTGTATCTGATGTACAAATCTCACCTCAGGCTCCACTCTGGATCATATCATATGGTCCTCATCTGTAGGTTTAGATTGCTTACATGTAGATGTTCAAACTTTAGGGTCTTCTTATTCATGCTGACGTGAAATTTATCATTACTTCATGAACTTGAAGACAACAGCTGACAAATCTAACTCACCTTTAGGTGCACTTAGCAGTGGCTCTGGAGCTTCCCGTCAAAGTAATGTCAAGAAAACAACCTCAACTGTGTGGGCGTTTTATAAGTTGCTCTTCACTACCAAGCAACAGAGAGAGTCAATAAAAGATTTATTAGTCTCTCTAAATTTTTATGAATTCAGGTATTTTAAAATATCTCAGGTGGAACTCATGTCACTTGTAAATGTGATAACACACGTACACCCACTCACCGGACATGGGGCACTTGCATGCATAAATGCGACACATCCACGAAAACACACATTCACTTAACGCTTTCACGCTCACGCCTTTTGCATCCAACCCGTGTAGATTATAGACAGAGATCGAGTATAGCGAGGCTTTTTGCTGAGGTTGTTGTAGAGACTGTAGAAATAGGTCACTGCACTGAACGCACACGTAAGCACACACCCTCACTTTCTTTCACTGAGATACATAGACACACTTGCTTGGACAGAAAAAAGTGCGGGCACACACACACACATGCACTATCTTGGTTCTCTTACTTCTTTTATTGCCACAGCCCGTCCTCAGCCTTTCATGTACCTCTCTTGCCCTCTCAATCTTTGCATTTCATTATTTTGCCCTCTTCATCCCACTTCCCTCTTATCTCCAACTGTAGCCAGACCTTTTCTTCCCCACCGATGCTTGTGTGTGTGTGTGCGTGCGTGCGTGCGTGCATGCATGTGTGCATGTATAAACATGTTGTCTCTATGTGCATCTTCCAGGTCAGTGGCTCTGTAATAGAAGTATGACTATAAGAGGGAGATTAGCCATCAGCACTTGGGTACACATAGTGTGCCGCACATTCACACTCATCTCTACACGTTTCCACACACTCACTCACTGGCTTACCTTCTCATTATAGTGACAGACTACAACCAAGCTCAGTCTCACTCTCCTTTCTCCCCTGCTTACTTTTTCTCCCTCCCTCTCTGTCTTTCTCTTTATAGCTGTGTCGTGGATGAGATGGATTTCTCTGGCATGGAGCTTGACGAAGCCCTGAGAAAGTTCCAGGCTCATGTCCGCGTTCAGGGAGAAGCACAAAAAGTGGAGAGACTCATCGAAGCCTTTAGGTGAGACTGTCAGCTCGCTCACAACCGTGGCCACTCCGACAAACAGGCTCTGGCTTCACTTTTTAATGCAATTCAACACAATAACAGCCCATCCCATCACTGAGCACGGCTGATAAGGGCACTCTGAACTTTTTAAAAATGAAAAGACCCTTTGCCTATGGCCACCTATGCAAAACAGAAAAACAATGGCACGCAACTAACCTCTCATATTTTGCAATAAAACGGAAGCAAAAAAGTATATTCTTATCTCGTAGCCTTGGGGTAGCAGACGTATCAGGAATGGCATACTAATCGGATGACTGTATATGCAAGTGTTTTAACGGGTGCAGCTAGCTCACTGTGGCAGACTCTGATGACACCGAAGCCCTGTATCATTAGCAAATTACACTGATTGCCTGTAACCTTTGACTAAACTCAGCAGCGTTTGATTGTCAGCCAATCACGACAAAGATCTGAGCCACAGGAAATCAGTGTGCGTTCTATGAAGACAGAAATAGACCCTCTATTTCCTGGATAACACTTTCTGGCCAACTCTTCATCTTTTTAGAACCATTTGTATGTGCTGGATAGCTGCATGTCCATTTCCATCCAAAGCCGTACATGAATATGCATAAGTTCATGTTTGGTACTCGCTAGGATTTAGCCTGAGTTGGTTTTCTGCTCATTTCATCAGTGCTGACTCCAGCCCTGCAGTTACTAAAATGTATGAGCATATCTGCTTAAGGAGACTCATTTAAATACCAAGAGTACCTTTCGAGACCTCCTGTGGTTTGCACACTCAGTTTACACCTTTTTGCGAGCTGTCTAGCTTCGCCTCGAACAAACTCGTGGATGGAAACAAGGTTTTTATGATGCTGTTACCCTTTGACTGAAAATTCTTTGAGGCAAAAACAGACAGAAGCAACCAGACAAATAGGATCTGCAACTGCCTCTTCATCCCCTGGCTGCCGCTGTCCTTGAAATGTCCTGGTGATAGCCAAAGATTGCCCTCAGGACTAAAAAGGCAATAAAAATGCCCATCATTGTTTTCTATTTCAGAGTAATTGGTTGCATTGCTTTGTAAATTTAATGTCTCACTGTGGATCTACTGCTTGTTCCCTCAGGGATACCAACAATGTCACCAGCTTGACATGACTTGAGTCACTGCCCCTTTTGAACTCATTAACCAAGATGTCCTTTTCCACTACAGGCATGTGTGATCCCCATAATAAATGTAGTGCCTGTTAGTTAACTGCCAAGAGTTCCTGCATCCTCATTATGCTGCCCTTGTTTGTCTGATTAATTGACTTTGTTGTAGTTTTTTGTGGTATTCAAAACCACCAAAACCAACAAGGTATGGGTCCGTCTTTCAGAACCGCTCAACTTTGCCTCTCTTTCTGTGACACTCCAGCCTAAGTCCAGTCGTTCCCACCTAAGGCCTAAACCTTTGAGCTAAATGCTATCGTCAGCATGTAAACATGTCCACAATGATGATGCTAACCTGATGCCTAGCCAGTAGCGTTTTCCATCTTGGTTTGCATTGCTAATTAGCACATTAGGCAAACAACAGATGGAAGTACAGATGGTGGTAATCCCATTAGTTTTGGAGGTATTTGAACATAAACCAAAATATTGGACATAACGTAATTTTCTCTGATGAAGAAATATTGAAAATGCATTTTATGCTGAGGTTACAGTATATAGTTTCAATACTATTATGAATTTATTTATTTGCCCAGCTGAAACATAAATATTACCGTTTGATGCACCTTACCAGATTGTAGCTTCAAGCTCACTTGCATCTGCAGTCCCCTGGCAGATGTGCGCACCCATTTTATGGAAATCTCCCAAAAGTTGCTGAGATATGATCCAAGCTGGTACAGTAGCACAGCTAATAAAAAAAAAAAACAGATGAGAAATACAGCAACAAAATGTGAATACATCCTTCATTAGTGAGAATCCACTCTTTTATTTTTAAAATTTTGTATGTTGGCCTTTATTTGTAATTGCTGATTTGGTTGTGTTTGTCATGAATCTGATACAGATGTTTTTTTGCTCTAACGTGGACTTTAAAATACTCTAGAAGTGTTCTGTTGGATTCAAGTCAGGGAACATACATACAGTAACCTTTTTTCCCCTTCAAAAACTCTTGTGATTGTTGTAGTGTGCTTCGGATCACTGTCACAGTGGAACATTTCTCCCCTACTGAGCTTCTAGAAACTGGAAGCTACTTTTCAGTCAGTATTTGGATATACAAATATGCATTCATAGAGCCATCTATAAATGTCATCTCCCCTACAAGCTTGTGCACTCATGCAGTGCCATATCAGCACACGCCCACCTCCTTACTTCACCGTTGGCACTGTGCAGTCACTGTGGTAGTTGTTGGATCCCAACTGATCCAAACAATTTTGTTTATTCATTTTGGTTTTATCTAGCCAAAGAATGTGCTGCCACTATTCATCAGGATTATTTTCATGTGTCTTGGCAAAGGCTATTTTTGCAGTTTTGTGCAATTTCATAACCAATAGCTTTGTTCTTTGATGCCATCTGTATAGGCTGACTTGATGCAGTGCCCTCTGCACTGTCTAAGCATCACAGAGCCACTAATCTCCACAGAAGATCCTTGTGTTGAGTCAGGACAGGCACCTATCTGTTTTTTTAATGCAAGGTTTTGTAAATAGTAAATTATTCATGGTCTAATTATTTAAAGGTAGCCACTGCACTTTCTGTTATTGATAGCATGGTTCTTCTTTCTCAGCATTGCTGCAACTATGTTCCAGTTGAGGTTCAGCACTCCACATTTGTCATTTTCAGGTCATTCCTCACTGTGTGAAGCTGTGTTCTATTATTTCACCACCCAGCTGTGGTCATCACAAGCTTGTTTATAACCATTTAGTCAGCTACATGTAGGAATTACATATGAGGCCATTGTTCTCTGCTGAAAACTGAAGACTTGCTCCTGTTGGTTTGGGGTTGAATTACTGCCCCACATGAAGGAGTTTAAATATCTTGGGATTTTGTTCACAAAAGTGTTGGAAAAATGCAGCATGAGATGGACAGACAGATTGGTGCAGCCTCAGCAGTAATGCCAGCATTTGCTAGTCGTAGTGAAAAGGGAACTTAGCCAGAGGGTAAAGTTTTCAATCTAACAGCCAGTCTATGTTCCAACCCTCACCTATGATTATGAGTTGTGGGTAGAGACTGAAAGAATGAGGTCGCAGATACAGGCAGCTGAAATGGGTTTCCTCCATAGTCTGGGTGGGTTCAGCCTTAGTGATGGGGTGCTTGGACGTTCAGAGAGATCCAGAGTTGATGCTCCTTAATGTTTGAAAGGAGCCAGCTGAGGCAGTTTGGGCAGGATACCACATGGGAACCTTCCTGGAAGTTTAAGAGGAGATCCCAGGGTAGACCCAGAATTCACTGGAGGGATAACATATCTCATCTGGCCTGGGAATGTCTTTGAATCCCCAAGGAGAAACTGGAAAGTTTTTGCTGGAGAGAGGGGATGGATGGATGGATGGATGGATGGATGGATGGATGGATGGATGGATGGAAGGAAGGAAGGAAGTGACATGTTACAATCCTGGCTCAGAGGAAAGGAACATGAGGGAGGAGGCAAAATGGGGAAAACAAGTTTTATATTCATTAAGAAAATAGTTTAGAGTGGGGATGAAGTTTGTCAGAAAAATCTGTTCATTATTGGTTTCCAACACTCACTCGTCCATTAAAATGAAATCTGTTTTTTTCTCCCAGCAAGAACTGTTGAGGAAAGAGAGAAGAGAGGAAAAGGACCAGTCATGACACTTCCTTCCTCTCTCCGATTCTGATTTGAGGGCCAATCAGAACACCCACCGCAGTCATCAGTTAATCACATCACACTCAATCATACACTCTGAGCCCCTGGGTGCAGATTATAAAGTCATCAGTGATCTGAGACCACACTCTGTCTGTGGCTGTGAGTATAGGTCAGAAACGAGCAAGCTTTATCGGGACAGCCAGACATCCGATGCCATATCTGTTACGTAACAGTTGTTATGTCATCTGTTTGAAGCGCGTCGTACTCTTGTTGAGAGTAGTTCCTTTATACGAAGTGGTATTTGTGCCAGCTGGCATGCAACTTTCGTATGCAGATATGAAGATAAGGGACCGGGAGCTAGTGTTTAAATAAACTGGTTACATAAGATGGAGATCCGTGCTGGAAAATGTGTGAATGGAACACAAATACATGCCCATACCTACCTCTTTATTTATTCACTCAACTGTTCGCTCGCTCATTGTAAAAATATGCACATATGCACTTACACATCCATGCACATGCCCATTTGCATAATTACACTCACACTTACAGCAGATCTTGCCTTGCATTCGGTCTTTGATGAATTTGCCGCAGAATTACATCAAGTTGGCAAATCAGAGGCTCGTTTGTGTCTCTGTGTGCTTGTGTGTGTGTGTGTGTGTGTGTGTGTGTGTATGTGTGTGTGTGTGTATGCACATGTGCCTAGTATATCTGGCAGGATCTAGTCTCCTTCAAACAAAGGCATTGCTTCTGAACTGGGCTGGTCGACTGATACCATGTGAGTGTTCTGGCCTTAGATCTTGTGTGGAGTGGTGGGAAATGGCTTCCTGCTTGCACAGGTCTCAGATGTGGCCTCTCGCTTGCATATGCTCTGACAAGTGCATAGTACTCTGGAGCAGAGCAGCCCTCTCCATGTCTGCATCCTGCCTGGCTGCAAAGATAAAAGCCTCCCACCACTGAATGGCCCAGTGTGTAAGTGTAAGTGACAGTAAGAAAGATAGGGAGGGAGCTGTGGGGGAAGGAGGGATGGAAGAGAGCGTTTGTGAAGCCTGTGGGCAACAATGGGGCAAAGCAAGTCTAAATGCAGCATCTCTGTCTCTGAAGCAGATCGGGCAGCATCACCTCACCTAGGGCAGAACTATTTTGCGCTGTCAAATGTCTCTTCTATCCTGTCAGTCTTGTTTATTGGAGACTGACTGGTCCTCAAATCTGAGTAGAAGCTACAATCAGTCAGATCATCAAGTAGCGCAGCTGGTATGGTGAGATATCTGCAATAGAATCAATTTCAATTCCTCCAGCTCACAGCAAGAATAAGAAACACTCGCCATGTTGCCTTATAACTTAATCAGTTTGTACTGATCTGCTCTCCCTGATGTTGTTACTGTGACCAATTCAATCACCAAATCCCTGGATTCCTCCCCAGTTCTCTGTGGATATTTTGAGAGATTTTGAAAGAATCAAGAGAAAGTATGGGGATTTATGAATGCCACTGAGGCCAATAACAAAGTTAGGGAGTGCATCATTAAGTTCTGGTACATACAGGAGGATGCAGGATTGTTAATTGAAAAAAATCTGTGAAATAAAAATTTTTTAAAGTGAACATTAGGTTTTGCTAGGTATACGTGAAGAAATGAGAGGAATTTCACATCAAGTCCTGCAGTTTCATAAGTCTTGTACTGCATTTATTTTACAAATTCTTTCAGTTGGTGTTGAAAGAATTGATTCTATTTCTAATTGATTCTATGTCTGAAGGATTATGCTAAAACTACCAAACTGAATCTCATGAAGCCTGGTGGAGAGGTGGAGCATGAGCACAAGTAGAACCCATTAACTTTTGGCGTGGATCCAGCTCACTTCCAGAAATTCGGGATAGGGTGTTGGCAGTGGTGGAGGATGACCTTTTCAAGTGCTCTTCTAGTTTATTTTTCTATTGCTGGGAAGGTATCCCACATTTTTCTGCATGCACTGAATAGTATTCTTACCAAACACTAATTAATAAAATGGTCTGTTGGATTTGTTGCGCAGTGGTTAGATGAAGCCAAACAATATGATCTGTCCGGGGTGCTTTAAATCCACAAATCTGCAATCATGCAGCTGTGATTTATTTATTTTTGTTATTCTAATTCAGACTTGTGGTAGCTTGCAAACACTACGCAATATTATTTTGTTTGTGCTATATTTCATATCTTTGTATCCCGTGTTTATTACACCAGAGAAAAGATTCATGCTGTTATCAAAAGCAACAAGACTCTGTTGCTGTTTGAATGATCACTGGGATTTCAGTGTTCTAATGGTTCTTTGTTGTGTCCTCTGCATCACTGTTGTGCTTTAAAATGTTACTGGAGTGGCTAAAAATCCTGAGATCCAATGTTTAATGAATCACAGAGAGATGTTTGACCCAAATTGTGATATACATTTTCCTGTTTGTCCTCCACAGTCAGAGGTACTGTATGTGCAATCCTGATGTGGTGCAGCAGTTTCACAACCCAGACACCATCTTCATCCTGGCCTTCGCTGTGGTCCTCCTCAACACTGACATGTACTCGCCCAACATCAAACCCCAGCGCAAAATGGGCCTCGATGACTTCATACGCAATCTGAGAGGTTAGTATGTGCATATATGATATGTGCATGCATGTAAGTGTGTGCTTACAAGCTCTACACTGTGCGTTCGTCACTTCGTGGAGTTTGAACTGTCTCTCAGCCAGAGCTGGTATAATGAGTTGCAGACATGCGCCGATATTCATTCCAAACATTTTTATAAGAAGTTTGAACATATAGGAACCATATGCACACACAGCTCAAACTTTCTACTGAGGATCATGAGGAGATTGTTTGGATCGATACGCCAGAAAGAATGATGAGGGAGACAGAAAAGAGAGCAGAAGGTAGGGGAAGTCAAAGTTTTACAACAAGCACTCTCTTATCAACCTCACTTCAACCTCACTATCAGTCTTTTGAGTGACAGCCTCTTGAACTGAAGTAAATTACTCAAAGAGGCTGCAGTTGCCTGCCTCTGCTTGCTACCATCAAGAAAACCATCAGCAGTGCAGGAAGAGATTCCTGATATTCTTGACTCAGAGCTGTGCCCCGGAGACTGTGGCATCGGCCCATTTAATTGAGGCTCACTTAGCGTTAGATTTAACGATAGGATCTTTCGGTTTCCGGAAGCATCTCATCACCTGTGCTGAGCTCCCCAAAGCTTTCAACGGCGTCTCCGTCCGGAGCGTCAGCAGATACATATATTTACTGCAGCCGAAAAAGAAGAGCAGTTTGACTTTTATTTGTACCTTCGGTTAACCCTCGGAACCCCAAAACCCACTGGGGTTTTCAAAAAATTGAGAAAATAACACCATTTATCAGAGTCAGAAATGCAGAAAACAGAAAGATTCATCGAACAGTCCTGGTAGTGTTGTAGTCGGGACCACCTAAACCGAGACCAAGACATGGCCGAGACCACAGTGCATCGAGACCGAGACAAGGTCAAAACTTTGAGGGGTCGAGACCGAGTCAAGACCGAGACCAAGACAAAGCGAGACCGAGACCATATTAAATTTAACTTAACCATTTTATTCAGTACTTATTCAATGTAGTTTTTAGGCAAGTGTAAGGTTGCCTGTAATACTCTTGTCTGCAGCGACAACCATTCAATATGGAACGTATCAAACAAATATTTAATACTTGCGTCTTTATTTTTGTCTTGTTTTCAAAACAATATCAAGCCATGCACAAATATGTACAATTTTCTACAACATATCTTAATCTAGAACAGTGGCCTCTTTATTTCTATTACACCACAAATATTTCTTGTTTGATAAATCGGATATAACTGAACTTGGGTGATTTTTTTTTTAAAGGTGTATTATTGTAAAAGAAAAAACCTGGAACCACTATTCCATAAAACAGAAAGAAAAAACAACGCCAAATATCAGCATCTAAAATGCAATGAAATATAACGTGTCAATGTATCTTCAAAGAGGTCAGACACTGAAAGGCCAAACTACAAGTATTTCCCTGACAAACTGCTGAGGCAAAATACTTTGTTATTCAAAGCTCACCACCAAGTATAAACACATGAAAGGGTTGTTTATAAACACTACAAACAACATGGCCCTTAAAAATTACATCATGGGAAGTGAGTTTAAAGTAGTGTTTGGTTGCATTTTAGAAGCATGAGAGACTGCAACATGTGACCTAAACGTGCACGATGGGGTCTCATTATAATGCCCCCTCTGCTAAAAACCCTCTCTACTTATACACATATTTGTTTTAATTTATACTTAAATTACACAATTGTGTGTTTTAATTCTAAAAAATTGGCACTAAAATTAAGTGTGTACATTGCCAGGCCAAGTTGCATACGTGAGATGGAACTTTTTCATAGACGGGGTGCATAATTTGAAGTGGACACTCCTCTGTCACATCAGTAGCTCTCATCCAAGTGAGCAGCGGTACCGCGGTATGTGCCGCTATGTCAGAGCTAACATTAGCTAACATTGATGGAACATAAACAAAGCTTCATGTGGCCTGTCTCTTTATCGTTTATGAGAAGCGCAAGGCCAACGTAAAACACTACCACATGCCTTTTACCATATACATGTACACAAACACACACATATATATATTCACAAACTACAGCTTGCTAAATTTATCTTGTTCGCTTCGCTAGCGCCATGTAGCGTTAGCTTACCTTTCTTTATGCTTCCTCTCCAAGTGTCGATAAAAGTTTGATATAGTTCCAGCCACCTCAGTGAACGTTGCGTTGCAGAATTTGCATATAGCGCTGGGTTTTCTTTTTGACGTTGATTTACAGATAAACTGTTTATATTATCCAATCACAACAAAGCTGTTACTGAACAAATGAGACAGTTGAAAGGTAGTTCAGTGTTGTCGGTGAAGCCATGGTCTCGGCTGGTCTCGCAGTAAAATCCCGCGTCCTCTGTGCCCGAGACCGAGACAAGACCGAGTAAAAATGCGGTCGAGTGCGAGACAAGACCGAGATCTTCAAAAAGTGGTCTCAAGACCGAGACCGATCTCGAGTACTACAACACTAAGTCCTGGAATTACTCGTCTGTAACTGGGAAGAACCAAATGTGATATATCATCAAAATGACTTTATTCCACATGTGTAATTTCATTTTTGTCCAAAAGTAAACTATTTGCTGTAGCAAGATTTGTTTAAATGTCAAAATATCTGTCCTTGTCTGCAAAATCCTGAAGCCATTAAGAACTCAGCTGCAACCAGTAGTTTTATGACAAAAATGCAAGGACTTTTCAGCTGAACTGGCCTGAAATGCAGGCTGTTTACACAGAGCAGAAAGGAGACAAGTATGGAAACAAATGAGAAATGTAAGTAGAAAAATGTCTCTAGTATGTAGAGTAATAATCTTTCCCTAGCATTGATAACACCTGTTGGCATTAGGGAAAAACATGTGTATTGATTTATTTTTTTTAATGATTTATGGCATTATAACTTTCTTACATTGCACAAAACACATTTTTGAGTTCTCTCAACTTCTAGCTATAGCTTATACTAATTTCATTGCGGTGCAAGACTTTATATTGCAGACAAAAATGAGCCAACAGTGAGTAGAAATGTGACCAAAATGGCCAGAAACTTTGTGGAGTTAAGAGGCTTAACAGAAAAATCCACCACAAAACAAATTAATTTAATCAGTCACCATGTTTTCATAATAATTCATATAATACTCCATAACTCTGTGCTGCTTCTTCCTGATAATGGAACAACTACAAAGACACAATAGCAGCGCACATATTAGGATAAAAGCACACTTTGTGATTCACAGCTGCAAACCCTACAAAGAAATAAAACTAATTTGGCTGTAATATCTTAGAAAGGAAATAATGGAAGCACACAGTCCGTCTCCAATTCAAATTAAGTTTATAGTCGACATAACCATTAGCTTCCTCTGTGGCTGTTGGTAATCTTCCCAGGAATCTGCACAGCAAAATGATTTAAGTCTGCGAACACTTTGAGAAGATAAATATCGATGGACTCACTCCAAAATGTGTCAAGTGATGATATCGTGATTTTCAAGTCTATATTTTTTAAATTCCCAGCTTAAGGAGCTATCTATTGTTTGTGTTTCAAGTATTGACTTTACTGTGTGAAATCAATCGAACATCACGATGCGGATTCTGTTTTAGGGGGATTTTCCTTTTAAAAGCTTCTCTGATCTTCTCTGCGCCCTCGATAATATCCCCATGTTATCTCTTTATGACCATTTGCTGATTTCTCCTCTTTGGTGATCTCATCCTTCGACTTTTATATATTGAGTCACGCACATTCACTCAGCCCACATCGACTTGTCGCCCTTTGGAGTTTCTTTGGAACAAACAGCAGCTGTGTTTACATTAAAATTTAGATTCTCGAGTTATGTCTTTTTTACATCCATGTTTGCGAGCTCGCAGTCTCCATCCTGGCGGCTTGAGCTGACGCTTTTCTCAACATTTCCACTAGACTCATGATCAGAATAGAATGACACTGGAAAATGTTACCTGTGAGCTCAGCTGACATTTACATTTATTCGTTTGACAGTCATTTTCCTCCAGAGGAATGTATGAATATGCCCTGCTGCGTGCTAACATAAGACATAAATAAATTAACAGCAGCAGCCCACTCATAAAAACATCACTCCATAGCACTACAGTGTGTCTTTTATACCAACTGTTACATAAACATATAGCATATCATGCACTATTTGGCAGAAGGGGATGGACAGATGAGGTCCTGACAGTTGCGCAAAATGTTCACTCAACCATTCAGAACGTTTGAGTTTGACATTAAACGTTTGAGTTTCAGTTCTCACATTATCTAGACAACTTTAAAAAAAATGGTTGATTGATATTCATTAATTCAGATTTGATGCTGTGTTTCAAGCACCATGACTGGAGCTTAGAGCAGAGCCACCTGTGGCTGTGGTGACAACTCCTGCTTCATGTGACCCCTTGAATTCTCTCAGGTGTGGATGATGGAGCGGACATCCCCAGGGAGATGGTTGCTGGCATTTATGAGAGGATCCAGCAGAGAGAGCTGCGCTCAAATGAAGACCATGTCACATACGTGGGCCGTGTGGAGCAGTCTATCCTGGGCCTGAAAACTGTGAGTAATGTCTGTGTTTTTGTACCAGTCATTCCCCCTTTTTTTCATTTGAGCAAGCTGTCTGTGCTTGTTTGTACAGTCTCCTTTCTCCCATGTCATGCATTATTTTGGTGCAGTCTGTCCTCTGCTCGGTACTAGCTGTCATCTCCATCTCTTTAACCTCGTCTCTGCAGATCCTCGCTGTGCCCCACAGACGTCTGGTGTGCTGCTGTCGTCTGTTTGAGGTGCCTGATGCCAACAAACCTCACAAACAGAAACTGTCCCAGCTCCAGAGAGAGGTCTTCCTCTTCAATGACCTGCTGCTGGTGAGGAGTTACCACCAAAAACACATACCAGCGTGAGTCATATATGATCAAATGTGTGGCCAAATGCAGCTTGACCATGTTTGTGTATCTCTAGATCCTCAAGCTGTGTCCCAAGAAGAAAAGCTCAGCCTCATACACCTTCTGCAAAGCTATGGGGCTCCTGGGAATGCAGTTTCACCTCTTCAGCAATGAATGTAAGATGCTGTTTTACTCTGCGGCAATTTATTCCCTGTGCAGTTCCACCCTTATGCTGGAACTTGCTGAGCCAGCCGTCCACAACACTGTCTGTCAATTCAGTGTCAGGACCCAGACTTAAAGGAATTGCCAAGGGGTCAACAGTGAGACGAAATTAACAGAATGTTGTCAAGTTACAGCAGATATCTTTCAGGAAAGTTGCTTGCTGCCATGTATTTAATTTGTACTTTTAAAAGAAAGGTTATTGTATTTATTCATTTTACAAGCTCTAGTCTAAAGATCACTTTAAAGTAAGTGACATTGCTGTATCTTTATGCACTCCTTTTTGTAGATTTCATTCATGAACATTATTGCTGTTTTTCTCTCTAGTTTTATGCTTTCGGCCTGCAGGTAGAAGTACGATCGTACTTTTTGGTCTTCCGTGCCAGTCAGGCAGAATTCTGAAGGAAATATACACTAACCTTCAAAAAACAACTCATCACTTCGAGGTTTCAGTGCAGTAAAAAAAATAAAAATACAATCCCACACGCTGTCAATCACTTCTCCTCCCATAACTAGCATGGTTTCAATCCTTAGACTCTCCTCGGGGAAGCAGCATGAACTTTCCTGATGGAGGTCTGAGGGGTTCAGAAACAGCTCAGTGACTTTATTAAAGGAGATGATGAGACTGAAGGCTTATGGGCAGGCAGGTAACACAACAGTTCTGAGCACAAGGGACACAACAAGCTGCAAAATGACTGGGAGGGCTGGGATGTATGCAGGCTGGACAAAGTGGGAACAGGTGTGTGAGTAGGTGGGATATCTAGAGAAAGCCTGAGGACATTGGGTGAACGGATGGAGAAGGACATCATGAGACTTTGTTAGCAGTAAGAAAACACATATTAGTTGAGTCCCCATGATTACGATTCAGAGAGGCTGAGTACAAGCAGAAAAGGTTTATAGGGCAATTTGCAATCAAAGTAAGGACAACTGCACAGTAAAAATTATGAATTTATAGTCATTTAATATGTGGGTTCTCTTTTCAGTTCAATTAATTATAATTTCAACTGAAAAAGCAGCAATTCACAACATGCATCATCTCAAGGCAGCTCATGTAGTAAGGTGAAGACTATTGAAAAATAAATAAAAAATAAATACATTTACTTTAACTTTGGGTGACCAGTATAAAGAATAAAATGTTTGCCTTGCTCATCTCAAGAGCTTCGGTTGTAGTGTTCAAGAGGCCATTAATCCAGTCAAGGATAAATTCTTGCACGTATTCTCACTAACAGCCTTTTTATGAAACAAGAACTGCAACAAAGCCGAAGTCTTCAGATTTAAAGGCCTTGCTTTTTCTCTTGCTTGGGTGTTTTATCAATAGACTATGCTCATGGTATCACCATGCTGAGCCCGTTTACCTCAGAGAAGAAGCAGCTGGTGAGTTTCTGTTCGCCGAGCGGAGAAGAGCTCAGGAAGTTCGCCGAAGAGCTCAGAGAGGCCATCGCAGAGGTCAACGAGATGGAGCAGATACACATCCAGTGTAAGAAAAGCAGCACGACATCCTCTGCAAATGCAAACAAACACACACAGCACTGCATGCAGCTGGTTGCAATCTTTCTTTCTTGCATTGCAGGGGAGTTGGAGAGGCAGCAAGGCATCCAGCCACACGGCTTACACACCAACGGCGGTCAAGTGGACACACACACCGGACACGGCTCCCCCTCAGGTGCTGGTTTAGCTCGTGCAGCGTATCACATCGTGCATTAGTCATTACAATGCATACATTACTCGAGGGAATGTAGAAAATAGCACGGCTTCATTGAAATGAGGTGCATGGAAAAGCACACATTGAAATGGAAACCAAAAAACAAGAGTGGATGAAGGTCAAAGGGGTTAAACTGTTACTGTCACTCTTCTTGTTAAAGAGAGAATGAGTTCTTTTTTCTGCTGCAGCTCCCAATTCAGCTGCAAATTATCATTTTTTACCTTGTGCATGGGTTAAACCAACAAGTCACTGTTCGGATTTGTTTGTTTAATCGGCACAACAACTGACAAGTTTTGTTTTCATCAAAGTTTACATGCAGGACTGTTAGTGGTACCTGTGCACTTTGCACTACAAATAAGAGACCTTCTCATCAAATTCTGGGCAAGAAGCAAATTAATGCCCCCCTTGAGTTAATCCTCTAACTAAATGACATTCCCCCGTGTGTGTCTGTTTTTGATGTTCTGTATATGAAGCTAATATCTGCCTGTTGACTTTCTAATGGAGCTATTTTCCCCCGCAGGCCAGCAGGATGCCTACGATAAAACCGGCAACAACAACACAGTGGAGGTGAGTGCCAAAGCTACTCTTGTCTCCCCCAGGTAAGTATCTGCGTCTCCAGCGCTGTGGGTGTGGTTTTGTATGGGAGTGTGTGTGTGTGTGTGTGTCGGGGGGGTTAGACAGGGACTGTGCCTCGTCCTGAAAAGAAAGTGCGCTTTATGCTTTGCTTTAAAAGAGCTCCGCCTGAGGCACCTCCCCAGTATGCAGCCAAGGATACAAAGGCCGCTGAGAAGAGCTGCTGTAGTGGCGCTACAAGCAGCCTCTTTCTGTGCCTCAAGAGTAGATCAGCAGCGACTCTACTCGCTATACAACATCCCTTCTTTCATCAGCTGCTGCTTGCCAGCCTTACTGTATAAGCCATTGCAAGCCACCATAAGCCAGGCTGGTTCCTAGAATACCATCTACAAAGCCAGATAAGCTTGATACTGTTAACAGTCTGTGAGTGAGTGTGTGTGAAGTGTGTGAGTGGGTGTGTATGAAGTGTGTGAGTGGGTGTGTATGAAGTGTGTGAGTGGGTGTGTGTGTGTGTGTGGGTGGCTGTGTGTCTGTAAACCAGCCCCTTCCTTTAACTAGGCATAGTGATAGAAGCTGTTCTTTTCCCCTCTCCAGTTTTTCTGTTTTATTCCTTTGCCCATTCTCTCTCCTCTCTTTCTCCTGCCTCTCAGTCAGCCCTTTAGAGTTGTAAATTATTGTGTTAGGGAGACACCACGCCCTCGGTGTCGCCTCTCTCCTCTCCTGGCACCCCTTTAGCTTCTCATTCTCCCACTCATTGACCACGTCGCACACCCGCACACACAAAAATCAAAGCGTTCCCACCATAATTTCTGACCGAACTCTCTCGTTACCCCACAACCCTTTTTCTCTTCCTGGGCTGGTGTGTTTAGAAACATGATTGAGACAAATCATGTAAGGAGATGATAGAGAGAAAATGTAAGGAGAGTGTGTGTGTTTTGCATGCGCTCGCTCTGCACACTGCCTGCCTGCATGCCTGCATGCCCATGTGCGTAACACACCAGAGGGCTGCGTAGAGGCTGCGTTCAGGCTGGTAACTCCTCATGCGTTCTCTGACTGTTCCTAAACTAGGTGTCAATTCACAACAGGCTGCAGACCTATCAGCTGAGCCAGCCCAGCATTGAGTCCACGCCTCTGGCCCTGGCTGCACCTCCCGCCCTGCTCAGCCCCGTCCCGGCCGGAGAGCTCCGTCCAGAAACACTCATCCAGTGTCAGCAGATCGTCAAGGTGATCGTCGTGGACCAGAGCGGGCGAGGGCGGATGGAGGCCTTCCTCAGCCAAGGCCCGGCCACCCATCAGCTTATCCAGTCAGCCCTGTCGACGCCGGTCCGCATCCGAGAGGGGGACGGCCCCCAGCCCCCACTCCCGCCTCCCCCTCCACCTTACAACCACCCTCACCAATTCTGCCCCCCTGACTCCCCCATGCCCCTTCACCACACCATGCCTCTCACCCGCAGGCGCAACTCCAGCGGCTCCCGCAGCATCGTTTGAGTCATCAGCTATTTCGTGAACCCTGTGGGGTCAGACGCAGCCCTCACACGCAACAACACATACATGCTGGAGCACATTCGACTTGCTTTGAATCGTAAGATAAAGGCAGTGCAAAAAAACAAACAAGAATATACTGTATGAGTCGAAGGAAAAGGACACCAGGAATCAATTTGGGTCTTGACAGAGCTGTGTTGTTTTTGGAGTAGCTTTGATGGGATTTCTGAACTTTTCTTCTTTCCTTTGTCTCCAACATGTCACCTGGTAGCTGATGTCTGTCTAGATTTCACACTCTTCAAGGGTTATCTCAACTTTGCATTCCTAAATGTCACCTGTCCAGCAAATGTGTCTGTGAGCTTTGACTGTGAAATCAAGAGTGTCAGAAAAGCAGCCCCGGCGTCCCTGAAAGGACACGAGATCACTTTCAATGGGAAGGACAAAATTACATTTTTTTGATTTCTTTCAGGATATTGATGTTGACGTCTTTCATTGGTCCAGGTTTCAGCATTTCATACCACACTCAGAGGGGAATCCTTTCAGCACAGCTAATCTAGCTTCTCTATACTATAATCGTTATTTTTCTCATCTCTGCATAATGTGAAGAAACAAGAGTACCAGCTTATTTGTTCCTTCATTTTCCAGGGAACAGATAATTATGCGTGAAGTAGAACGTGAAGAAAAAGCTAAATGGCTCTCTACTGTGTCATGTACAGTACAAGTGTAGCAAAGGGAGGATGCTGCTACCCGCTAAACTAACCTAAAACGATATCCTGACGACAATCACGTGTCTGTACTTCATTGTTGTGCTAAACTTGTGCAGGCTGATATGCTCACAGTAGTGTGTCAGAGGCCTGATTCTGGTGAGTTGTTCTCTCACAGAGCTCAGGAAAGAGTCTGCTGCACTGCAATATAGAACACTGTAACTGCACCTCTGAGCTGTACTGAGAGCAGAGTGCTTGTGTACTGTGTGTTCAGTCTGCTTACTCACGGGCATCAGGGAGTCGGGCTGGTAATTCATCCAAGACGAGGCTAAAACAGACAGATGAAGCCTTTCCCCTCCTGTACATTTACTCCTAATGGGTTATCTAGTGTGAATATTGATGTTACCTTTGGTTTTAGGCAACATTCCTGTCCAGAAAACTCTTTTGTTATTTTTTAAGCTTTATTTTAAAAATGAAGTAAAACTACTCCACAGAGTAGACCAAGGTCACCTCACAAAAGCATCCCTCCCCTCTCACCTATTATATTTTCCTTAAGCAATGAAAATATTATATAAGCAGAGATGCATTTCTGTACTGAATGTTAAATCAGGGGGAAAAACTGAAGATGTCTATGGAAATAATTATTGATTTCATCACTGTGTCGTCTGTCCAGTGTCGATGGTTTCGAGCTTGAGCCAGTTTGTACAGCACATCACGAGTCATCCGACCGAGACATACCGAACACGTCCTGTACCTTTTGCACCACAGAATATATTGGATATATTGTAAATAGATAATATAGATTTATTCTGAAAAAGTGATTGGTTTGCCCAGTGTGTGTATCTACGTATGTATTTGTACAGAGAAAAACTCTAGTTTAAAAGAAAAAACAGATATTATAGTTATCATAGCGATTATTATTATTATTATTATTCTTCACACGTAATATCAGGGGGTGTCCTAAATGCTACTGCTGTGAGAGATGGGAAACAGGCAGCTTTTATAGAATACACTCCAGTTACCATGGTAACAAACACTGACATTATTACAGATTCATCATTAAATTACCATGTCATGTTATTACAGGATTATTAAGAGATGGCTGTGTCACCTGTTCAGGTGTGTAAAGGGCTATGCTGTATTGGTGAATACGTACAGTAAAACCACAAGTTACGCACACACAAATGCACACACATATGCAGTCACACACAGATATATCAGCAAGTGCACACATGCTCACACGCCCACACACTCTAATGTACACAAACACGCACATAGCTGCCAAAGCAACAAATTCAGCTTAAATTTACCTTAGAACCTGCTTGATTTCTCAAGTCAGCGGCCCCACTTTGTTTACTGTAAACTCTGACTGACTCGTGTTATACCGCATGATATTTTTTTGTTTCGTTTTTATTTTGTTGTTTTTTTTAATATTATTTACAGTACACGGGAGGAGTTTGATTCTATGTTTGTATCATTATTGTCAGGGCATGTTGGGTTGATTGATGTCATTTTCTCCTCTCTCTGCTTCCTCCCTCCTTTTTCTGCCCTTACCCCCTGCTTCTCCGTGGTTGTCATGGAGATGCACCAATCTGCATCCTCACTGTGGAGCACTGTCATTAATCTTTGCACCCTCACAGTATTTCTAAAAAGGAGATTTCTTAAAGATCAACATGTTTACTAATGGAATTTCTAAATTTTTTCTGTTTGAAGAGAATGAAAGAATAAAGTAGTTTTTACTCTCGCTCTTGGACTGTCCATCTGTGTGCATCAACACCAATATCGCCTCTGCAGTGCCTGTAGCTCTCTCTGCCTTTCTAATAAATGAATTTGCACCAGGTGTGCAAGGAGGATCGTGGAATGAGGGAGCTTATGGGAAATCAGTCTCTGCTGGTGCTCCTGTGTCATCCCGGCACACCGGGCCTGAACTCATTCGTTAGCGGACATGGTTGGCCCCAAAGCAATACTGAATCCGACTTGTCACATCTGTGTGTTGCAGTGAATCTGCATGCGTGTGTGTCTGCGTGATTTCAAGTACGTAATTTTCACTGGGAGTCTCATTCTGTATTCTGTGGACTCGTTTGTTTTTGACTGGGCCTTTGCTTGATAGCTGCGGGGGAGGGAGAGCGGAGTGCATAACCGCAACTGTGGACACCTCAGTTACGTGGAAGGCATCCTAACCATTAGGCTAATATGGCACTCTCTTATTCCATCCTCCAAAGACAAGACCAGCAAAAATGGTAATTTGTAATTTTCTACTGCAATATCAAAAACGACTACATGTGACGGCTGTGGCTCTAATGCAAAAGGCCTCCAGTGTTTTTTTCTGTGAAGTTTCAAGGCCAGAAAAAATGCAAGTTACTTTTATTTTTGCAAATCACTCTTGAGAAAGGATAAACAACACATTGACACAGACAGAGTTACAAAGAGGCTTGGAAAACAACAACAATACCATTTTGGCTGAATAAATTATCTTACAAAAACGTAGATGATATCAACATAATAAAATTACAGTGAAATCAATTTGTGCAAAGTACCTGCAGGCTGACAGATGTGATAGCGCTCTCACAATCAGCTCACCCCTTTCTCTCTTACCCCTGTTGCTTCTCTCAGTTTCTGTTTCTCTCACCCTCTTCGGAAACCAGTGGACAAGAGGTGCAGGAAGGAGAGGACTGCGCTGAGAAGTAGGTTTGAAGTGGAGCAACAAAGTCTTAGTCATCAGACAGACCGTTCAGTTCAGACTGTGGTGTTCACCTCCCGTTCATCCACGTTCATCCTCTAACTCTGATTGGTGGAGGCGGTTCTGTTTAGGGTTTGTGCACAGGTCATGTGCCAATGACCCCGAAAGAATACTCGCAGGTAGAGGCATACCTCAGATTTTCACATAGTGGTCTCTTCCCATTCCAGTTCAACGTCACCTGCAGACCAACAAATGAGTGGTGTGAGCACTATGCTGTGGACTGTGTATGTGTGTGTGTTTACATGTTGTTTACCTTCCATGGCATCCAGGGAGTCCATCTTCTCCAGAGCAGAATAGCTAACAAACCAAATGGACTGGCTGTTGCCTTTGTTGTTTAGCAGCTCCTGCGTACTTTGGTGCAGGAAGATGTACTGAGCCTGATAACACACACAGATACTGTACTTTTAGACTGTGTTAATCTCACACTGATGAAGAAAATACCACACCTTTTGCTACAGATACCTTCTAGTGTCACTCCTTCATTCTATTTCCCACGGTTATCCACAATTCTTTTCTCTTTTGTTATTTGTTACTGTCTGTCAGACTCCCCTCTTACCTTTTGTAGTCACATCTTTTGTTGTCTGCCAGACCTCTTGATTCAATTACTTTTTGTTCTTTATTGTATCACCCTCCGTTACTGATTAGCAACCATATGCAAATCAACCACTATTCACCCTTGTATTTACATACGCCCCCCCTCCTAGCCTCTGACCCACTCTCTGACCATCCTTATAAAGCGTAGACTCTGAAAATGTTCTGGGTCGGCTTACCATCACAGGCTCATGCTGTGTTGGTAAGCCCACCGTATGCCAGAATACCAATAAACACCCCACTACAGCAAACTTCAAAAGACTAAGAGTGAAATTTCTTCAACAACACTGGACCCATAATGATATATAAACAACAGAATTCTCTTTACAAAACAGCAGAAAAAGGTGTAAATTGTCCAGACTTTTTACAACATTATCATTTAAGAAGTCAAACATCAACTTAATCATGCTGAGTAAAACGTATTTTGTATCTTTATGCAGCGGCTACATCAGTCATTGATGTATGTGGTCCATGATAATAATGGTGCCTTAAAAGATGCTCCTCTCATGAATATGTTCCCCCTCTCGTTTTCCATGTTTTTTTTTTGTTGTTGTGTGTTTGGTTTTGTTTTGTTTTTGGTTCTGTGACCTCATCAGAGTCCTTCCCAGGCTGAATCATCCACCTTCCTGAACATGAACAACATCATTTACTGATATGTCCTGTGGCATAGAGATAAACCCAAAATAATTCATATGTGAAATTTTGATTTATAGTGAATTTTGATTTGACCATTACGGTTTCTTCTTGTGTCTTCCATAAACAAGTGAAAAAAGACGGTAAGACATTGTGTTAGAGTTGCTAACTATAAATTTAAAGCACTTCTATGTTGTTTTTAATTTTTTTATGAAAAGTATCATGTCCAAAATTATTCATTTTCAGTAATTAGTGCCAAAGCCTTCCTTTGTCAGCACAGTAATCAAATGGTTCTGAAAAGCGCCAACAAGCTTTTCGCATGTCTCTACTGGGATTTTGGACCACTTTTCTATTACGATGATCTGCAGGTCTTTGGGGTTGAAAGGCTTCTTTGCTATTACATTCTTGACGGGATTCAGGTCTGAACTCTGGCTGGACTCCAGAATGTTTCCTTTTATCCTTGTCTTGACCACTTTGGCTCTGTGTTTCAGGTTACTGTCTTGTTGGACACTGTCCAAGGTTTCTGCTGATTGCCTCATGTTTTCCTTTAGAATCTTAATGTCCTCCTCTTTTTTCTTGATGCCGTTTACTTTGGTAAGGTTCCCTGGCCCATCGACTGATATAAACACGCAAAGTAATACATTTCCAAAAACCATTCTGGGATGGTGTTTTTGGAGTGGAATGATTCTCCTTTCTTTTAGCATACAAAAGCCTTGTCCCTGAATCCAAACAATTCCATTCTCATTTCATCCCACCCAAGAACTGATGACCAAAAGCTTTTTTATTTGTCTAAGTGAGCTTTCCTAGGGATAAGTGAACTGCGTGCCTGTCTTAGTGGAGTTTTCCTGGTCATCATTCACGAAGACCAGCATTGTGCAGTGTCTGCTGCAGTGTGTATTTGAGATACTGTTACCAGAATTGCTGAGATTTACCAGCCGTGGTAGTTAAGCTGGGATTCCTCTTGGCCTCTCACATGACCATTCTTGCCAGGGGAGGAGTCACATTTGGTTGCCTACTGTGCCCTTTTAGATTTATTACACTGCAGAACTGTTTGTGCTTTCTGAATATGCTTTCCACTGGCAGTTGAAAATATTTGGATATGGCTTTAGAGCCTTTCACTGTCTTGTGAGAGGCCACAATGTGCCATTCTCTCTTAGTGATGGAGCAACAGTTGTCAATTTATATTGTGCTAAAATCCACTAGAACATGGTAGAAATTACCAGGACCATTTAGAATAGGATAGAAGCTGCATTTTTAGAAAGGAAATGCAACAATTTGGAAAAGTTTAATTTTGAAAGTCATTTTCAGTAAAAGGGGGCTGCACAGTGGCTTGGTGGTTAGCACTTTCGCCTTGCAGCTAGAAGATTCGCGTTCTAGCCTTCCCGGGATCTTTCTGCATGGAATTTGCATGTTCTCCCTGTGCATGCATGGGTTTTCTATGGGTACTCCGGCTTCCTCCCACAATCCAAAAACATATTCAGGTTAATTGGTAAATTGTCCGTAGGTGTGAATGCGAGTGTGATTGTATGTGTAGCACTGTGATAGACTGGTGGCCTGTCCTGGGTGTCCCCTGCCTTCACCCTACATCAGCTGAGACAGACTCCAGCTACCCGCTGTGAACCTAATGAGGATTAAGCGGTGTATAGATAATGGATGGATGGATTATCAGTAAAAGCGTATTTAAAAAACAAATAGTTCAGATCAATCAACACAATGCCTTCCCGTCTTTCATCACATGCTTATGTCATTACCAGCCAAAACAAATGTACTAGTGAAATAAAAATACACTATAAATAACAATCTGGCTATGAGTAATTCTGGGCTTAACTGCATGACACATTGTAGCCTATCAAGGCTGATTTCAAAGCAAATGAACTTTGTGTGCTTCTCTCTGGCTGCATTTCACTTGATTCATTCCTTCACAGTTTATCGCTGTCATCTGGGGATGTGGAGATAAAAGTTTTACACTTCGTTGCAGCACACAGCAGGAGCAGTCTGACTACATGACAGGGTTAAATACATCCCTAATTCAACTCAATTATCAAGGGAATCTTTTCTTTGAAAGTTAAACACATAAATGAGCACATCTGAAATTTTAGTTCTAATTGTCATTAACAGTCATTCTACTTGACAATGGAAAGTACAGCAGGAAAGTGGGATGAAGTAGCTGTGTCAGATGTGATAGACTTCTAGAATAACCTAAACGATTTCCTTTGTAGTCACTAATGAATAAGCGGCTCAGATATCACGGTTTACCCGTTCCCGTGTTTAACGCTGCTTGAAAAGGCACTCTGCTCCAGTATCTCAGCAATGATCCTTCCGAGTTGATAAAATAATTGATCTGAATGATGGTCTCTTACATTATACTAATAGCTGGCATGGCACACTGAGCACTGGAGTCCTAAAGAATCACGCTCTCACACAGAAACAAACCTCACTGCCAAAACATGGGCACGTAGAAATGGGCAGAACATCTAGAAATAATGAAACAAAGATACCGAGAAGAAGAAGAAGAGGCGCTCTGCAGTAGATACATAAATAGGCACCGAAGTAATTTTAAGGATAGATTCATGCTGTTTCAAGAGGGGAATCCTGCTCAGCACTTGCCTTTAATCCACTGCCAGATCATTCCTTTTGTCAATACAAAATTTTTTCCAAATATTTCCAGATGGGGATGGGATCACAGCAGGGCATGAAGTGAAAAGTAGGACAACTACACTGCTATTGATGGGTCTTTGATGATTCTTAAGTGCATTGGAACAACTTAAGATAAAAATACAGGTCTGTCTTTTGTTTACTCTCTCTCTAGGTTATACAAAAATAAAATGCGCTGCTATTTCACGTCATCTTACCAGATTCTGCACCATACACATCCTCTCCCTGCGCAGTTCAGCCACCAGCCCATAAATATCCACGAATTCGTGATCTCTGACATGCTGAATGAGGTGATCGAGGGCAATAAACACACCTGTCCTTCCTACACCGGCACTGAGGAAATAGCGAGAGAACAAACACATTTATGAGAGAGCCATTCGTGACTGTTATTAGTTAACAGAATAAAGAGGTCAGTGAATTACTATAATTCATGCACAGTTACCTGCAGTGGACTGCTATAGTGGTGTTTTCGTGCCTGTGCGCCCGGACAGCTTTGACAAACTTAATGAGTGTGCTGCAAGAATCTGGTACTCCATGCTCAGGCCACGATGTGTAGTTAAAGTGGCGGACCAAAATGTAGTGTCCATGCTGCAGAGAAGTGTTTACACATGACACATGACAAGAGATCAAGGTATATTTCTGGTGGATGCACGTGCTGATATTTGACAGTTTTCGTATTGTAAAAAAATTCCAAAACCAATAATAAATCCGTAAAGGACGATACAATCAAAAACTATAAAAGTCACATTCGTGTTCACACTGGATGACATGATTCTACACTAAAACACGGGCACTGTTGTTTATTTTCACTCAGTCCCAAATTATCCTGCTGCAGGTGGTGAAACGCATCACAAAAAAAAGAAAAACTTCCTGAGGTGTGCTCAACTGAATCCCCACACTGTCACGTTTTTCTGGCTTTTACTGCATCAGACCCTGCTGAAAATTGCATCAGTGACTTAAACGCAGCCATTTCTTCTTGAATACAGTAGTAGGTCTGCAGGAGACTGAAACACAAAACGTTGTAAAGCAAAAATGCAAGCTTTCTATCTCTCATGGTGTGTGTTTATAGATGTACAAACATGGACTGTCTGCATCACATTTGTCTCACTTAATCAGTAAATAAATCCTAGATCACTATTTCACACTAGAGCCAGACTTACTCAAATGAAGCCTTTTTTTTCCTGCTCGCCCTTTCTGACTCATGATTTTTTTGGCAGTAAAATAGATGACATTAGATATCAAATTAGTTTTTCATCTTCAGCTACATTTGTGGAATCATTTGAGCATTATGCTGAATCCCAGTCAGTCTCTGTTTAAACAGAGTTGTACACTACATGTGCACACAGCTTATCACACCACAGCTCGTCTCGGCTGTCAAACCAGACGCCTGCCTCGTCTCTCTATCAGCTTAACTTTTCAAACATCTCACAACATTCTGGGACCTTCAGTGCTGAATATTGGTAATTCATCAGTTACGGCTGTCCTTACTAGCTTTAAAGATGCTTTGGTTATAAGAAATGCCACCTTGATCACGTGTCTTCTAATAATATGCAACCAGATTCTGGCATTCCCTTCTTTTCAAATGTATTTCAAAAAGCTCTGAAAAGCAGCTTTCTGTTCACAGTCATCTTTTCCGATTCTGGACTGGATACACTGAAACGACACTCACTAAAACTTGATAATCTTCTGCTTTTGACTACATAGCTCATTGCCTATAAATGTAGTGGATGATCATTATTAAAGGATCAAACTAAAGACTGCTAATCTGCTGTAAAAAAAAAAAAAAAAAAAAAGAAAAGGATGGAAAATCATTTGCTGCTCCTAACGTCTGATAAAACTGAAATGCTAATTGGCCAGGACCCACATAAACACCAGTCTGACCAGTTAATATGAACAGACTGTGTGATGGTCTCACAACCAAGAATCTAAGTGTATCTTTTGACTGAACTCTCTCCTTTGATCAGAACATTAAAAACATCAAATACAGGATATAATTTTAAAAATATATGTTTTACATGTTTGTTTCCTCCAAACTGATGGTATTAAAAGTATTTAAATTCATTTTAACTTGGGTGACCCAGTAGTTGAATAATGGATAAATGCCACATGGTCACATTTCCCTTGAGCAGCAGATCGACCGTTTAAATCCCAGCCGGAGATCATTTCTTCTTTTCAAATCTACATTTTCCTTCTCTTCACTGTCCCTTAGAAAAAAATACCATTTTTTTTTGATAGGATGCCTCTTTAGGACTTTCCTATTCTTGCCTAAATAAAGCCAAACAAGCACACCATGAACAAAAAACCGGAACAATACATTTTATTGTGCATTTTTAAATGCACAAAGTCAATTAGACTGGATTTTCCCATACATTTTTCATTCTAGGAATTTTAATGAATAATATAATAATATCTCTATAATTAGTAAAGAATAAAACTGGCAATGTCTGTTTTTTTTTAGCTGATTTTGAGTTCACAGCATGCACATGTACAATCCACGTGTTATGTGTGCTCTGTGAGTGTGTGTGTGTTGTGTGTGTTGCGTGATCATGAGAGATTTTCAGTTCAATACCTTTTCCACTTTCAGGGTTCTGACAGTCCAGTCAGGAAGGACTTCCTCTGACACTTTTGAGATGAGAATGTCACTAAACACTGTCATCAGCTTGTTGTCATCGTCCGGCCAGTACTGGTGACACCGGCTCTAAAATGTCACACACACACACACACACACACACACACACACACACACACACACACACACACACACACACACACACACACACACACACACACACACACACACACACACACACACGCATGCATTCACACACGCACACGTACACAGATAAACACAAACATACATCAGATCTTCAGAGCAGACATAACTCTCCTGGGAATGAAGCCAGTTCTCTGAATGCTGATATTAGTGGCGTTTCATAACAGTGTCAAATCTCTCATGACGCACTCTGCCTTTCTCGTAACAGTGTGTGAGCATGGCGATGGTGCGAGTTCCTGTTTCCCAGATCATCCTCCAAAAGTCAGCCACGGTGCCGGGCAGAGGACCCTGGGTGGCGATGAACTCATTAGGACACAAGTAGCCCTACAGAGACATCGAGAAAGACACAGGGATGCATGTTGAAACTTAAAAATCTACCAGACAGAATCACGATTCTCGTTTAGAAGCTGGTACTCACTGAGACAAAGCTGGCATTGATGTAGTCTGAGCCCGCAGTGCCTGGTTCTGACAGCAGTTTCACTCTGTTGTTGTTGTCTAGACACAGAACAGTGAGAAGAATGCAGTTTAAACGTAGGAAAAGCAGCTGCGATCAAACCGTGTTATGGTGAAATCCATTTACAGTTTATAACAGAGCTGCAACACAGAACCAGTTTGGGCATACTGTAAGTATTGCAGGCCTGAAAAGCTAATTTTCAGTCTGACCACATACAGGGTTTGATGTTGGGGAAGCGATTCTTGGATTTGTTCCAGGGTAGGTCAGCGTCTGTGGTGGCCAGGTCCTGCAGCAGTTTTGGGAGCTCCTGGAGGCATAAATTTGAACACATCAGTATTCACTAAAACGCATGCATAAAGCTAAAGGTCAAGGACGCTATTAATAATTGCTAAAGGAAAAATTATGAACCTGGAGTGAAAGAAAAAGCAAAAAAAAAAAAGTAGCCTTTTGACGTGTCTTCTACTGGTAAGCTTAAAACTAAAAGGTATTAATCTCTATTGTTTTGACTTTGAAAATATTAAACATCAGAGGTCTTGTGAGGTCTCTAAAGAGTGTTTGGTTCTAACATGGTTGCAGTATAGTGACACAAAGTTTTGTAATGACTATATACCGCATCAGTGGTCCTGGTTTATGTTAATATTTGCAGCATCTTGTATTATTTTATCTCCAAACATCCGATAGTATTTTATGCCTCCCACTTCTGCAGCAACAAGAATAAAGCTGGCATTGATTTTGTCTACCAGCAGCAGCCAATCCTTCACACTCCAGTATTTTTGTAAATTGAAGACAATTTCCTAATGTTTCATTTCTATTCATATATTTACGCTGTATGGGTTGATAAGGTCCAGGTTGTAGGCAAACACTTACAGCAAACTCCTCCTGAAACTTGGCATTGTCATTGGCACACAGATCCTCTATGTGCTGCAGGAAAGACTTCTTGTTGACAGGCCTGTCAGCCAAGGCAGGAGAGAAATACACTGAATGTGACAAACAGAGAGATGTGCAATAACGCCACAACAATATGCTATTTTTTTGTGCATACTTATTCTAGGTTACAGGCAGTACTGAGCAGTACAGAACACGCTGATTTATGCTTCAGCTTCTGCGTGCACATTCGCATTATTTATACAGGGTGACTTACTTGAGCGATTTCCTGTAGCTGAGCAGCCTGGACGAAAATAGACAGCAGAAATCAACCCAAAATAAACAAATTAACTCAATAATCACAGCTCACATTGTGTTATTTCTGTCCATGACTGCTTAACTGATCCTCACTGCTGAAAATGCATGGCGAAGTGTGTTTAAGCAAAGAAGGTTTAATCACTTTGTAATCGAATCCACTTTGATTAAACACAAAGACTTTGATGTTTCATTCTAAAGGAATATGTGAACATCACGTGCATCGATAACATGTGTCTATTCCGCTGTGAAAGACGTTTCTTTGCAGCACTGCGACTTGTAGCTATGCAGATCTCGAGCTATTGATAAAGCTTACCATTTGTGCCCTCTAAGCCTTCCAAGCAATTTCAAGACAGTGAGTGGGTAAACAAATTAAAATGGTCTTAAACAGAGGAGCATCAGGAAAGTTCTGCAATCCCTGCCAGTGATGGAGGAAAAGGAGCTGGTTGTAGGTAAAATGTTGATCTCACTGATTCATTCAACCATCGGCCTCCACTAATAGTTTAATAAACAGCACAGATGGATGATTTAACTGTAGCCTTAATCGGAAACATACGCAAACAGTAGTGATGAGTGGAGTACAACATACAAACACAGCAAAATGTGCCACACACATGCTAAAAACCACACTTACTGGATGACATAAATCTCTTTCCGTTTAAAGAAGAAGGAAGAATACCTGGTGGGAGAAAAGTGCCCAGTGAGAGAAAAACAAAGCCCAAGCGAGTAAATGCGAGTGTCTGCATGCAAGGAAAGTTTTTCAGTGACAAGAAAACGTGTGTTTTTTTGCATAAAGTGTGAGAAAGTTTGTATTTATACAGATCTCATCTCATTGTGGACGTTAGGAAGTGATTCTGGTCACAACAAAGTAGAGAAGACAACATATGCTGCCCCAATGACTGCAGTTTGAGCTCAGGAGACATGCACATTTTGGTTCATATCGTTGCTCTTGTGTTTGACAGATTTAAACAGCAGAGAGCAAACTATCCTCAGGAACTGCATCTTTTGTTGTAAATAACTAAACAGTCCCTACATATGAAAGAAGGTTATTCTGAATGGTTAATTAGACCGATGAGTCTAGTAGTTAGTGTACTTTTACATAGAAGAAATATGAGGCAGAACTTTTTTTTTTGTCATTTCTCATGTGAGTTTCACGTTTTTAATGTTCCTATTCGTTCAGTTCCTCCTGAAGTGCTGCTGTGGAAGCTGTTGTTCAGACCCTCCGGAGCAATTTGGGTTTCAGTGCCTGAAATCTCTGATTAGTGGACAACCTTCCCTATCTATGGGCACAAGAACCTGTTGATAAACCACATTTAAACTCATCTGTCTGCATTGAAAGTTATCTTTTTTTAAAAACCCATACCGCTCACACTAAAAGCTCCTCTTTCCTGCCATTTTTCCCCTTGTCTGAACCAACAGTGACCTTGATACACCATAAGTAAAACTAAACTCTCTACTTTGTTTCTCACCTGATGCAAAATTGTAGGCTGTGAAGATAGAACAGCTTGCAGCACTTACTGTCTGTGCACTTGTTTGTGCCAAAGAAGAAGAAGGAAAAAAAGAAGAGAAACTAGATGCTAAATTTGTAGGAGAGGCTGGTTGGAGAAACGCAGACAGGATGACTTGTCTGTTCTGCAGAGAACTGAAGATAAATTATAAAGTCACAATGGTGCTGTGTTGTGTCTTAGTGCTGCTGCTTCTATTTTTTGCACAAACTCTACAACACTGGAAGATTTTGTGCTGACAGGAGCGCACATCAAGTACGCTGCAGCAAAGAGATTTTTGTCTCGTTGACTCGGATTTAAAATTTTATTTGGAGCAGCTAAATCAAGCCTGAAGTCATGTAGTGTGCACCCTGCTTTAGCTGCCAAAAGTGTGTGCGTTAAATTTGGCAAAGTGACGCTTTTAGATTAAAATGAACACAGACTTACCGGTTGAGTTTTTCTTGTTTCAGCTCCAGATCTGCTACAGCGATCAGCTGATCCAGCTTACACTTAGTCTCTATGATCTCCGCCTCTCTGGGTGAGTAAGTCCCACCCTCCTTCTTATGCCGATGGAGCCTGACATGTCAAAAAAACTAACTGTTAAATTAGAGCAGCAAACATAGGATGAAAATGTAGGAAAATATCCACAGCCAACAGTCATATTCACACAGGAATTTGTATACGCCATGCTCTGCTAAATTTGACAATAACATAAAAATGTTGGCAAATAAATGAATGCCTGTTACAGTCTTACCTGACTGAGCAATAGATGATGAGGATGATCAACACAGCCAAGAAGAAGGACAGCAATACACCCATAATGATCTGCTCATCTCTGGTCAACATCCCATCCACTACACAGAGAGGAAGAGATAGGTTGAACATTAAATAAAAACAACAGAGAAGGTTATACATAAAGATTGCGTTTTCCACTTTTTCGGTGTGGAGTTATGCAGAGTCACCCCTTGTAACATTACCTGAAGTTTTGACGAGATCCGAGTATTCAGAGTCTGTATGTTGGCCATTAATGTTAGTGGCTCTGAACCTAAACCTGTTGATACAAAAAAAGGAAGGACAGTCCAGATTTAGTGTTACATTTTTGCAAAACGTACATATATAACAGTTTTTAAGTTATTGTGTGGTTGAGTGTGTGGTGCACTCACACATAGACAACGTTAGGCTTCAGAGGTCCATTGCAGAAGTAATCAGTGTTGTTCTCCTGCATGCAGTCATCATTTTCTCCAATCACATAGGTCTCTTCTTTTCTTTTATATTCTGTAATTTGGTTGCTCCTCATTATTGACCGGCTCTCTCCAGCCCTGTTCCCTGAAGGGCATAGCGGATTGGGGAATCCCGCATCAGTCAGGTAAGGGGCAGGCCGACCAAAGAATGCAGTCTTCCAGTTGGTTAGGTCCTCCATATCCTTCACTGTGACAGGAAGGAAGTTAGAGAGGAAAGGAATTGCAGAGGGACTGAGTCACATTTCTGCTGACGTTAAGCCCTCCGGCTTTTGCTTACATTTTGTTTTTTGTGGGCTTAGGACAAAGTGACGTACTGTAAAACATGATTCCACTCGAGGCTTATAACACAAAAAAGACCACGACCCAAGTGTATTCAACTAAAAGTGATGGCTGTCAATGTTTTTTAAGAGTCATACCCGATGACTCGGCCACGATGACCTGAATTTTTTTGATTGGTCCATTGTCGTCACTATAGAAACAGGCAGGCATGCGGATGGTGATACTCCTGTGGGTTACCATGGCAACCCCTCCACGGCCCATCTCTGCCTGGGGTGTTTGGGTTGGCTTGGTTGGGGCTGGAACACACCCGCGTGTCACACACAGGAGGAGACAAACACACACACACAGGAACACACACAGAGGTTGTCAGGTGAGCACAGTGTGTGTGAAGATGCTGTTACATTTACATATAAAACACAACAAACAGGCCGATGCTCTGAATAATAGTAAAATTGGCCCTCTGCATTCTCAACTCCCCTATAATAACAGCGCTCAGTTACATTTGCTGTGTCAGAACAGGCCTCCATACTGAGAAAAAAACTGTGCAGTGGCAATTCTGTGTCTCCCATCATCCTACGCCGCTGCAACAAGAAAGAGAGAAACACTCTTGAGCAATGCAGAGCCCAGACAAGAAAGAAGGACTTGTACCTTTGATCCCTGTAGTTATGTGGACACGTGGGCTTGGTGGGCTTGTGCCGGCTCCGTTCCTTGCTGAAATCTACAGAGAAATACAAAAAAATCAGGGAACACAGCAGACAGAAGACAGAGCACAGAGAGAACAACACATTCTTAGAGTTCAGAGCACTGAAAAGGATGATGACTCTAGGTGTGTTATCAAGAAGTGTTTGCATCATGTGTGTGTTCTTCACCTGTATGCTGTAGTTGTGTCCTCCCTTTAGACCTTCTATGACCGCCGCCACTGTGTTATTCTCTCCTGGGGTGATACTGATGCTGACGTTCTTGACCATCCGATCTTTCTCATACACGTACACAAAGTAGGCAGTGATGTTACCATTGGGCGCCTCAGGGGGGTTGAAGGTCACCTTAACACGGTTTACTTCCTCTGGGACAACTGAGACGGTCACATTCTTGGGAGGGTCTTTGGGTTCTAGGGACAGAATGACGATAACGCAGCAGTTAGAGTTATGTTGTATTTACAAGCGCGAGCAGCTGATGTACCACGAGATAAAACTTACCTTCCTCCAGGGTTTGGAAGTCAATCGGCCCGATGGCTTTCCCATCTCTAGCAGCGTGCTCCAATGGACCCGTGAAGGCAGTGACAGTCACAACGTAACGAGTGAAAGCCATCAGGTTAGTCACAACGACAGTCCTCAACTCTCCAGGAGCCCGCACTTTTGAGATGTTCATAGCAGGGCCATCAACCTGAAATAACAGCAGAGTTCATGGACACATTCATTTCATATTGGATCCATTTAATACATCACATGATAATCTGTCCTTAAGCTGCTACTGCTGTTTTACAACCCTAACTAACATGTTGTTTTCTTCTGAGAGCGTCATGTTAATATGTGTGACAAATGTAACCCAGTGAGGTGACCTGCACAAGATATGAAGTTGGTCCAGAGAGAACAGCTGGAGCGTCCCACACAATGCGAAGGCTGTTGGAGGTGGGGGTCACTTTTAAGCCGCGGGGAGGAGCATCAGGGTCTGAGGGGAGGAGATGAGACAAATCAGGCTAAAGGAAAAGATGTGCTATTCACTGGAACACAGTGGTTAAAATTTTTTTTTTAAAGCCACTTTATACTACATTGTTCTACAGTGTGTCACTACTGTACCATTTCATCCTCATCTCTCACCCCTGTATATATTGTAAATACTATTACTACTGTTCTATTATTATTTTATTCATATCACTACATCTATTGCTATATAAGCTGCTGTAACAATGTAAATTTCCCCTGGCGTGGGGAGAAATAAAGGACTTATCTACTTATCTACATCTGGCTGATTCATTAATCAAATAAGACTTCAACAAAATCTAACAAAATAAGGTTTCATTTCTCATATTCCCCCCGACACTGAATTCACACATTAAAGACTTTGCATTACTACTACCAGGGGAGGCCTGTTATTTAATTATTACTGTGCATGTGATTATAATGATTATGATGATTATAGTAATACAGGACATGACAGCAGGCACTTGTGCATGAAGAATTTTGAGGCTGTAATTGCTAAATCATGGCACCTTCACATGTAATAATAAGGTGCCTCTTGCTGTGTTATCACCCTGGTGTTACTTGATGATTCTATGTTATTAGCACAGACCACTAGATCCACCCTCTTTCTGAATGCTTGTTGTTAGATGATGTCATGCGGTGTCTTAAATGACCCTCTTTGTCTCGTTTCGGCCCGAGGTGAAGTATGTGTCTGTTACATCAGTGCAGTGAGGGACCTCTGACCAGTGAGGCATGATCTACTGCTGATCTACTATTAAATACACACATATATAATGTAATTTGATGGCTGTATATGTATATTCTTAATCATTCTGTTGTCAAATGTAATTGCAATAACACTCTCCTACACCTGATGATAAAAAAAACAACAGCAGGGTTTGAAAAGACAAAACGTGGGAGTGGAAAAAGCATAGGAGTGCTATGAGGATGTAACTGCAGGATTATTACTTGTGAGAAAGCAATTGTTTTGATTCTATAACCTATAAAGACATAAGAACATGTCATAACACAACTATGCTAAACTGAAGCCAGTGACTGTGTATGTGTTTGCTCAAGCTGCTAATGAAACACCAGACAAGCTGTGTAAAGGCCCTGACTAACTGCCAACTCTTCTCTGGCAACACAAAAAAGGTCATATCATCGCTGTGATGCCCCTACTTCCAGCCAGGGTGCGTGCATAATTCCACGGCGTATATTCTCCAACTCCAGCGTTGGTCACAGCAGCTACTCTGAAGCGGTAGTATCTGTATTTAGCCAGCGATTGGAGCGTGACGCTGTTCTCTTCAGAGGCATCTGAAGCAATTACTGGCAACATGACATCAGAGTCCACGCAGTCTGAGGCTATATCGTCCTCTTGGGTCAGCTGAACAGTAAGTGGTATGTTTGATTCACAAACAGCTGAAAGCAGCTGTGCAACGATCTGATACTCTTTCAGCAGGCCTGGAATGGAGAGCGGTGGAGCCCACTGCAGTGTCACATTGCTAGGTGTGACCAGAGAGATGGTGAGGGAGCGAGGGGCAGCCGGGACTGTTCGGACAGAACGAGGACTCAATCAATTATTCAGTATATTTTAAATTAGCAATTCACTGAAGTCACAGTGAGTAGCTTCAGCTGTGCCTGAATGTGCAAAATTCTTAACGCAGTACAATAGGACTGAATACCTGATTCAGAAAGGGTGGAAGCAGAACAGTTTACTCTGTCTCCTGGTCCTGCAGAGTTGACTGCAGCTACAGTGAGCGCATACTCCTGGTCTGGTAAGAGCCCAGTCACTGTGTACTCTGCTGTGTGAGCCTGGCGGATGTAGGACTGTGATTCTACCTCCACTAGAATCTCATAAAACAGGATCTGCCCATTAGGGTTGGCTGGAAGCTCCCAAGACAGCTGAATTGAATCCCAGCTCACTCCTGAGCAAGACAGGTTCCCCACAGCATCAGACACTGCAAACAGAGTGTGAGAGATGTGACACAGTGAGGTTGTTAGTCTAGCCTTAGCTTTAGACAGAATTTTTTATTAGGAACCAAATGTAATTTTAAGATTTGCCATTGGTTGTTTCATTGCACTGAGCAAGGACTGCTACAGACATATGGTCTTTGCACAGGACACCGAGTTACAGGAAACTACTGTTTGCAAATATCTGTATGTTGACAAACTTTACCTATTTCTTACAACATTAACGATCCTGCTGTGCATATTACGCAAACACAAAACAATTAACAGTTTACCTTGAACTTATTACAATCATAACTAACATTCATTACCACCTTTTATGTATTTTTGGAGGCCTAGCTAGAAAGTCTGCTATCTGCTTGTTGTGAACTGCTTCTTGACACTGCTGAGCCATTTTTGCAAATGACATACAGGTGTAATAGTAAAAAAGAATCAGTAGCTTGCACCATCTCCAGTGCCTACATTAACTAGATTTGAATATAAAATGTTCTTTGCTTGTTTAACTTTCTGAAAATGTATTTCATGTTTCTTGTAAACAAAAGCAATGTAGCAGCAAACCTTGCTGGTTAGCAACGTGTTGGTCGCTGACACAGACAATTTTGTCTTTTTCTATTATACTGTTTACCTTTAAGTTCTACCTCTGTCATACTGAGTACTTTCTGATTGTTTTATGCATGTGAATTAATTGCTGTTTACATGTTTGCAAACCTGCAATTGTTTTGTTTTGAGCATACAAATGCGAGTTACTGTATATCCCCTGGGCGTAACGTGTACTTTACCTGACTCATTTGTTGTGAAGGTCACAGGACTGCTGAACTGATTCCCGTGGCCCACTCTGGTGTAACTGTACACACTGATCTCATAGGAGCTATGAGGCCTGAAGCCTGAGAGATACTCCGTGGTCGATGAACCAGAGGAATTCTACAGTTGTTCCCACACACACACATAAAAAATGCACGTGAGATTAAATCATCCAATCTTGATTACTGGAGTGGATAATATCTGTGTTTCAGCCCACATATGTGCATGTGTGTACGCATAACGTTACTGCTGAGTGGCATCTGGAGTGTGAAATTAGCTGCCGCCCTTGTGTACTTGTACTGAGTGGGTCTGTGGACTGTGTGTAGGTGTGTGTCTTATTGTTATTGTGGAACAGCTTTCAGTGTGTGAAATTAACGGTACCCGGTGTGTGACGGTGTGTGTGATGAGGTCTCGGATCCGGAATCCATACTTTATCACCACTCCATTGGGCTCCAGAGGAGGCTCCCAGCTCAGCCACACAGAGACGGCCGTGTGGTTGTATATAGTCAGGTTACGGGGAGGGGACATGGGCCCTGAAACACAAAGTTTAGCAGATAGAGAAGACGATATACTGAGACATTCAGAAGGTATCACAGTGTTGGAGAAATTTTAATCCTGCTCCAAAACTAACCGCCTTCATCAGTGTGTAACTGCATCACCAGATAAGGCCCTGAGCCTTTACGTGTTGCAGCCGTTATGGTGAGATTGTAAGCTGTGTATGGAAGGAGGTTAGTGAGGATGAACGAGGTGTTGGGGGTCTGTGTTGTGTTGGAGCCCCCGGGCCCATACAGGGTGAGGGTATACTCTGTTATCTCCCCGTTGGCCTCCAGAGGGCGTTGCCAGACCACATCGATGGAGGATGACGACAGGTTCCTAGTGGACACCAGCAATGGAGCAGAACTTGGAACTAAAGAGAAACACACCCACACGTGTCATGATTTCAATAAATAAAAATTCACGAAAAAAATGTTTGCGTAGATAAACTCACTGTCTTCCTTTGTCCTCAGGTACATTGTCAGGGTGTGGTTGTAAGCAGCACCAGCTGCAGTTGCTGGGGTGACAGTAACCACATAAGGGAAATACTTCCTGAGTCTGAGGAACAGGAAGATGTTTTCATCCGTCTTGTGTTTGGTAGTCTTGTTGACAGCTGGAGGCCCTTGGCTGGATGTGTCTGGGAAGATTCCGGCCTCCTGCAAGGTAAGCAGGTAGAAGGGACGACCGTTGGGCTCCAGGGGAGGGTCCCAGCTCACGATGATGGTCGTGGAGCTGAAGATCTGAGCTGAGAAGTTTCTGACCGGGTCACTTGGCACTGAAGGAGGAGAAAATTAGAAAAGTGTTATTAATATTAACCACTAGTGATAGGACTAGCTGAAACTGAGTTTTTCATCGTGAGTTTACCACACTGTGAGCCAATTCAGACATCAATCAACCACACACACTCTGACACGTCAGCGAAAATGAACATCATCATCGCCATCATTCCATCTTTCATACTTATTGTCAGCATTGATGTAGTTAACAATATCAGCAAAAACAGCATATCAAGTAGAACAATACAGCATGACATTACATTACTAACACAGAAACACAGCTAAGTAAAACAGTACAGTAAACAGACACAGAGACAATCAAATCAAGAGCCCATTCTGACATATACAGAGGCACTTGGGAGAGAAATTTGCACACTGAGAATCTGGGATTGAAAGCGAGAAAGACGAAGAGAAATACTCATCCTGTCCATCGTCTCAGCTCCTCTGGAAATGGTACACAGAGTAGGAAAAAAAAAGGGGGGAGATGAAGGGGAAATGGGAGATAAAACTTGAGAGATCCATAAGATAAATGAGTAGGTGTGAGGGGGCCAGGTGTGTGTGGGGGTCTGAGCCCAGGGGAGTGAGCCCCTGCTGGGCTTGGCAGTGCAGGACAGACAAGGTGCCCTGGAGGTCCGGAGCTTGGCTGAGAGTGGAGCAGCTAGAGCACAGGCAGAGATACAGGGTCAATACAAGCAGTAATCATTCAGGGACAGAGAGTACTTTACAGGCGAAAACTGTCAACAAAAAATTAAAAAAAATATGTACTGTATGTGACAAAGTCTGTGGTGGCTGTCTGCACCATTTTTCCCAAAATCACATAAAAACTAAGAGATCAGTTTTATCAACTCTTTCACTGAGTATAACAAAAAACAAAGCTAATTATAATATGCATATATACACATTTCAGATTCCATGGCAACAATGTAATTGGCACACGAACTAGTCTGAACTTTCTTTGTGCTTTTTTCCTCTTTGTCATCAAACTGTAAGTGGCTCGGTGCTCTCTTTCTCTCTTTCCTTTGGTTTTTTAATCCCTCACAATTTTCATCAAGCACAAACTGGCTGTCTTCAAAGCACAGCGTCACAGGCGAGCAGTTTGTCCGACTGACAGTCATCTCCTTTCACTAACAGGCTGAAAGTTCCATTTTCAATCGCAGAGTTTTTATGCAATTTTTTTTTAAGGTGGAAGAGTTTTGAAAAAAGTGTGCCGACTGGCCCTCCAGTGGGACTCTGAATCATTGTGTATGTTTACTACTAGGCATTTTACGTGTATGCATATTTTCTCTATCTCATTTGTATTGGTACGTGTATGCTGGTGTTTGAGTGTGTGTGTCTGACTGACCGTCCACCGGTAAGAGCACTGTTAGTTGTTCGGACTGGACTCCTCCGTCACCCTGTATGGTGCTGGAGGTCATCCACAAGGTGTAATTGTAGCCCCCAATGAGCCGAGTCAGAGTGTAGATGAAGGGTGAATCAGAGGATGAGCGAGCAGGTAAATCTGACACGGGAACCTCTCTCTGTGGAGAGGAAAAAAAGTGTTTGGGTCATTTTAATACAGACAGAGCATAATGTGCTGTATATATAAATGGGTGACAAATGAAAAATAAAGCCAACATTAAGTGTCTAAGTAAGGTGTTGGCCCACCATGAGCTATGAGGCAGAGTCTACATTTGTTATGTTTCTCATTTCATTTATTCAGTATTGATTTTTTGGCTTCTTTATGGGGGCAAGTGGAAAAGCTGTAAACATAACTGACATGTTTTTACCTTATAAAGCTGATACAGGGAATGTGTTAGCATTATTTAGCTATTTACAGACTGAGGAAACACAAAGCTACAACTGGTATTTTTTAGAACTGTTTTGTCTCTACCCAACAAATGGATTTCCGATCCATCCAATCGGATCTCTGTCATGAGAGAAAGATCAGCTTTTTTAGTGGCTAACTGTTGACAACTACTACTGTAGTCACTGACTTTGCCTATCTGTTGTTGTTTAAGTGGTGACCGGTGAGTTTTTTAAGCTCATAACAGCTGAAGACAAGGTTAACGACACTGATGAAAATGAACCAAAAACAGAAAAGCTTCTGACTCAAAGTTGGGTGATCACTGTTACTATGCTCATTTCCCATTACACAAAATCATCTGACCTGTTTTTGATTTCAATTTATTGATCTGAGCAGCCTTAATATGTGAACTGTCTGTACTATATGGGTACATGTGCCTCACCTGTTCGGTTACACTGTTGTTGTGAGAATAGTAAATGGTGAAGTGTACAATGATGCCATTGGGTTCAGTGGGTGGATACCACATCAAGGTGACAGAGGAGGCCGTCACATTTACAAGTGTCACATTCTGCGGCGGGTCAGAGGGTTCTAAAAGCCAGAATAGACAAAGAGATTACAGTCAAAAAGTCAGGAAGTGAAAAAATACACCATACTAGTATACAGCAAAACATAAGTTTGTATATGAGGACAATAAGGTTGATGTAAAAAATTGCATAGTATTTATCCAGTACCTGCAGCAGTGGTGGTAAAGGTGATGTAGATCAGCACTCCTCCATCTCCCAGTCTGGTCCAGCTGGAGACAGAGGCATTGTAGCGACTCTCTGAGTCCACATGAATAATCACTGATGTGCCTGTCACATTCTGCTCCCGCTCAAATGTTTCATTCCTAACAGAGAGAGCATCCGTTCATGCTGCATTATGTTTGTGCATTCCTTTTAAACTCCTTACGGTCAAACAGACAGAGTGAAGCAGATTTCAAAACTCACCAAACTCTGACAATGTAGAAGACTATGTCTGAATTGGCCTCAAGTGGTGGTTGCCATGATAACTCTACCTCATAGTCTGACAACCTCCTGGTTTTAAGGAACTGAGGAGCAGTGCCTGGAGCTGAGATGCAGGAGAAACACTTTCCAGTAACATTCTACAAAGCGACCTATCAAACTGGTAAGTAATGGGGAATTAATTGAAAAATATTCAGCACTGTGTAAATCAGGAACCGGGAAGTCTCACAGGAAGACACCAGACAGGAGCAGAATATCGACCTAAAAAGAAAAACTCATTAGTTGTAATGATTCAGCACTCCTCAGTCCTGGCGGAAGACACGTGCGTCACATGGGATAAGACACCTGTGATGTAACATCAGTATCGTGAGCTGAAACAGAGACACGTAACCGAGGAAGAAAAGATTTAATCAGATGCCCTTCGAACTCGTCGTGCTGTAATCGTGCAGCGTCCTGAAATTGAAAACAAACCCTCCCCCTTTTCCCTTCCCCCTTTGCCCGTCCCTCTCACCATCCTCAAGTGTGGTGATGTTGAGCGGCTCACTGCTGTAGTTTCCCGGCCCGACTCGAGTGTGTGCTTGAACCGTGACGCGGTACTGTGCGTACTTCCTCAGATGCGTGATGTGGATGTAGTTGGTCGGGGAGGTGAGGTTCAGGTAGTGGCTGGAGTTCCAAAGCTCCAGACTGTATTCAATAATGACCCCGTTGGGCATCAGGGGAGGCTGCCAGGTCACGTTCACCTCACTGGGACTGATCGACTCATAGGAGAGGCCATATGGAGGACTGCCTGGCACTAGAGAAGGAATAAACACCAGAACATGTGGTTGATACAGTTGATATTGATCCTAAAGTCTTTCATAAGTGTGTTTTTGTGAAGGTGTGTGCACCCTTCAACGCACCATCCTCTCCAGACAGCAGGTATAAGGTGTCTGACGTTTGGTTGCCGTGGCCGTAACGCGTGTACGCTCTCACAGACACGTTGTAATGGGAGAACGGTTTCAGATTGGTCAGAGAGACTCTGTTAGATGATGTGTTCATCAATGCAGAGAAGGATTCGTTCTCATACAGGACCTCGTAACGCTGGATCATCCCATTAGCTTTCTCTGGCACAGACCAGAGCAGCGTGGCAGTAGAGGGGCTGGTGTCTACCACAGTGAGGTTCACAGGCGGGGAGTCAGGCTCTGAGGGTGACGAACAGGAGAAATTAACATGATTTATGACAGGTAGCTGAAAAAAAATAAATGACCTTTCAGGCAGTTGATGAACTAGCAAATAATCTAATCATACAAGTTATGCATGCGAGGGTGATAAATTAACCTGAACTTCTGATGGTACCCAGGTGAGAGAAATCCAGTAACATGAGAAGTTTTGCTTAATTTTTTTTTAATGAGTCAGTCACCTAATCTGTGTTGCTTTTACCTGAGAAAGTCACACAACTGTTTTTGAATTTATGCATGAATATACTCAGTGCTCAGCACATACCGTCCTCTAAAGTGAAAACAAAAATGTCATCGTCCTCAGATAGAGAGCTCTCTCCCACAGCTGTAGATGCCGCTACACGCAGCTTATAGCCTGTGTACTTGTCCAAATCTAAACATCATAAAAAAAAGAAACTGACATTTATTACATTATATTTACTGGAAAGAAAATGACTTTAAAAATGCACATTGGTCTGTATATTTGTGTACACAGAATGAACACTCTACCTGCTATCAATATGCTGGTAGTGTTAGAAACCCACTTCATTGCCTGATTAGTCTGCAGTTTGAGGCCATAAACGGTGTAATGCGTGATCCGTCCATTGGGATTGAGTGGTGGGACCCAGCTCACTCGTATGGAGGTGGAGCTGACGTTTTGATAGGACACATCGAGCACCGAGCTGGGCACTAAAAAACACCCACAGCACAAGACATCAGTAAAGACACAGGAATTCTTACTGATTTCGCATCTTTCAAATCCCTTAATGTATTTTGTGACCACGCACCTTGCTCCCTGGTCTTCTCAGTGATATCTGTAGCAGGACCTTCTCCCACAGTGGTGGAAGCAGTGACCCTGAACGTGTACTCAGTGAAGGGATTCAAATCCGACACCAAGTATGACAACTCCTCAGACAAAACGTCCATCACCTCCTCTCTCACAGTCACACCTGCAGCATTCATGCACACACAGATTTATCGACACATGAACGGTGGAGAATTTTTTTTTTTTTAGAAGAATGCATGTGATGGCAAAGCAGAGTTAAGATAAGCAGTGTTTACTGTTGGTGCTCTCCCACCTGTAGTACCAGACACTGCAGCGCTGCGTGTTGAAAAGTGTCCTGTAATTGAAGCGTCATGTGTAGACAAGCGGAGCTGGCCCGGGGTCAGGGCCAAGGGGGAGGAGTCTGAAGTCATACCCCCAGCTTGTGATTGCTTTGTCAGCCAGGGTGGAAGTGTAGCAGGTGGCACAGAGGTAAGAGAAAATGCAGAAGTGGCAAAGACCATAGAGTGAGTAGACTGAGTGTCTGCGCTATTCAAGTGCGAGTTGGAACTGGGGCTGGGTTTGTCAGTGCCCATGGGGTCTATGGTTGGTTGAATATCGGTGTTAGTGATGTAATCAGTGCTTCTGAGTACAGAGTGTGTGAAGGTGGAAGCATCAGTGTGCAGTGTGCGATCAGAAACAGTGGGCGTGAAAGTCGTCAGAGATGTGACCAGACTGAGTTCAGCATCTCTCTTACGTCGCGACAGACTGTTAGAAACATCTGGAGGAAGTGTGTCGTCCTCAAATAAACCAGTTGTGTTCTGAAAAAGAGGAAAAAATGATTATAGGATTTTCATTTGAAGGTCTTTGATTTTTTCGGTTAAGTGCAGTGTAAAGCAGTGCCTTTCATTCATTTGACTCATCAGCTATTGAAGCAATTACTACGTGAATCAGCAGACGGCAGATATGGCTTTCAGTTTGTAGATGTAGATGTTTTTATAATCATCCCAATGATTGAAATCCTAGAGGTGGAAATGTATCAGTTTGCATGGGAGTGTGTCATAAATGAATCGAGAACCTGTGCAGCACAGTCTCATGAAAAAATAAAAAGATATTGGAAATTGTTGAGTATTCCAGGACCAAATGTTGATTTTGAGGCTGTGGTGGTGTGTATTTTTTCCATCTTCCACAGAGGCACTTATGTTTAATATGTCCATTGAGTCTATGTATGATTGATTGGCCAATTTAATCCAACATGTTCAACAGAACTGACTCAGGTTTTAATACTGATTTGTCAGCAGCTGTGGCTATACAGAGCTATTTAGGGAATAACATCTGGCTTACCATTTCTCCCATGAGGGTGATGTCCTGCAGCAGACCTTCATCTACCAGGACCAGCAGTCTGTACTGGGTTATGGGACCGTTGGGCTGTGCAGGGCTTCTCCAACTCACACGAATTGAAACCGAATCCTCAGCAATTGCCACCAGGTCCTGCACTGCACTGGGAGCTGCTCACACAAACACACAAACAGAACTAGACAGAGATTTACAAAGGAACACAAATCACATGCATAATATTTTGGACTTTCTTGCCTTATTTTTGACTTTTGGCTTTATTCTTTGTAGTTGTGTGTTCTTTCATGCCAGCATGTGCTGCTAAGCTTGTTCAATTATTGCTCTAATTAGGTTTATGGGCTCATTAGTTGAGTGTCCTCACCTTCAGCAGGTGTAGTTATGTCTTCATGTGCTGCTGGTCCCGTCTCTCCAGCTGCCTTTGCTCGGACTTCTATTGTGTACCTTGTGTAGGGGGTCAAACCAGTAAAAGCAAAACGCATGTCTCCTGTGCTGTTCTCGTACAAAAAACCTGGAAGAAAGATAAAAAAATAAAGAAATATGTGCATATTTAGTGTGGATTATGCTCCCCTGTATGGGTGTGTTTTTGAGTCCATATTTAATAACCTGTAGGTCCATATAGGTAGAGCACGTAGGTGAACTTCCCTGTGATGATGTTAGGAGAGTTCCAGGAGACAGAGATCGATCTAGACGTCATATTCAATATTGCAAAGTTTTGTGGCGGATCTTCTGGAGCTTCATGCACAAAAAGAATTTAAATACATGAGTGGAAATATAAAATAAAGATAAAAAGCTAATGTCAGTATTGTAAATGCTGCCTTGAAATATGAAAATTGAACAACAGATATGCTTTTTAAAATGTTCCCATACCTGATTCTGGCATGCGGACCATAGTGGAGGCTATCTGTCCTTCTCCCTCAGAGGTGAAGGCAGACACCTCGAACAGATAGGCAGTGTGAGGTCGTAGCTGATCGACTCCCACTGATATGGGCACACTCCAAGCGGCTGCAGGGGGCACAGCGGAGAGGGTGATGGGCGGAGACGATGCCGTTATCTCCACGGGACTTACAGTGGCACGGGAGAGGATATCGGCTGCATCCTACACACACAAAATCATACAGAAGGTGAACAGAAAGAAAAGCATTTAAGAATAAAATGCACTTTTTATCCTTGTGTTGTTCAAATGGCCAGCCTTGTGCCTCGGTAGTATCTATAATCCTGACAGAACAAGAGCATTTAACAGTTCTAAAGAGAAAGGGTGACACAATGATGCAGTACATTGCAGTGAGGCAGCGCTCCAGTCATGATGTCCTCCGCGTTGACCTCCAGCATTCGGACGGTCTGCCCTGTGCGAGCATGCTTTGCCTTGACTGCAAACTTTGTGATGAGGCCGTTGATGCGGTGCGGCAAGAACCAGGTAACCATGACAGAGGTGTGGTTCTGAGCGTACGCTGTCAGATTGGTCACCAGGCCAGGGGCTGCAGAAAATGCACACAAATATATATTTTGAACAAGTTCACACAAATATGCATATAAACCACTGCTATTTTAGGTGTCATTTTAGATTTATGTGCATGAATACTCACAGGACTCATGTGTCTTTATGTATAAAGACTTGCTGAATGCTCCCGTTCCAGCTGAGGACATAGCTGCTACCTAGGGAGAGAGAGAGAGACATAGTTGGTAGGCATTGCTTGTAATGAATAATTTATGTCCCTGTCAATAGAGCAGTTACCATATCCCAGTCAGGAGCTAATCTCAGGCAGTGATCTCATCTGGAACAAACTGTTGCAGTACAGGTGATCCAGTGATCCCAGTGACCAACAACAACACAACATACCTTGTATGTTGACAGTATGTAAACAGATCACAACACAGTCAGCTGAACCTGAGCAACATCTTGGATTTTCTCACCAATTTATGTAGATTAAATGAAAGCACATGAAAACAAATGATGTGTGAAGTGACATATAAAGTGAAGAGGAAGTTTAAATTAGATTATTCAGCTTGTCAGGAATTCAGGAATGAATGCTAACTCAAAACCTTTACTTTAAAAAATCTAATCTTTTTTCCATTTCATTGATAAAGGAGTGTGATCAGAAACACCTTACATTTAAAAAATGAGACAAAAGAAAATCAGTTTAGTTGTGGCACAATTCCTATCAGAGATTAAATATCCTCAGACTTTCTTCCATTTCTCTGTCACCAGACTGTGACACTCACCTCCCCTGTTCTAAATCCCCAATCAGTCTCAGTGTATTTATAACCACCATCTTACCATTGATCTTTGTCAGTTCATCATTTATACACCACCTTCGTTTCTGTTTTTATGTTTGTTCGTTTTTCGGCTTTAATAAACTGCCTAAACTTTTCTTGCATGCCTGGCTGTGTCTGCATTTGTATCGTTCTTCTTCCTCTTGTCCTCGTACAATACATGCTGGATTTTAGTTTGGCCATCAAGTATTTTTCATTTTTCTAAGTAATTCTACACATTTACTGTACAATTGAAATAAGTAATGGGGAAGCATTTATAGCAAGAGAGTGAAATGGTAAATAGATGGAGCAATACCACGTACCACAAACTTAGTAAGAGCAGAAAATTCAAAACTGAGTTGAATCAGTTTCTCTCTGGATTGTGCACTTTGAGCTTCTTATATGTGATGGCTCTTTGGGGGCTACTGAAATGAATAAAACTGTGCAGGCGTGATATTGCTCTCGAAAATCGGCAAATCTCAAAAGTACAATTGCTCAGTCAAAAAGTAGGTCTTCAGTGATAATTGTGTCTCATATTCAACTTTCAAGATTTAAAACAAGAAAAATTCTGGCGATGAACTTTACAGGGTAGATTCACTAACTTGAAACAAGACAGAACAAAGCTGTCTTCTGCATTTTTATCAAGAATTCAGCATTTAATTGTGGAGCAAAGTCGTTCATGTCGCAAATAGGAGCAATATATTGTGCAATTCTTTGTGCTCATTCAAAAATATTGAGTAAATGCAAAATTTGTCGCATGAGTATAACGCAAACCTTTTCAGAGTGCCACGTGTAGGGTATAGGCTAAAGATGGAGAGAGAATGTGCTCATGAGCTCAGCTGTGTGCAGCTGTGTGCAGCTGTGTGCAGGGTTTAGTGGGTCAACTCCCTCCCAGGTGAGGTGTAGTAATATGATACATGCACTCAGAAGCACACACACACACACACACACACAGACAAATACAGCATGAGCAGGTATAATCGGGATGTGTGTCAGTCTCTCATAGTCCATTTGTATGAAGGTCATTGTGGGCTAATGAATTCTGAAAACTAATAAGCATGATCACATTCAAGCTCAGTGACAACAGACAGTGGAAAGAGCCGTGGCTGATCCATAGATCTGTTTACCTGATTAATAATGCAATCAGGATCAATTACCAGTATTCAGCCAGATCAAGAGAATAGTCTGGTCCTGCGGGATCACCATGACATAGACACGTCCACATGACAAGACTAAAGGGCAATTTCCAGAAATATATTTGCTTTGAGATACACAAAGATTGCAGGTGCTTGAGTGTACTGAATATAAATATTTAACTAAATATTCACCTGTACGCAACAGTACTATTAATCTTACTGGTGATGTGTGTGTAGAATCCCAACAGGAAAACTTGTTCCTTTTTATTTTCTCTGTTCTTTGCTCATAAAGGTTCTATCGATTGAAGGTTTTACATTTTTGTGAGTCAAAGGAAATTTCTGAAAACTGCAATGAAATGGAAATAAAGTACCGATCTTGATTTTCTGCACTGCATATCCTACCTGGATGTTGTATGTAGAACCTGAAGTGAACACAGTGAGCAGAGTCTCTGGGTCAGGCATTAAATGTATCACCTGCAGGAATTGGGCATCTGGATAGGGACACACCTCCTTGTACCTGCAAGTATAAATCAATATTTAGATTCATCACTTCCCACTTCACAATATGTGCAGATTTATAAACAGTATGGGGCTGAATGAAGGAGAAAAAGGTTTGCATTCTCTTAAATTCAGATGAACAACTGCTGGAGATGGAAAGTAATTTTTATTATATTTAAATATAGTCTTAAGGTGTGTATTATTTTATACACCTATTTCGCTATCTTAGGGGACAATATCTAATCCACTATATACATTTAATTAGCGAGCTCAAGCGCTTTGCACATTTGGTTAATTTTATTGTTTAAACCCAAACCATTGTGGAGTGAATGAAATCTAGGGAAAGATATCTAAAGCATGTTTTCAGAATTCGTTTAAACTAACCTTTTCAGAATTATAGCTCATCTTTTATTTTTTGCGCACATCAAGAATTTAACTATTGGGAATATATATTCAACAAGTTCACTAAAATGAAAAACAGGTTGAATTTTTTCAATTGCACTGCCAGTTGAGGTCATTCGGTGTTCCTTGCAAGATATTTTTTGCAAGTTTAAACTCTCCAATAGTTAGTAACTACATAAATTTGCAACATAAAATCTCTACCTAGATCAATAACAACAAAATCTTACTCATATACACTGATCAGCTGCAACATTAAGAACACCTGCTGCCAAAATAGCTCTGATTTATCAAGGTATGGAATCAATAAGACCTCTGCAGGTTTCTTGTGGTATCAGACACCAAGACATTGGCAGTAAATCCTTAAAGTCCTGTATGTTGTAAGGTGGGGCTTCTGCAGGCTAGACTTGTTTATCTAGCACATCTCACGAAATCTTGATGCTGATTTAGATCTGGATAACTTGGAGTTCAAGTCAACACGCTGAAGTCTTTGTCATGTTCCTGTACTATTTTTGCAGTATGGCAGAGATCATTTCTCTGCTGACAGAGGCCTCAGCCATCAGGGAATACTGTTACCATCAGGGATTGTTTGTACGACAATGTTTAGGAACATTTAAGGTGTCAAAGTAAGATTCAAATGACTGCCAGGATTCAAAGTTTGCCAGCAGAACATGATGAGAGCATCAGTGCATCGTGTTGCCATCTTTTACACAGGTAAATTACGCACATGCACTCAGCTGTCCTTAATATATCAAAGAAAACATGATTCATCAGATCAGGCCACCTTCTTATGTTGTTCCATGGTTCGTTTCTGACGCTCACACACTTTTGGCAGGGGTCAGCATGAGCACTTGGACCATTCTGCAGCAACTCAGCCCCATAAACAACAAGCAGTGATGCTGTGTGTGTTCTGACACTTTTGTATGATAAGTGGCAATAAGGTCTTCAGCTGAGCTTTCCAGTGGGACTGACCCACAGGGGCCACCTTTTGGTCTCTACACACATCTATGAGCCTTGAGTGCCAATGACCCTGTCACTAATTTAGCAGTTGTCCTTCTTAGGAGGACAAACCACTGCATACTGGGAACACCTCATCTTGGAGAAGCTCTGACCCAGTGGTCTAGACATGACAGTTTGGCCGTTACGCTGCTCACTGTTCCTGCTCCAATCACATCAATGTCAAGAACTGGTTGTTGACTTGCCGCCTAATATATCACCCCTGACGCATCCCTTGGCAGGTGCCATTGTAACGAGATACTCTGAGGGATTCACTTCACCTGTCAGTTCTTTAATGTTGTGGCTGGTCACTGTATGGATCAGTGACAATCCTGTAACAAACAGTAGAAGACGCTAAAAAGGCCACTTAGCATAGCGACGTGATAACACTTAGGTACTTTAAAGATTAGAATGCAAGGCTTTAGACTTTACTTGTAAGTAAATATGAAATAGAGATCTGAATATTTCTTCCCCTGCTAAAACCGTACAATTTTAGTGTGCATTATACAACAGCTATGTACATACAGGGTACACAGTAAATAACAATAACAAGGAGTTTCCAAAAACTTCAACTAAAGTTACATTTCTCGACATACTATAATATGTATTGACCATATGTTTTTTTTTAAATTGGAAAACTCATAATTTCTTTGTTTTCTCACAATGATATTACCACATATAATTAGTGGTAACAACTGCAACTTCAACAATAAATCTCCATTGAATCTTGCACGTAAGACACAGCTAAGACCAAAATAAATTCTGAATCCACTTTCTAACACGACAGCGAATAACTACCTGATGACATATCCGTCAGGAGTTGAGGTATCACTCGGCATTTTCCAGGAGAGCAGAATACCATTAGAGCCGACAGCTTCTCCCTCTAGAGAATAAGGTGTCTCTGGGACTGGAGAATGAATGTGTGAAAGAGAGGAGATGAGATGAATACCAGCAACCAGAACATCTGATTTCACCCAATTAGCTGCATATTGTACAGCTGTGCAAACATTTGCGTGTTAACTGTCAGTATTGGAGCCAACTGGCATCTCAGTGGGCTCCAGAATGTTTCCACTGTCCTATCTAATCCCATCTTGTGCAAAACACAACCAATAAGCAGAACTTAGTATACATCCTGAGATTAATAAGTACTGAATCACTCAACAGAACACAGTGTCATTTGAAGAATGGTGTTGTTGTCTACAGTGGGCCGATCCTTCGAGTGTGTGTGCATGTGCGGGTGTGTGCATGTGTGTTGGGGTTGCGTGAATGTGTTGTAGGCCGAACCCTGATGAATAAGGCTTCACACAGCAGTGGCATTTCACTGACATTCACTGCAGACCCATTCATCCCGTGGTTCAAAAGCCCAGGCTTAAGTTACCTAAAAGGAATTAAACAGCGAAGGAAGTACACACACACACATACATGCGCACACACCCACAATGCTTAGTCCTCTTCACTAGTGTGTGTGAGTGTGTGTGTGTGTGTGTGTGTGTGTGTGTACTGTAAGCGCGATACAGTGACTGAATGAAACAACAGAGGGCACCTGAAAGAGAACCTGACCGTACTTTAACGCCCCAAAACAAAACAGACAAAATAACGAGACAACGGTGAGTGAATTTGTGCACGTCTCACCGCTCTCATTAGTATTGATCATGCGGCTGACTCCGGGGCTGATGTTGGACGAGGCGGCTGCTGTGACTGTTGCAGTGTACTGTGTCCCTGGACTGACATTCGCCACGTTGGCCTGTGGACACAGCAAAACACACCTGTTCACAGCATATGCATGAACACATACACGTAAACACACAAGACCGGCCAGCTCAGGATTAAAATACCGCAGTGGTTCCTGATTCTTGTTCTCTGATGAGCACATGCAGCTGAGGAACAGTTTCACCCACTGTTTACTAGATGTGTTTTTATTAGTGGTGGGACGTGATTAAATTTTTTTTAATCTAATTAATTACAGGCTTTGTAATTAATTAATCTCAATTAATTGCAGTTTTGTCAAATAACAATATTTGACACAATAAGTGAAGTTTTTCAATTCAAATAAAATTGTGGTTGACAGTTGAATCAATGAATAGACATATGTGTTTACAATTTAAAATTGATTTAAAAAAAGGAAAATGGGACATATAGAAAAAAGTGATTTTGATGACTTAAAGCCCGAATTGGTTGTTTTTTCCACTGTATGGCACATAAAATCAGCATAAGTAGTTCAAGGAGCTTCAGAAAGTTGAAAATCCAGAGATTCATTCTGTTTTCATCTTTTCTGGGTCTGATAAATGGTGTCATTTTGATGGTTCTTTTTATAGGAATATCAATTTTTATTTATGTAATTTTTTTAAACAAAAAGTTTATAATGAAGTTATTAAAAGAGATATTTTTGTTGTTTAGGTTGTTAGGTTAGGCCTCAACGGAGTAAAAACTTAAACCACAAAAATGTTTCATTTCTATTTATCTGCATTTTTCATCTGTCTGCTACATTCACAGATTACTGCAAATCTAAGTGCAATTATAGCGATTTCATTCAACATTTTAAGACTTTCTGTAAACTCAAGCACTGTCTAGAAAAGTGGTCTATTATGGGATGGCTACACCGTTAGCATGACTCGTAGCTAACGTTAGCTCTGGTGCTAACAGCAACATGTTTTACATTGAGGTGATACCGTCGGCTTGAAGTGACGCAGTGATCAGAAAACTCTTTGTTGTACAATTTGCACACAACCAGGCTTTTATCCAAGCTGCCATCGGGAAGATTTTTAAAAGAAAACTTTCTGCCCAACAAGCTCAATCTCATCTTCCTGTTCACCAGTGCCTGACTTCACTCAGTGCTTCCTGTGCTTCTTCTTCACGGCTGCAGACAGACTTTAGGTTCATTACCGCCACCTACTGGGCTGAAGTGTTCATCAGCGTTACCGGTGTGCCAGAAATAAGGGAACTGAGGAAGGTGAAAAAAAAGCGTTATTATTTTTAACGCGTTATTTTCGCTGCACTTAATCAATCTAAATTAATGCGTTAAGGTCCCAGCCCTAGTTTTTATTGAATGGATCCAAAATTGGATTTTATTTAACTCAATTAACTATAAAATTGTGCATAGTAATACTAGTATTGTCAAATTTTTTTATGCTTTTCAGTTGGTTTAGTCAGGTTTCTATTCAGACTATTCCTACTATAGTGGCCACTGTCATGTGGTGTCGATCACAATGTATTGTTCCTTTGGTTGGCGGGGGGCGTATTGTGTGAAGTCGCCTTTACATAGTTTTTTGGTTGGCGTTATGATGATATACAAAAGTTCGGCTTCACACCAAGTTGTCCACCCATCTGAGTTTGGGGCTGAAACAAACGTTTCATTACCAATTAATCTACAAAACATCATCTTGATTACTCATTTGTGCAAATGAACGAATAAGGGGAACGTGCCACCATCACAATTTCCAAAAGCCCAGGGTGACGATGTCCTGCTGCTATTCTGTCCAAACAAGCTCATTATTCTGCTGAATAATCTCCATAATTAACAGCGAGCATAAAAAAGAAACAGCCCATCTAAATGACACAATACATCTAAGTTGATTCTCCAATAACCCTACAGACACTCAGCCTTCTGTTATTATATTTCATTATGTAGTCTATTAAAAAGAGTTTCCACAACTCGACTCAGCCATCTGTATCAATCCGAGGGTGGGCGGCAGTGAATGGATGACAGCTTGTGGTTGCATTTGTCTGTATTTTCATATGTGTGAGACAGATGAGCAGTGTCTCTGGTGTTGCAGGGTTTTTGCTTGAGTGCATGTTGTAGCCAGCAGTGGCACCTGTGACATCAGTGCGTTGAGAGGCAGCATGATGATACACTCTCAGGAATACGGCAAAACATTTTCGGTATTTGCACGTACATGCCCTTAACAGAAAGGGTATATGCTTTGCAGTCTATCTAGCTGCATGTGCACGTACTTCTACAGCTGAAACAGTAAATGAACACTGTGAGTGGTTAGTGTATTAACAGTAAGCGTGTAAACATCGACATGCATCCGATGCTGAAGTCTTACCTGTGAGTGCATCTGTCCCAGGCAGAGTGTGAGCAGCAGGATGACTGAGAGGAAAGCCATGCTGGGTAGCAGAGTTAGATTTAGTTAAGTTGCAGCAGGTTAGAGGCCTTACTGGTGCGGCTGCATCCAGCATTAGTGCACAAACTTTAGCAGGAATGTTTTACAGGTAATCCACTGTGCATAACAGCGGTGACTCCAAGTCTAGAAGCTGGTTAGTTTCATGGTTAAAGGTCACAGGGTTAGTCGTCCAGGCACTGTATAGTAGCGGATATTCGTCTTGAGGTATTCCAAAATTTTAGCGGTATGGGCAGTGGGTCTTTTCATTAGCACAAGGCTAATGCGTTCCCTGTGGTCTCTCTTCCTCTCTTGGGAGAGCTGCTTAAGCAAATGAATGATTCAGGGTTGAGCTCATGAGGGCAACTTAATAAATAATGAGATCTATTACTCAACTCTGTGCTCTGTGTGCTCTCTATGTGTGTGTGTATGTGGTGTGTAAGGTTACATTTTGGGGGGCATCTGACACCTGGCAGCCGGGAAGAGCTGGTAAGGGGCGGGACTTGGTTGAACAGGTATGTATGTGTGTGTGTGTGTGTGTGTGTGTGTGTGTGTGTGTGTGTGTGTACTTTGTATATTCTCTATAAGAACACAGATATAAGTGTGAAGCTCTAGGTTTGTGCTTTTCACTTAGATTGTTATCATTGCATTTATAGCATTTAGATGAACTTGACTGCCCTGTTTAAGTTGTTACTGGATAAATAGCCTGCATTTCACACACTACATGCATTTACCTGAACATATCCATCACGTGCAGGGTGAACTGTGACTTGTCCCTGGTTTGGTTGCAGGTTCACTTGGTAATGACTCACACAACCCACTGCCTGCTTCCAACGTAGCGAGAATGCACGTGCGGATACATTCACGACACATAGTCCCTGCACATGGGCTGGCACTCATGAGGGAAAAGGGAGACACATGGTCAGAGAGGTGGAGAAAGTTTCTGTAATTTAATGAAGACACTATCAGGACAGACGACAGTAACGGGGTGTCGACCAGAGTGGTCTTTGTAACATCATCTACCTGTGGTTACAGTCAGAAAGGCAGCGACTCCTGTTGTCTCTCCTCTCACTCGCTCAGCGCTCACGTTGTAGCTGCAGCCGTCCAGCAGCCCTGTCACCACGGCAACCCGCTCCTCTTTGGGTATGGTGATTGTGTTTGTGACTGAAGTGTTGGTCACATTGACTCTGTGGAAGTCAAACTCTCCGAGTGCACGGTCCCAGCTCACACAGACAGAGGAAGAGTTCACGTTATCTAGATGAAGGCCACATAGTCCTGCTGGGCCTGGAAGACAATTTTTGTTATTTCACAAATGCAGTTTTCATAATTTGGACTAAAATGCAACAATTTTTTACTGTATGCTCTGACTGATAAAGCATTAGTAACTGTATGGCGTTAAGGCCTATGTGTTCCTGTGTGTTTGTGTATGTTTTTGTGTCTCTTACGTGCGCTAAATTCTTTGTGCACTGCTTGACTTGCGTCTGAGCCCAGCATACTCTGAATGCTGACACCATAGTCTGACCCCGGAATCAAACCCCTGATCTCATAACTTGTGCCCTTGACCAGAACGTGAACCCATGACTCCCTGTTCATGGATGTCCTGCCAAAACGAAGCTGAGAAGAACAAAACACAATCCTTAGTCTTGGCTGGAAAATCAATTCTTAACTAATGACAGTGAAAATATAGCAGATTTTAGTTTTTTTTTTTTTTTTATCATTTATACTAGATGGTAAAATGTCTCTCATTTAGTTTTACTGGAAAAAATATCAATAGAATAACTAAATGTGGACTTTTTTGCATGTAATGTGCTTGGTCATTCTTCCTGGCCCTTGCTCTACGGAGGTCATATATCTTTAAAGGGTTGGAAACCGAATCCGTGGTGCGCCAACAGCGGTTGCTAAGTAACTAACAGGTGAGGGCAGAACCTTACGCAACTGACATCTTTGTGTCATATTTTGAGTTATGTGCTTGTAAGACAAACGGCAAGGACACACACCAGTGGGCACATCTGTCTGGAGCTTACAATGGCTCAACAATCGATACTGTCTGTATCTGTTTCTGTGGACATGGACACATGTGGTAGTGTCTTACCTTGTACTCCCCCACCTGTCCTGGTGGTGGTCTCCAGGTTACAAACGCAGACGTCACAGCCTGCTCTGAAAGAGACGCTTCCTGTGGCGCCTCTGGGACTGGAGAGAAGTCGCTCATTAGCATGTGACACCACGTACCGACACCTCATCATTGTCATCAGTCACGGCATGAAGCAGACTTGTGTTATGCTTCATTTTATAACAGCAGGTGGAAAAACTGGAGATGACAGAGCACTGAGATCCAGGCTCAACAGAGGTGGAGGAAGCTTTTTTGGTGTTTAATTTAACTTAAAATAGGCAAAATGTACTTGTGGTATCAATTAAAAAACTCTTATAATGCAGAAAAATGTCCCCTGAGAGAGGTATAGTGTTATATATACCCCATTATTGCAACATTATTATGATGCTTTAGTGTGTCTTGTGCCATGTGTTTTATTTATTTATGAGCAGTTTAACCCCTTGCAGTGCACCATCATTACTAAATTATTTTATGTATTGTAGTAAAATAGAAAAAACTGCTAAAATGTTCATCTGTGAAGTAAATCTCGTATTTCTCATATTTAGCACAGTAAAAAAATATACAATATTTCCCTCTAATCTGCAGTGGAATAGTGCTTTGTTGCACTTTCCACTGAAACTAAATTATTTACCCTAATTTAAATGTGTTTCTTGGTAAACATATCTATCTGTAAAATTAATGAGAAGTCTGTGCTATCATTGGAAAAGCAAAGATAATTTCCTTTTTTGGCTGCTCTATCTGTGCTTCAAGGGTTGTTCTAGTTTCTATTTTAAAAATAATTTATGTAACACCACCATCCGACACAATATTGTAATAGGTTATCAGTGAAGGGAATGAGGGCTGAAACCAAATTTAGTCTGTCCTGGTAAATATGATATTATAATTTTACTTTCTTCTATAATTTTGTAATAATAATCTTTCTTCTTTAATTCATGCAACATTAATTTGGTGGTTCACATATGCCTGCACATTTAGGCACACAAAGAACAAATATCTGGCGCAGTGTATTACATATGTCTTCACTTACTAGTATGTAGGATCATAGTAGCAGGTTTACTTCTTCTTTCTCCACTAACAGCAATCACTTCAACTGTATATCGGCTTCCAGAATTCAGGCCTTCAAAGCTGTGCGATCTGTGAATACAAAACCAGTCATCAGTGTTTTTAAGCACAAGCTCTGATCTTGTGATGGTACCTCCAAGCTCATTAAACGTCAATATTTTGTATACAGGCTGACAAGAATGAGACTGACCTGGGCTCCTGATGAGTAATGACCAGCTCTTGAATGGATGTTCTGTTTTTGATTGACAGGAGGAAGGCGCTCACCAGTCCCCTGCCCATACTCCAACTAATGCATATGGATGATGTGGTTTTATTGACGAGGCAGATCTCCACGGGGCTGGGAGCTGCCAGATGCAAGACAACACACATATTCAGAATTGGAAAAGATAGATGGAGGTGCTTGTGTGTGTGCGTGTGTGTGTTTACCTGCAGTGATATTGACGGTGGACGGTGAACTGTCGGTGAAGGACTCCTTCTCTGTCCGCACTGCAAAGTGGTAGAGTAAGCCCGGAGTCAGACTAGAAAACACTGCACTCTGAGTTAACACCTTCTGCACCTGTGGCACACAAATCAAAGCAAAGAGGCTGACTAAGAGCCTTAGTGTGATTCTTACAGCAATAATTAGAGAGAGAGGGAGATTACACTCGTGCACATATTAATGTTTGATACATAAAAACATGCAAACTACTGGTCACCACATGCAACTGCTGATTAGTTCCTTGCTCAAGGGAAGTAATTAGTCATTTCAGTCTGTGCAAACGCTCTTCATTTAATTATTTACCAGCATGTAGGAAAGCACTCTGGGAAATCAAACATGAGCTTGAGCAGATCTGCTTTTTAAAGAGGTGAAAACATACAAATTCTGTTTTGTTTACCTGGAGAGGGTGGTCACAGTTGAAGCAGGTGACTTCATAACTGTGAGATTCTCCTTCAGCTGGATCCCAAAGCAGCTCTATGGATGAGTCGGTCACCACGCCTTCCCTCAGTCTGCTGGGAGGAGCCAGGCCTAAAATCACAAAACATATACCACAATCTATACTATAATTATTCCTTTAGCATGCTGAAAATACTAATTATCTTTGGTTTGCGAAATTATAAAATAGATGCCAGATTTGTCGCAAAGAGTTAAAGCATTACAGTCACAATAAATACATATAATTACTAAATGCAAAAAACGTGTGAACATCACATTTATTAAAATCTAAAATAAATTGGTTAAATGACAACTTAGTCTTATAAATAACTTTAACCCTCTCAACTCCAAAACTCACTGACAAGTTTGAAAGACATTTTATCTTAAAAATGACCAAAATGACTTCATTCATCACAGCCAGAAACGGCAAAAACAGAAATTGTTCGATGGTTCTCCAACTACTCATCTAAGCTTCCTCTGTTTTGTCATTAAACTTTATCAGATCTAGCTTAAAATCATAACATTTCATCAAAATCACTTGACAATCAATTTGCAACAAAACTAACCGTTTGCTTTTGGCAGATTGTGTAGAAAACTAAAAATTTTCTGTGCTTGTTGGAGCAACCATGACTCCATCAGTGACTTCTCTGCAACCAAACGCCAAGCCACAAAAATTCAGGGACTTTTCAGCTGAACTGGGCTGAACTGCAGGCTGTGTTGGGGGGAAAGTAGTAAAATACCCATAATACGTAGAGTCACCATGTCTTTCCAGTTTTGGTAACATCTATGGGCACTTGGAAAAAGATGCTGTTTTTGTTGATTTCATGTTTTTCCAATTCTGAGAAAAAATATATAATCGAAGACTTCCAACTTCTGTAGACATTTTTGAGTCCTCTCCTCTTTGATCCATGGTTATACTGTTTCTATAGAGGTATAGGAGTTTTTATGGCAGTGAAAAACAAGCTCACAGTGAGTAAAAATGTGACAGAAGAAAAAAAAACAGCTTGAGGTTCAGAGAGTTAAAGATAATATTAATTCTTTAAATCCAAGCTCTGCAGGCACTCTATCTTATTTTAATTTAGGAACCCAGACAGAAAAGAAGCTCAGCCATATCAGTGTTACACCTTGATATGCGGCTTCCCACAAAGCGATGTGCCTGCCTTAAGAAGTGCTCTGGCTCAGAATAAGACCCTTTATATCATACAATGTAATATTAGCATTATTGAGTTATCGCCAAAAATCTTCATACAGAAGAAGCAGGGAAGCTGTGTCAGCATTAAAGTGGATTACATTTTAAATCTGATTGCTGCAATCTGCATGAGATGAGGATGTAAAAACTACTCTTAAGTGAAGCCAGAGGAGGATGGCTACAGCAGCAAAATCATGTGGAGGAAAAAAGTGTCCTCTCCTGATCAGAGTAAAACACAGAACGCAAACAGTAAACAGCAAAGATCATTTAAATTTGGGAATCAATCGTGGCTCAAAGAAGCCACATAACTCTGCATTACATTTGGTATGACATCAGGAATTTCTACTTCAGTCAAGTGGCAGTGTAAGATACTGTTATATGTGGTTTCTTGGACTAGACTCCATATTACTGACTGATGCATGCAGGATTTCAGGTGACTTAAACACCACAGTATGTGAGCAGACCTCAACATCCAACATGTCTTAGAAGAAGAGGTGTTTATTGGTGATACTGAGAAAAACAATGACAAACAAAACATATTGCAAGAGCATCTTCTGTCACCCTAATTCTGAACGCACCACATCTCAGGCTGAGACAAGATCTTTAGGTGTACAAATAACGCTAATACCAGACATGTGTGATGCTTCTGTTGGATAAATGGTGATCCATTTTCACCCCAGTCAAGGCTTTTCTAACAAAGAGACAAAACACAGGAACACAGAGGCTCGTTGTATCTTTACAGCCTTGACTGAAGCAGACAGTGGAACTGCTGCTTACTTCTAGCTGACCTGTGTCTGGGCTCCCTCCTCTGTCCCAGCTTCAGCCTCCACCTGACCTCCCTCATCCTCCCTCTCCCTCTCCTTCCTCCTCTTCCTCTCTCCACCTTCCTGCTGCAGCTCAGCAGAGCTGCTCTGTCCAGCTGCTGTTCATCACCAATCACTCATCAATGGAACTCCAGGCAGCTGCGGTGCAGCACACCTGCTGATCATCTCCACCATAAAAGCTGGCCTCACACTCCACACCCTGCCAGATAATAAACTCTGCTCACGCAGTCAGTTGTCTCGCCTTGCACTTTTGCTAAAGTTCTCCACTGAAAAAGCCTTGCCTTGACTAACCCTGTTTTTCCTGTTTAGCTCCGCTGACCCAGCTGCCCGGTCCCACCTGCTCTGTCCTCCCATCTCCTGCACTCCGGATCCTGACCAGACCACCCCCCTCCCTCACCTTGGACCTGCTGCCTGCTCCTGGATCCCCTACTCGTCTCTGCCTGCTGTGTGCCCCCCTCGGCTCTGGAAAACACCCCGCCTGTCGCCCACCCCGGAACGAGGCTGTCCTGCCCGCTCTCCGCCGCCAACCTACCCCCACCACGGAGAATGCCAACCGAGCCGCTGGTTCCTGGTACAGTTACCCCCCACCCTCCCCTTTAGTTCAGTTACTCCAGACATCAGTTTTTCCCACCCCGTCCAGCACTCCCTGAACTTCTGTTTAAACAATAAAATCCACCTTTGTTCTTGCCTCCGTCCCTCGTCTGTGTGCTCTCTGCTCGGGTTCACCCCCATGCCGTGACAACCTGTGTTTGACTCTTGGAAACAACAGCCAGAGAAGAAAAAAATGCTTTCCCCAGTCCAAACTGAAATTATGTGGACAGCTACAAATATTTTTTTGTTCTTCACTGCATCCAATGAGGCATAAAATAATGGATATTACATTCGAGTACCAGGTCTCAGCTTTATTTTGCAGCTGTATGGAAAGAATTGTACGAGAAGATATTAACACATGCCTGAATAAAGAGAGGGCTGCGCTGTGGATCAGTGGTCAGCACTGTTGCCTTGCAACTAGAAGATCCCTGGTTCGCATAATGGGCCTGGGATCTTTCTGCATGGAGTTTGTTCTCCCTGTGCATTCGTGGGTTTTCTGCGGGTACTTCGGCTTCAAAACACATTCATTTAAACTGGAAATCGCTTAGCAGTGGATATCTGTTCTAAGTTCTATAGACAGATACTTTCCATCTTCCCTATTGATGCTCTCATAGGCCTTTACTGCATCCATCTTCAGCTCCTCCTTGCTGTGTGGTCTCTCTGCCTTTAGTCTGGTCACAAATGAATTGAGATCAGGAGACAGATCCAGCTCTCTTAAGGACACTCCACCTTTTCATTCTTTTTGGCTGTAACGACTGTATGTTTAGGATTGTCGTCCTGCAGAATTACTAGGCATCATTCAATAACTTCTGACACATTTGACTGAATCTGAGCACAGAAAAAGGCCCCGTATACCTCTGCATTCCAACGACATCCATTCATGCCCATATCATAACATAAACTATGTTTGACAGATGAGGTGATAGCTGTTCCCTTGTTTGCCTCCACGGTTTCCTCTTGCCATCACTTTGACAGAGATTGATTTAGTTTCTTCCACAGCTCTATCAGTTTCTTTTTGTATATTTGTGTGAACTGTACCCTGGCCTTTCCGTTTCTAAAGATCACCAGGGGTTTGCTTCTTACTCATCATATTGACAGAGTACTCCTCCTCAATCTAAAGGGCAACACTCAACTCCCATTCATCTCTGAGCTCTCCTGAGCATGAACTAACGTTGAAGAAACATTAGCAGCCAGGTCTACAATTGATTTGAACCCTTGCAGTGTGTTAAAAGGGTAATATCTCACACCCAGACCCTTCTTTGTCAGTATAAACTTATTCAAATTATAGCTGAGAGTTGGCAATGTAGTAAGAGTTATTATGCTGGATGCAGAGCTGATACAATCAGATAGGAGGTTGTTGATGGTCCTACTAAGCTGTGAGGTCATTAAAGTGGTTTTTTGAACTGACACTTCTAAAAGAAGAAGCAATTCAAATATGAATGACTAATACATGCACGCTATACTAGCAGAGATGACTCACTTGTTCTGATGAGGGGAGTGTAGTACGGTGGTCCGATCTGCTCTCTGCTGGTGCTGTACACGCTCAGCTGGTACTGTGATCCTGGACTCAGGTTGCTAAGGGTTACGATATGCACGTCAGCAGCGAGGGAATGCCAGTCACATATATACTCGCATACTCCCTCACATGCACTGTCACAGACTCCTGGACACGCACACACTTTCACCCCATCAATCAGACCCAGCTGTGGATGCTGGATGTACAGTTGTGCATAGTTGGTGCCCACTGAAAGAGGGACTGCGACCTGCACTGGCATTGGAGCTGCACACAGACAAAAAGACACAAAGATAGATTAATAAACAGCTTAAACAGAAAGATAACATCTTTTTGGGCAGTGTTTTTGTTTTTACCTGTGGTGCATATGATGCTGGACCTCTCGCTCCTGTCATTTCCCCTCATAGCGGCGACTCCCACTTCATATGTCTGACCAGGAGTAAATGTCCCCAAGTAAACACACACGGATTCATCTACCCAGAGTGCACCAGGGCTGGACTGGTTTATCCACAGTGAAGAAGCAGCAGGATTTTTGAGCGGCTGGGATGTGAGGTAATAACCATCTGGGGGATCATCAGGTGGACTGATCCAGCAGACTGTCAGGTTTCCTCTCAGGCTCGACACCACCAGGCCGCTAGGAGCCATCACCGCTAAGAAGTGTAAATAAAAGCACATTACTTTGTTGTCAATGAAAGCGGGTTTAAAAGTTAATCAACAACTACATCTACAACTTGGTTTGCAGGATAGGTCGGCAAATTTCTTGCCATTTGTGCCTAAGCCATGTACAAAAAAAGCAATGACGAACAACTCTAAATGTGTCTTGCAAATCATCATTGTCGTCAGGATCATCAAAGAATGCCAGTGGGTGAATGTGATTACAGAACAATTCAAAAACTGACAGGTAACTTCATAAAATCACACTGAAACTGACCCACTTAGATGTGAGCATGTTTGGCTACTTATCCACATGGCTCATTTAAACAGGAAACTATCAATGTTTACTTCTTGGCACATTGTGACTAACATATTCTCACCTACGGAAATGTTTCATATTGGCATCACATGTTAAGACTGCTGAACTTCACAGGAAAACTTCAGAGAACCAGTCTAATGTAATTATTGCACTAGCTGTCTAAATAAAATCATCTACAAATGGAACCAACATGCAGTATAATTTACATTTTTTGTGAATATTAAGTCATTTTGCCTTATTTTTCAAAATCCGTTCAAATATCGCACTACAAAATAATTGTCATGTCTCCAGTATCTGATGGGAGATTTCCATTTACTGACAAAAAGCACAGCAGACAGTAGCAGTTACGCATTTGGAAACTTTTAAAAAGATTATTTCATCAAAAGCAACTTCATAAATTAAGTCTATACAGTACCATAACATGCTTACCAGTCTGTACAATCAGAGGCGTTTGTCCACAGCTCTCTATCCCATGCTGGGCTACTGTGTAAACTTCAATCCTGTATTTCCTGTAAGATTCCAGCCCTCCAATCACAGCAGTGTAGGACTGCAACCCACCGGTCCGAGACACCCTGGAGATGTTGTTCATTCCAACTACCTTGTCCTGTCTTGAAGAAATGTCCTCATAGCGTACAACAAATGTCAATCTGGCCACATACTGTGCTCCTGGCAGCATCCAGTGGACACTAATCTGACTGGCTGTGATTAGGCCTACAGTTATATTTTGAGGAGGAAGAGGTCCTGTAAGAAATACAGCATAAAAATTGAAGTTAGCATCTAATGGTTTTAGAGCTGCAACAATTCACTGATTCGCTGACAACTGGTCAATTAATGCAGCTATTCTGAGAAGCGATTGAGTCATTTTTTAAGAAAAAATGTAAAACTAGTGTGACGCCAGCTTGTTAAATTTGAATATTTTTTGTTTCTTTACTTCTCCATGACAGCAAACTGAATATATATGAGATGTGTGCAAAGCAGGACAACTAAGGATGCTATCTTGGGCCATGGAAACACATTTTTCAGCATTTCTGACATATTACACACCAGACATCTAATCAAGGAAATAATGGAAAACAAGCATATTCATTAGTTGCTGCCCTAATTAGTACACTATTTTGCGTATGAGATATGTGGATGAGAGGTGGTAAGGAGACTCACTAGTGTATGCCATTTGCATCTGTCCCAAGCTCCACTTGAAGCCAGAAGGGTGAGAGGCTTGAAGGGTAAAAGAGTAGATGCTCCCTGGAGATAAACCTGCCACAGTGACTCCTCTAGAGGAGAGGGAAATTGGAACACGGACAATTTTTCTAATGCTGCTCAGGCTCTTCGTCCCCTTTTCGTCCTCTGGCCTCCTGCGTCTGTGTTCTTCACCTTGACCCGAATCTCCATTTTCCCTCTCTTGGTACTGGAGGAATATCTCAAAGGATGAAAGATTAAGTGAGTTAAAGGGGGAGAGGTCATTCCAGCGAAGCTCTACCTGTTGCTCCATCACCTGAACCAGGTCAAACGAGAAGGAGGCAGAAGCTGGAGGGGCTGTGAGAGAGAAACAATAATATATTAGCAACTTGAGGAGTAAAAAAGCAATAAAAGTGCTCAAATGTTGTTACACATCAAAATAATGTAATGAATAACATTTTTAAATGCCCATTAATAGCTTTAACAAGCAACAGTTTAATTATAACTAGTGGTGGGACGCGATTAAAATTTTTTATCTAATTAATTACAGGCTTTGTAATTAATTAATCGCAATTTAATTGCAGTTTTGTCAAATAGCAATATTTGACACAATAAGTGAAGTTTTTCAATTCAAATAAAATTGTGGTTGACAGTTGAACCAATGAATAGACATATACATGTTTATAATTTAAAACTGATTTTAAAAAAGGAAAATGGGACATATAGAAAAAGTGATTTTGATGACTTAAAGCCTGAATTTAGTTGTTTTTTCCACTGTATGGCACATAAAATCAGCATAAGTAGTTCAAGGAGCTTCAGAAAGTTGAAAATCCAGAGATTCATTCTGTTTCCATCTTTTCTGGGTCTGATAAATGGTGTCATTTTGATGGTTCTTTTTTATAGGAATATCAATTTTTATTCATGTATTTTTTTATAAACAAAAATTTTATAATGAAGTTATTAAAAGACATATTTTTGTTGTTTAGGTTCTTCCTCCTCCAAGGAGGCGGAGCCTCGGCGAAGTAAAAACTTAAACCACAAAAACGTTTCATTTCTATTTATCTGCATTTTTCATCTGTCTGCTACATTCACAGATTACTGCAAATCTAAGTGCAGTTATAGCGATTTTATTCAACATTTTAAGACTTTCTGTAAACTCAAGCACTGTCTAGAAAAGTGGTCTATTATGGGATGGCTACACCGTTAGCCGTTAGCATGACTCGTAGCTAACGTTAGCTCTGGTGCTAACAGCAACATGTTTTACATTGAGGTGATACCGTCGGCTTGAAGTGACGCAGTGATCAGAAAACTCTTTGTTGTACAATTTGCACACAACCAGGCTTTTATCCAAGCTGCCATCGGGAAGATTTTTAAAAGAAAACTTTCTGCCCAACAAGCGCAATCTCTGACTTCACTCAGTGCTTCCTGTGCTTCTTCTTCACGGCTGCAGACAGACTTTATGTTCATTACCGCCACCTACTGGGCTGGAGTGTTCATCAGAGTTACCGGTGTGCCAGAAATGAGGGAACTGAGGAGGGTGCAATTAATTGCATTATGAGTTCTAACGCGTTATCTTAGCTGTAATTAATCAATCGAAATTAACGCGTTAAAGTCCCAGCCCTAATTATAACCCCTCAGAAATGTTAAAAAAATTAATGTGCTGTAGGTAATCTGGTTAACAAAGGTGTATTAAACGAGATACTCACTCTGGTACTGGCAGATGAAGGGTAAGGGGATGTTGCAGAAGAATGGAGTGAGAAAGTATCCTGGTCCTGTGGCGTTCCTCTGAAAGGCAAAACAGTCTGTCTGACTGGCTGGCAGCAGAGTCAGCAGATTGTTTGTTTGGTTATATGATGAGCCATCAGACCAGAGAGGTAGACCCTCCTCCTGCGAGGAAGAGACAACACCAGCCCAGTGTCATTAAAATATGAAAAAACAAAGCTCCTCTTTAATTAGCAAATGGCTGCCATGTACTTTTTCAGTTTACAAAGTAAACAACTTTTTGTGAAAGTCATCTTTCAGTGATGTCCTGCTCATCAGAACTTCAGCAATAGATTAGACAATTGTATACGAGCAGTGCCTAAATTCTAAATCTACATTGAAGTGTATTATCAAAACTGTTTTTGTTTGTTTTTTTTACAGTCAACATCTAAATCAATAGTTTCTACTTTCTATCTGCAATTTAACAAAATGGAGAAAATCTCTGAAATGACAGTAAATAGTTTCAAAATATTTTATAGTTATTTATAGTTTATTATTATTATTATTATTTAAGACTTTAAATCTCATTTTCTAACTGTTTCTTTTGGCAGTTTTCAGAAAACATTACATAATAATCATTTTGTCAAATCTGTTGTTTCTTTTTCTCACAAACGTCAACATTTTTAATCTGAACAAACTTACAAAAAGTCCTACGGGATTATTCTTTGGTGCTGAAATCTGCGCAGGGATTATGTGACATCATGTGACAGGAAGTTTAATTATACTGCGGGAAATATTCAAACTTATTGTCCTGCAGTACGCTTTTGACAACTATTTAACCCCTACAGATTATAAACTTTACACACGTTGCTTTAAATATTTATTCAAAAAGTTATTTTGGCAAATCCCTTTTTAAATTATTAAATGCTTTGTTAGTTATGACAATTTTCAAACACAATCCTGTGTTTGAAAAGCTATTCCAACAGTGTAAAAGGAATGATTAAACAAAGAAAAAAAGCTTTTTTTGGTTATTACGACACTTACTGTTAGGATGAAAAGGATGACAAAATATATTTTTCTGTAATATGGCTACCTGCTGGTCATTAAGTCCAGTCCATAGCAGCAGCAGATTGTCATGAGTCAGGAGATAAGAAGATAAAAAAAGCAGATCTTCCAGAGTCTTCAGGTTCACCAGGTGACTTCCAGCTGCCAGGGTTGAGCAGCTGTGCTGGGCCTCACTCCAGGTCAAACCTGCTCTTCTCACGGTGTAGCAGCTTCTCCCATCAGCCAGCCAGCCAGGTGGGCACTGAGCTGGAGAGAGACATCATCATCAAAGTGAAACAGCTTCCTGCCTGCAGTTAGTTTTTCGTTTTTCAGTGAAGCTGTGGTTGCATACAGTGAAAGTATAGAATACCTGTTTCCATAAAAGTGCTGAGTCTCTGCTTTAAGGTCACATTAAACTGTCTGAGAACTGTAGTCACCACCACTTCAACCTTGAAGCGTGTTCCAGGCTGGAGACCTATCACTGTGTGCTGAGATTTTATCTCTGAGGAGTTTAGGTTGAAGATGTGTGTCACAGACTGTGTGCGTGTGTTGTATAGAGACAAGGAGGATAGCATCTGATGCCTGTGAATTTTCCATTTTAGGAGTGCAGCAGTGGTTGAGCTGTGAACATGAAAGGAGGACAGGGACACTGGAACTGGGGGACATAGGAGAAGACGTTAACTTTGGTAACCACTGCAAAAAAAAATGTACGAATACCACAAGAACTGAGGCATTCAGAATCTGCAGACACTCACCAAAGTGAAAGGTCTTAGCCTGGAGCGTGGTATCATTCCTGCAGGCTCTCAGTGTGATGTTATAACCGTTTTGGTCCTCAGCCATTCGCAGTGCTATCTGGCAGTCTGGAGAGCATGCTGAGTGATGAATGAGCTCCACGTACACCTGCAAAGATGTTTGGGAAAAAAGTGAGAACAGTGTTCATTTCTCATACTAAACCAGAATCCTGTACAAAAACAGATGGAACGAGACTTTCATTGCCATTTCCCACCTTTGCCTGTGCTCTTACCAGATGGTTGCTTGCAGGTCTGCAGGTGATTGTGTAGCTGTCTGGATCTGGACTGGAGGGGAAGGACTGGAACACAGCTTCAACCTCAACAGGGTCTGAATGCTGTTCACAGGTCAGCAAGGCCACCTGGAGAAAGGCAAATACATAGACTGTTTGCTGAGTTTAAATATTACAACTAAGTGTGTGCAAAATTTTTATGTGCAACACACACATTAAATAGCAGTAATGCACATGTAAAGACAATAAAAGCTGCTTTACAGAGGAATTAAAGCCGAGCAGGCCTTCATCTTACCTGACATAAACTGGCAAGTAAACACAGACGCTCCATTTGGAAATTTCAATCCATCTCATCTCAAGCACACCTTCCCAGCAGCCACTTGGATGCACACAGTCACTTCCACAGGGAGAAACAGCGGATCCTGTGTGCGCGTTCAGCCATTGGGAGCGTTATAAGAAAACCCAAAACAGCTGTGCGTAAACATCGCCTGTGGAAAGTCCCAAGCTATTTGGGTCTGTGACGTACAGCTGAGTGCCATCCAACGTTTGAAACTTTTTCTAAAATGCCTTTTTCTAAGACATTGAAAGTTTTTGGAAGTGATTTAAAACTACTAAGTCATTTTAAATCGAGAAGAAGCTTTTACTTCGATTTTACGCACAGGCTGGACTTTGAATTTAGCGCGTAGTGAAAGTCAACGTTTAATAGCTGTTTCCTCCGAGAAGCAGCGACACTTATGAGGAAGAGGAGGAGGAGGAGGAGGCAGCCTTGCTGTGTGTATGGGAGGGGAGGAGAGAGAGAGATTGTGCCTGTATTAGTTCAACCCAATTGGTTCTGCCTCTTTGTTGGGATAAGAGCAGTTCACCATGACAACCGCGGGCACATGGCCACTCCAGGGCTGTGCCCCCGAGGAGAGCAAGAGGTGGGGAGACGAGGATGTGGGGGCATACTGAGGCAAAGCAGGAAGGGGGATAAGAGATGTGGTGGTGTTTCAAAGGCAATTAAGACATGCTCAGTGGACAAAGTCTCCAGCCTCACACCTCTGAGTGAGCAATGGCCAGCCACTCAGTCTCAGCAGACAGGTCTGAGATGTTGTTTTCATGACTTCACTCAACCTTTAAAATGAGCCTGTGCTTCAAATTGTTCATAGCATTTCAGTGGCGAGAACGGTTTTGGCTCCGGAGCCGGGTGTGGTGGAAGCACTGGCCCATGTGGAATGACAGGAATGTGAAAGGGAGAAATGATTGACAGACAAAAAGCTGAGTCCACCGAGGGGTTCTGTTGTGGAAGGGGCGACTCCCACTTGGCAATAACCTCTCCAAAGTGAAATATAAACAGATGTCAGCGCTAGGGATGCTGAATCAGGACCAGTATGTGTGTGTAATAAGGGTTATGGAAGGAGGAAGTGGAAGGGTGTGTGAAAAGGACACACTGTAGGTCATGAGGGCACAGAAAGTGTTGCAAAATGTAGACTGTACGTAGACACTGGCACTGTCAAATCTTTTATTAAACCACTACAAAAAAAAAGCTACAAAGAGGGGACACATCACATTTTACAAAACAATTCGACTTTTCTAAGGAAACAAAATACAAAGGCTAAATGTATCTCCTAAGACAAACCAGAATGCACATACAATGTTGGAACACAACAGATACATCAAAATGCAACAACTGTTGTTTCAACATATTAATTGTTAATATACAGTACGATAAAAGGCTAATGGTACCATCAGTTGGAAGCACTAGAAAGTTAACTGGGTTGGCACAGCAGGTCATAAAGACAATACAGACTAAAGTGCGGACAAAACTACTTCAAAACAATCTCCCGCTTACATAAGTTATGTTCAGTATATTTAGTTACAACTATGACTCAGGGTCAGTGTTGTAGAGTGTACTGTTAAGACAAAATGAAACATCTCAGGTTTTCACGCTTGTCTATTAGCACATTAAAATTCAGATGTTCCCTCCCATCCCACCCCGTTATTTATACATTCTTCATTTATCCTGCTCTCATTCATATTTCCACCCGGACCCTGTTTTTAGTTCCATTGGCAGGAACAGTCCAGAGGCTCTTGGAAGTTGTACTCCACAACTGTGGCGTTGCGAGAGCAGTACAGTGTGACGGAGCGGGTTTGTAGTCCGCTCTCACGGCAGCACTTACAGAACCTGGCATGACTGTTGATGTTGAAGTTGAATATGGTGGCAGATGGACATTTGCCATCGCAAGAATACACCGTAACCTGGAAGAGGAGGAGGATAATGCCATGACACAAAGTGTAATTTGGATTTTTACACTCTATTCAGAATATTTTGTCTTCACCAACTCAGCCTCCTTATTATACACATTAATGACTCGTTTGCCTCTCACCGGTGCATTGCTCCTGCAGTCATCTTTTCTAATGGTAGTCCGAATGGCCACACGCTTACATGTCTTGCCATCCTCTTTACCTACACATAGGTTCACACGGAAATAAAATATACAAACTGAGAACACACAGCCATAGCCATCCAGACCTATAGGAACCTCAGAGCAGTAACATGACATTAGTAAAATAACAGATCTTCAACAGCAGAATATAAGCAGATGCAAGTTCAAAACATACACAAAGAAATCTGCACACTGGCAGATGTATGCTCGCACACAAATACACTGATCATTTTACCACAGAGACCTCACACACCCTGAAATGCCTATTGAACAGGGCTCTTTGTTGCCCAGCAGTAGGAGCTTGCTTTGATTGACAGTTGGGTGATGGGAGGGACACAGGTCTCACAGCAGACATCCGCCAAATGGCTACTGATCTAAACTTAACCTTATTTTTACACCAATCAAAGGTAGTCAAATGAAATCTGTGCAGGTCTGGAACGTATTAAAAGAGTAGTTAATCTCTGCTTCGTCCAAATGGATGACTACATAACACTGAGGCAAAAAAAATTTTTTAAAAATAACTGCTAATACTTGGATTTCATGTAGCTCTTTCTATTACAGATGCTTTTCATATTACTCTGTGCCTTTTAAGGGTTAAGCATAAATTGAGAAAGGAAACGAAAAGACAAGACACACACACACACACACACACACGCATTCATGCAAAGTTTAAAAGGGCAGGGAATGAGTCACTGAGAGTCAGGATGCCAAAGAATCACTGTAAGTGGGAATAGTGCAAGATGGTGGTACCTGTGTCACAGTTAGTACTACCAGTGGGCGTTACAGGATTAACTGTAAATGGTAAAACACCCACTCCAGAACCTGGGAGCATCGTCGGGACCACAGCCATCCGGTTTCACAGAACGTCAGGAGAACACAAGATTATGTTTTGTTCAGAACACACAGTTTAATGTCACACACAAACACACAGAAGATGGAATCAGTGCAGCTGGCATGCACATGGATTTCACTTCTTTTTTGGGCCACTCCAGGCAACCAGCCAAGGAACGTAGTCACTGGATGTACTACAAAGCTCAGCAGGGCAAACTCTAACCCCTGCACCATCTCACATCCTCATTGGTAAAGCGCTCACTGTGGCGCACCCTGATTGGCCAAACTGCAAGGACACTGCGAAAGCAGGCAAGCGGGTAAGGCTGCAATGCTGAATCCAAAGAGAGAGAAAATATCCCCACTGCATGTTTAACAAGGGTTGAATCCAAACGAGTTAGAAAAGCATTATTAGTCAACATCGTTTTGTCAAGTAGATGTGAGGAACAGTTCACAGATTATCACCTCTAAAGTATAAGTCCGGGAAGTTATGTAATCACTATGAAATGATAAGTGTAGTGTACATAATTGTATTTAATTTTTCAGAACTTTTTCGTTATTTTTACTTCTGTTTGAGTTGTGCTGGCTCTTGAATATGCTGGTAGAAGATTTTAGGGACACCTTGGAAAGCCAGGGATTTTGAAACGTAGCCACAGGCCAACAGGCTTTATCACCACCCTCTAGAAAAGGCCACACCCCCAACCATTCAGCCAATAAGCTCATCCACTGCCAGGCAACAAGGCGCTCACCGCTCTAATCGAGTGCTCAAAGCATTACCAGAAGCCCCTAATAAATTTGGAGACTCACATGTCCTGCAGCAACCGTCCACATAGCTCTGAACTACACCACCATTCTGCAGGAGGAGAATAAGATGAGAAACCAGATCTAATTAGAAGCACATTCATAAGAAACACAGTTTAATACACAAGATGGGTTTACAAATGAATCAATCAAACAGACAAACCAAAGTTTAAAGTTGAAATGATGGGAAACAAATACGACCGGAAATAACTGTAATTAAAAGTGGCTTTAACAGATTAAACTTAGATTCAGATGTGCAGTAAATTCAGAGGTCCTGACCTGAATGCATTCTGTATCATTGAAAGGTGGGCAAATCACCCCAGAGGCAAGTATCACTGCTCCCACCGCTGTTTCCATACAGTCATAACGTGTGCAGTTCTCCACCCAGGAACTCCCTGCCTGCACACGCAATCAGAGTTAGCAACGCTTCCAAAAGGGAGTATTGAGCTCATGTGTTTGTTCTTACGGTGAAAAGCTCTGTTGTCCCGTTTTCATTGGTGAAAGTGCAGGAGATATTTTTACAGGAGCCGCAGCACACCTGAGGGTCCGTGGAAGATACATAAACCTGGTGCTATAAAGATAAAGCCAAACAAAAAATGCAGAAAGGAACATAAGGGGATGAGACACGTATCTAGTCACACTGATGTGACCTATCAAAGTGCGTTGGACGTGTAGCATACGTACTGGTCCACATTTCTGGGAGCAGTTGACAGACGTGATTTCCATTGCATAGAAGCCAGAGTCTGGATCTTTGTGATGCAGGCATTGGACAGTGTAGCACAGTTCTCCTTCAAAGTACTGAACCAGAGACTGGCCCGGGCCCAGCACTGTCACCCCTTGGAATAGACACACCTCTGCCTTCTCTGCACATGCACGCATAAACACGGAAGAAATAATTACTTTTTCATGTTAAATATCAGGCATCAGGAACTGTGGATTATTGAGCATTATGAAGCAGGTAAGAGTCTGTTGTCAGACTATTATTAGGTGCCTGTGTGCTTTCAAGCATGGATTACACATACGGCATGCATGCTGAGGACAGCCACAGTTGGTACTGCTGTCCGGAAGCTCAACCAGCACCTCCCCCTGTGACAAAACAGAATGCTGACTTCAGGGAATTTGCTCACTTTTCCCTCCTTCTGGCAAAAACCTGATTAGACAGTGACTTCTGATGCAGCTTTTTGCTGACTTACCACCTGACAGATGGGAAGAGAGCTGTCCTCACATTGGCATTCTGGGCGTGACAGAAATAAAGTTAAAGAGAGAGGTAGTGTGAAGTTTAAGCAAGTACGTGACAGCCATGACAACATTTGGGATTATTGCAATCATCAACACAGCAGTAAATTGACACCAGCAACAAATAGTATGCAACAGTGCGCATACGTGTGTGTGTGAATTAACGTATGTGCATGTTTTTAAGAGTGTACCACAGTGATGCTGAGGACAGCAATGCCCGGGGACAGACGTTTGAACCAAAGACAGACCAGGTGCACAGCTCACAGATGATTCAGGGCACAGATTGGCATCGCACACTGAAAAATGTGGGATAAAAGTGCAAGTATTACTTTTAAGACACAGACACACATGCACACACATGCCAACACAGACATCTTACCACAATGGTACTGCGGACAACAGCTGTTGGTGGTGTTTAGATCCACAGCCAAAATTTCTCCATGCGAGCAAGTTGGAATGGGCTCAATACATGACTCACAGACTGCTCAGAGAGAAAACAAACACAATTTCAAGGCTGTAATTGATGGAAGTGTGAAAGAAGGAGCTATAGATGGTCAGCCTAAAACTATACGCTTATGGTATAAACTTGACCTGTTCACCGCAATTAAAACTTACCACACAGATAAGAGTAGCAGCAGGATTTTTGTCCCCTGACCTCAACAAGGAACTGATCTTCCCTGCAGTCAGGAGCAGAAATGGGAGGGCATGCCATGGGGTCACACTCTGAGGAAGACCATTTAGTGATTATGTCATTCTGCCCAAATGTCATATTTAACAGACAAGTTTAAAAATGTCAAATAAATGCAGGAAAAATCTGAAAAAATGGAAGTTACCACATCGGTACTCTGGGCAGCAGGACATGGTGCTGTAACCAATCACCAGCCTGTTCCCATTATCACAAGGTGGAGCGTCACTGTCACAAATGGTCATGTTGCACTCTGACAAGGATCAAAAAGGACAAGATAAGGAAAGATAATTTAATGGGTCTTATTTATTCTGAAATTAGAAGGATTTGTGGATATTTCTCAGATACAGAATTGGTGAAACATAATCAGCAATGTAATATTACTACAAAGGGAGAGGCTTACAGACAGAACAAAGGGAAAAGATTAAACATTATCTCTATAAAGGTTCATATTAGGCACAAATGATTTGCTCACCACAGATTTTCTTTGGGCAGCAAGCTCCTTCTTCCAGCACATCCAGCACATACTCTCCCTCTCTCTCACATAGTGGTGTAGGGACAGAGTTGCAGTCTGGCTCGACAGCCACCACAGAGCCATTCTCCATACACTTGTACAAACAGCAGCCTCGAGCAGAGCCATTCCACACCTCTCCCGGCGAACGGGGGTTACCGTCATTATCCGTACACACTGAGTACACAAGAATCAAGTAAATACACTTTGTGGATATGTGAGTGTTAAACTAATATAAAGCACAATGGAAAACTAATGCAGAACATGAGACAGTGCAATTTTCATCAGATAGGCATGTAATTACTCTTTGACTCACCGCAGCGGTCCTCAGTTACACAGTACGGGGAGTCAGCACGGTGCAGGATGGTTCCACCACGACACACACACTCCTCCCTGATGAAGGAGCAGGTGGTCTCCTCATAGTACTCTCTGTTCAGACAGGTGCGGCTGGTGCAGGTGCTCACACATGGCTGATACTCCTTTCCAGGGGGACATCGCAAAGCTACAAGATGACAGGCATTTAGCAATGCATGAGCAAACGAGGAACATGACTGAGTACATCTGAGGACATGTCTGTCATTTCTTTTCCTGCGTCTCCTTACGGCAGAAGTTGTGTCTTCTCCAGCTGATGCAGACTTGATGTGTGTAGCAGACCGCCACGTAGGCAGCCAGAAAGTCACATTGGTGATCTTTGTAGTGCAGATCCCCGGCCCACATAATGTCGCAGAACTGTTCCGGAGGCACCTGCAAACACACAACCAGACCACGGAGGGCTTCAACTTGCTCGTTTGTTGTTTAGATAACACAACAGTTAATCAATGTAGTCTTTAAAATGTCTGAAAAATGTGTCAAAAAAGGCCTGTCACAATTTCCCACAATGAATGACAAACCTTTCCAAACCCAAATACATTCAATCAATACACGATGACATAAAATGCAGACAAACCAAAAATCCTCATAGTTGAGTAACTGGAACCACTGAATATTTGGCATTTTTCACTCGATATATGCCCCAGATGATAAATAGCTTTCTTTTGATCGACTGAAATCCCAACAAAATAACTCAGCACATCTACAATAAAGCTTGTGCGCAATCACTGCTATGTAGCACACTGGAAGGTACCTTGCTGTGGCATGGTGTGAAAGCTCTTTGGCGGAGCATAGACAGACAGGTGGAGCAGTCCCCGGTGGTGCAGTTGTCTCCAACCCTGCGCATGTGTTCGGTCTCATCAGTGGTGTGGACCCTCCACGCCTGCAGGAAGAGCATCATGTCTCCCACCTCTCTGACCACGGTGCCATTGGGCAGCTTCAGGTCATCTTCTGGATTCCCATCACAACAACCTGGCACGGCGGGCAGACAGGTATGTTGGTGTAGATGTGCATGGGAGTTTTACTGCTGCATTAGCCGGTGAGTGCTACAAATGTGGCGTGAGATAATGTCTGCGAGAAAGTGCCTAATTAAACCAAATGGCTCTCGACATCTCAAATTGTTATATCCCATAATGACTCCAGTCAAAGTGATGCTGCAGTTTAGACATTAAGCCTTTAGGTGCTGAAAGATGGCACTTAGATAAATGAAGCTTGTGATGATGTAGTCAAAGCGTGTGTGTGTGTGTGTGTGTGTGTGTGTGTGTGCGTGTGTGTGTGTGTGTGTGTGTGTGTGTGTGTACGTGGACTCACCACACAGACCTCGAGTGGGCACAGATGTATTATTGGGAGCAATATACTGCAGCACCATGATGCCTGTGCTATGATACCACTGTATGCTTATCCCGCCAGGTGTGTGGATCAGATACATGCTGCCTGTGTCTTCCACATAAAGGGAGTGGCGTGAGAATGGAAGTCTAGCCGGTCTGTAGTTTACTGTCACCTAGAGAAAGATAAAGATGAAACACCCAGTTTATATATGTGGGATAAATTCAATATTTTGTAGTACATTACAGCGTGTAAAGATGGTCACCTTGCGATCAAGTCGGTTGATAATGATTCTGTAGGAGGAGGTAGTAATATTCAGCTTCTTAAAACAAAGGCCAGATGTTCCACCTGTAGGACTCTGTAGTAAATGGAAATTAGAGACTATAATGAGACAAGATTACATTTGCTGAATATATAAAACAGCTGTTCACCCTCATATAAACACAATGACAGAAACTGTACTCACGGTTCGCCTAATGGAGTTTACACTCTACAAAGAAAACAAAGCATTTCACTGTAATCAATCGTAAGTTTCTATGAGGTATGTTGAGATGAAGATCATTGTTTACTTTGCATGTTACCTGACTAGTTGGACATTTCTCCACAGTGCCTATAATAGTCTCTCTGGGCAGGTTAACCAAGATGTAAGAGCCGTTGTCATACAAGGCCACATTATTACCATCAAATGTGATCACACGCAAGTCTGACATCACAGTGCAGCGACCTGGCAAAAGCCAACAGAGGTTATTGAAGCAAAGGAAAACTCATTTGTTTGAAAAATCTTATTTCCATGCACACAAAGACACTCACATGGGCACTGCCACTGTGGACAGCAGGGGTCTGTGTTGATGAGGATCGGCAGGCCGAGCAGACTGCACTGCGGTGGGGTGGTGTTGTAGCGACAGTGGAGAGACGAGTTGTGGAGCAGCAGCTCTCCACTGAAACAGATCAGCTCAGCACACTCATCAATACGATAGGAGTACGGGGGCTGTGGACACAAATATGCTTTCTGCTTAAAAACATATTTTGTTACATGCTGTTGCACTTTCAGCTGTCAGCAGTTTTTCCTCAATAAAAATAAACATTATAGTAAGAGTACATTTATAAATTAATAACTTTACAATGCAGTCTTTATGCTATTGATAATCTGCACATACAGCACTTCTACACAGTAAGAAAGCAGTTAAAATGAATGATGGCTGCTTAATAACATTCATATAGCCGCTTTAGTTTTAGCATCCTGATATCAGGACACTTCACTTCATTAGTGAAATCTGTGCTTTTCTTACTATGGTATCTGTTGTAAATAAAAAAAGACTGATTTATACTGAAATAAACATTTAAAATCAGTTAGCCCAGGGGTACATTAGCCAGGGGGCATGAGGAAAGAGAAGCTCCACTCAACTGAAAAAGCTGAGAATACAGTTTTAATAAATAAGTGAATCTAAACAGGCTTTACAGTTAACCAAAGCTAACAGATAAGCACTAGAACTAGACAACCAAAAGGAATGCATAAAATGACTGAATTAGCTTTTTAACTGTATGGCCACCATTTGACTCTATTTATTTGTATTGTTAATAAACAAGTTGAAAATGTTTTCTCATCGTATGGATTGACACCTAAACAATAGACAAGCTAGTTAAAACTGATAATAAAGAGTTAGAAATTATTAATTATTATCATCATTATGATTATAATTACTAGTAAGCTGAAAAGATGGCAAGAGGTAGAGACTCACAGCTTTATTAAAGTAATCAACTACACTATAAATCTAACAAAACTTTTCCGAATTCCCCAATTTAACACAGATCTTCTATTCCAGGCAGGTGTGGCATGTTTGTGAATGGTGTGTTTGTGGCTAAGTACTGAGCTTTAACTACAGCAGCAACACTCACTGTGCAGGGAGTAGTGGGCAAGAGGAAAGGATGTATAGTTGATGCTTCCTCTGTTATGACAGAGGTGTCCGGACTTGTGACTATTTCTGTAGTTACGGGCTCAGTAGTGGGTTCGACAGTCGTTGGAAGGGGTGCTGCTGTTGTCTCAGCTGCCGTTGAAGTGTCTGTTACGGTGGTGGTCTCTACGGTCGTATCTGCAGGGGTAGGTTGAGGGGTGGTTGTGGTGGTCTCAGGTGCAGAAGTGGTGGAAGTGGGGGCAGTTGTGACGACTGTGGTGGGTGGTGGCAGTATGGTGGGGGACGTTAGAGGAGGTGGGGTGGAAGTTACTGAGGGTGGTGTGGGAACAGTGGTAGGAGTTGGAGTGGAAGGTGAGGTGGTGGGAGCAAGAGGTGGAGGAGAGGAAGTGGAGGGGACTGTACTGGGCTCAGTGGGTACAGTGGAGGGTGTTGCTGAGGTGATTGTTGTAGTGGGTACCGTGGTTGGAGGTGGGGTAATTTCTGTTGTGCTGAGAGTGGTTGTCTCTGGTGGTGTTGAGGGAGTGACAGTGGTAGAAACAATAGTGGTGGGAGGAGTCGTTATGAGCAGAGTGGTAACACGCTCAGTGGCTAACGTTGTACTGGGAGTAGTAGGAGTGGTAGTGGTGGCTACAGTTGTTGTGGGCCTGACAGTAGTGGACGAGGTAGTTGTTGCTCTAGTGGTGGTGGTAGTGGTTGTGGTGGCGGTAGTGGTTGTAGTTGTCGGCCTTGTAGTAGTGGTAGTAGTCGTTGTTGTTGTTGTAGTTGTTGGTGGTGTTGTTGTAGTTCTGTTGGACCGCGTCACATATGCAAAGGGTGTGGGAGTTGGTGGAAGAGATACACCTACAGAAGATGATTAAAATTATAAGCATAGATTTTGTATTAATTCAAAAAGCAATTAGTGTAATACAATTTTAAGACAAAATCTGGCTGTACTCACAGTCCTCTGAGTAAACACATCTTCTAGTGACTTCATCAAGGACCATGTTCTTGGGACAACGTGGGAAGCAGCCCTCCACGCTGTAATACACAGAAATGATTTCAACACTTGTGTTGAGCATAGATTATGTGGGTTGTATAATGAGTGTTTTTAATGAGCCAAGCCTCTTACGGGGGCAGGAACTGGCAGCGTGTAGCATCGGGGTCACTACATGTGTGGACACAAGGGCTTGCACAGGGCTGGTACCGCCACTCACACATCATTCGGTAAGGAATAACAAAAGTGCTCTCTGCAAGGGGATAGGAAAACATATGAATAGTTAACATTTGTGTAAACAGTATGTGCATGCATAGATATACAATGGCTCCAAAAAGTATTTGGACATTTAAGCTAGACATTGAAAGGTATGGATTTCATTGCATTAGAAGACAAAAATTTAAAGCAAACTCTATCTATTCTGAATAAAGACTTTTTTACAATGCTAAAAAACAGCACTTCAAAATATTAGCAAACAGTGGCCCCACTAGAGATTACTTCTGTTTTAGTATCTAATCTGCCATCCTTCAGCTTTCAGAATTGTTTGACAACATCTGGGCGAAGCAATCGGCCAGGTTCTGCAACAGCTGTGGGGAAGGTTTTCCTCTATTTCAACCAGCAAAGCTTTCAGTTCACCCACTCTAAAACACAGATGAGGATTTTCTCCATAGCAAGCAGGGTCACCTACATCTGTTTTGTTCTTTGGCTTATGGATGGTTTTTGCTGCATCACTCCCTCTGTGTGTACGTGTTGTACTACTATTTATTCTTGATTTTACACACAATTATGCAATCCAATCTGCTGCTGGTCGCGTTGTGTCTCCCTGAGCACCTTCTGTTCTTAGTCAGAAATCCTCCATTTTTAATTTTTTGACAATATACTCAACTGAGGAGGATGGAAGAGCTTTTTTAAAATCTATTCTTTTGATACAGAGTCATTTGTCCTAACAAATGTTTGACCTTGTCTTTTGAAATTTCACAGTAATACAACAACTTAGGAAATATATTAGGTTAATAGCCCTTAAGCTCACACAGCTGCACCTAACAGAGTAACCACAGAGGTAGTTAATCACATTAATGATGGTCAAGCTCCACTAATCAGAACCTGTGTAATTTGCTGCCACTTAGAGGGCTGTGTTCATACTATATTAAATAATAAGTAAATAAGCAAATTGTCCAAAACGAGTCTTGGATCAAATACCAGTCCATCTAATGTTTTCTAAAATGAAAGGGATGGATATTTACTGATAATTTAACTGTTCAAATACTGTTTGGGGCCACTGTCCATGTGTTAACTGCATGCGTGTGTTTCTGACCTTCCAGTGAGAAGCTGCTGCTGGCTTTGAAGCCCTCTGAGGTGTCGTATCTCTGCGCTCGTGCAGCAGTGCGTGTCAATGTCAGAAAGATTCCAGGTTGGCCGACAAGCTCAAAAGAGGTGTGACCTGGCAGAAACAGCCCTTGGTGCTGGATGAAGGTTGCCCTGCGGCTGAACTCCGCCCCTCGACTCCAATGCTCCAACTGAAGACGGCTGCGCCCAGACACGACGAGGAAATAATTTGGTCTCTCCGCAGACTCCAGTGACACCACAGGAACACCTGGGAAAACAAGTACATTCATTTTAATTTGCCCCAAAACCCAAAAAATGGCAGTGCGTAGTTGTGTGAATGTGTATGCTCACGTGACGCCCTGTCTTTCTGCAGCCCTGCAGTGATCATGAAGTTGAACAGTAGGCCTGGAGGAGGCAACTGCCCTGGTCTCTCTCGTACTAGAGGAAACACTGAGCTGCTGGTGCGATTCACTCCAAACATGGTGTCATTATAGGCAGCACTCACCAAGGAAAATGGGCCATCGCCGAGCTCTGTGGGGGAGTAAAGGCAGCGAGAGAGCAAATGAGTGTGGTGACAAGCCTTTAGAGGATTGAAGAAGGTTTGAAATTCCACAAACAACAGGAAGCAGAAGATTCTCACTCATACATACCTTGATTATAGTATTCACAATCATAGGCTGGAAGAGAGCAGGACAGGTCAGAAGATTTTATTTATTTCAACAACACAAAGGTAATAACACACAATATCTGACAGAAAAGAATATGCAAATTATATTAAAAATGTTAACCATGTTATTAGCTGATCAAAGAGGGACTTATTAAAATGGGTCAAAGAGATAAGCTGGGGTCACATCCTTGACCGGCATAAAGGAAATTAATGTACTATGATTATGTGTATATTTGTGTGTCTGTGTGTGTGCGTGTGTGCGTGTGTGTGTGTGTACTCACGGCAGACAGAGGGTGATCTCCAGTGAATTGTGACCCCCTGTTGACAGCATTTGTGTGCATACGCAGCGATGGACGTACAGAGACACTCGCAGTCTCCCCCACGGTTACAGTTGCAAGTGTCTGTCAGGCAGTTCCTATAGAACCAGGCCACATCGACCTGGAGGGTACACACATCACGTATACATTGGTCACACACACCCACAAGCACACACACAAACAATCATAAAGTGAACCAGGCCAAATCCTGCTGAGAGAAACTGGGGGAGGTCTTGTTTCGGGGGTGAGTAGTTTTCAATAATTCACACAGGAGGGAGTGATGAGATATTAGGACAAAGGAATGTGGGTCAACCTCTGGTGCAGAAGGTATCAGATGAGCGCTATGACAGACAAAATGCATCAGCAAAGAGTTGGTCTGTCCAGAGGCGAGGTTAACTGGCTTCCGTTTTTTGACACAGACCACCATAATCTACACGAATACTACACTTCATCATGGCAATATCTAATCTGGATCTTGAGCTTTTTTACACAAGCACAGACTACTGATTAGCTAGTGTGTTTGGCTGGAGCAACAGGGTTGCATTTAAATATTAAAGTCATTTAATGAAATGGTACACAGTGATGCCAAGGTTTTGTTATTCTTATATTGGTTATGAAAAAAATCCCCTAAAATTCTGTGTTGATAAAATCTGGGAAGTGTGGATAGTATCACACCAGCTAAATAAAACCTGTCTGTGCATTCTTTTTCTTATCCTTTCTCCTCTTTATACATATTTTACTTTCAACAGTAATAGTACTTTAATTGTATCATTTCTACACCAGCATTTGTCAAGTGTCACTAAAAAAAAAGTACGTACACAAGAGGATATCTGAAAAACCCCTGAAGAGGGGTGTGTAAGAATTGTGTAAGAATTATGATGTGAGAACAGACATTGGCTTGAAAAGTTGTCCTACCCTATTGTGCAGACACTACCACACACAAAAGAAACTCATTGTGAATTTTCAGAGCAGTGGCTATTGTACTTTGAAATTGAATGGGGCAAGTTTTTTCTTTAGAGGGGCAGGCTTTGAAAGCAGAAATTCACAGTGATGGACTCCATCTGATTTCATTTGCTCTGATAAGGAAGAGAAATCTGTAATAGTCACTAAATAGAGAAGTTAGGCTAACTTTGCTGGGCTTTTAAATCTCAATTCCCTCAATATTGTTTTAAAACTGTCTGAAAGCAAGAGAATCAATGCTTCCCGTCAGCCTTCACAAAGATACACCTTGGTTGTGTCCTGTACCCAGAACCTTGAAGCCCTTTGGATTTACTTATTTATGTGAAATGGCCTTTTCCTCATTGACACAAAAAAATGAAAAAACAACCAAAAGACAAAAAAACAACAACAATCTTATACCCTGGAAAAGAGCAGTATGAGTGCAGCCGCCCATTTAGAATGATAAATACCAAGGCCATGTTTTTCTTACTGCACTTTATCGATCAGCTACAATATTAAAACCACCAACACACAAAGTCCATAACATTAATTTTCTCATTACAGTGTAATGTTCTGCTGGGACCTTGGGTTCTGGCATTCATGTGGATGTTACTTTCATGTGTAGAGCCCACTTTCACGTCGTTTCAGACTGAACATATCCCTATGGCAACAGCCCTTCCTGACAGGGGCAGCCTTTCCAAGCAGGACAATTTGTACCAACACACTGAAAATACTGCTGAGGAACAACTCGAGGAACACAACAAAGAGACCAAAGTGCGGTAGAACAAGCCTGATCCATGGAAGCCTACACCCTGCAAGGATCTTGGGCCCCACAGGACCCAAAGGATTTGATTTCTCCATCACCCACCACAAGACACCTCCAGACGTCCGTGTACATGTCCTGATGGTGTACAGCTTTTTTGGCAGCACAAGAGGGATTAACACAATATTAAGAAGGAGGTTTTAATGTGTGACTGACTGATGCAGACACATGCCCTCCACCAACAACTTAATGCTATGGTTACAATGCAGAATAGCACACACAGTATATGAGTCATAAAAGGTAAGTAGTAGAGAGGATACAGAAATAACACCTCGGAGAAACACACTTCAAAAGGAGGTTCTTCAAAACGGTTCCTCAAAGTGAGCATGTCTGTGATGACTAGACATCTGTAGCTCTTCTACAAACAGAACATGACAAGCTATCAAAATAGCAGTAGATCAGATGAAATGCAAAGAAGCCACACAATTTGCACTTTGTTAATTTAATAACAAGATGCAAAGAAATTATGTTTTTAATGTGAAATGTGACTGTTTCTCCCTAAGGAGGGACAAAGTAAGAGAGGTTCTGTGGAGAATTCGCAAAGGGAAATACAACATACACTATCATTAATTAAACAGCTCTAGATAACGATTTAACAGAAATGTTTTAGGATTAGTTCTTGCATGTCACACATGTTCTTATCATCTCTACTGATCCAGTATTCACATATAATTAAGCCTATATAGTTGACCTTATTAATTATTGGCAAGTAGTAGTCAAGTGCTTTGCTTTTTATGGTGGTTAATGGTGCAATTTCTGTGTATATAAACATGGCTCCATCTACTGGCCAAATATAAAAATACTCTACAGTAATAATACATTGAGGTGTGTGCCTGTGCATTTGTGTAGTCAATCATCTGGTGTGGTATTTTGCATTTATCTCCGTGTATTTGCTGGGATCAGTTAAGAGTTGTTCCCATAACCCCTTACCACTTTCTACTCCCCTGTTGCAAGCAAGATAACCTTTCTACAGCTGCATTCACTCTATGCAGACATTTGTGTGTGTGTGTGTTTGCATCATTTCAATGGCACTCACCACGTTGTGACAAGGTGCAAAGACATCGCTGTAGAGGAGAGCACACTCCCTTTTGGCGTACGGCTGTCTTCCTAAGTCCCCTTCACACGGTCGCTCAACTAGATAGTCACTTTCGCACTGAAACACACAAAACACACACACAGAAGGTGATCGAGTGTCTGATTACTCTTAAATATCACACTGGACTCAGGGGAGACAAGCACATAAATTACAAGAGCAACAGGCACCCAGAGAGAAGTGAGTGAGTGAGAGGGAGATGGACAAAGACAGAGAGAGGAAAGAGGGTAAAGTGAGAATCAATGAAGGGGAAGAGATGAGCTGACTCATACCTGTCCCAGTGCCCAGCTATTTCCAAAGGTCTGTGCATTATTGACTTCCATGTGGCTGGACGTGGTCATATCATTCACTGTCACGCTGTCAAAATTTCCACAAAGCCCACTGAGAAGGCCCTGGAGGAAACAAGGTCGACAGGCAGTCATGTTTTTGGATTCCTTTCGTAATAACTCAATTTATTTTCTAAATGAATCCTAGTTCAGACCTTCCACTGAGGCCCAGCTCGGATGTGTACAGTCGTCTTGCGGTCCCAGAGGATAGTCAGATCCTGACTGGAGAAGTGAACTACGGTGTAGTAGCCTGCTTTCCACAGCTCAAACTCTGACCCTCGACCCACAACAGTGGAAGGGCTCTAAGGTAGGACATGCAAAATGACTGGTATTAGCAGGATTTTTATTGATATACTTAAGTTACATAATATTGAGAAGAAAACAGACACAGGTATATAGCTTAATTGGTATCTCAAGAGTGTGACTGTGTGTGTATAACACGTACAGGGTTGCCAGAGTTGTCAGTGAAGTAGATCTTGGTAAGTCCCACGTGAATGACCAGTATTTTCATGCACACAATGCCGCTCTCATAGCAGTCTTTGTTTTGGGCAACAATGGATATCTCAGGCTCTCCTGCACTCTGGTGAATGAGGAAGACAAAATATTATTCTGGCAAAAAAAAAAAAAAACAAGTCTTGTCAGCTCCTATCATCTCTGTCCAACAAACAACCACAATGCTTTTGGTAATTTGTCTGTTCAAAATATTCCTGTTGCTCAAGCCAGCAGGAAGAAATGTGATACCTGAATACCACAGGGGACATTCAAATTTGAAATTTGATTCTACCAGTTTAGAAAACAACGTCATACCGGATACATGAGAGGTGACAAGGACAGGAAGCAACTCTTGGGTATTAGGACACAGCTCTGACCAGCTTCCCCGTTCTTTTAAGTTCTGCACGGTGGTCGGCAGTCTGTCGGGTTTGAATCAGAATGTCTGTTCTGCTAATTCTAATTCTATATCCCTGGGAGCGCAGGAGCCCTGGGGTTTGAAGTGAACACTGGTTTCTTTGTGCTGCTACAGCTTTGCACAACGTCTGCTAGCATTACTGTACTGCAAGCCCACCTGCACACACACACACACACACCTTAATCGGCTCTAATTAAACCCACTCTCTTCCAAGATTAGAAACAAGCTTGGATCTTCTTTCCCAGATCCAAATCAGTCTTGGCTACAAAATGTTGAGGATGCTCCTCCTTTGCCTCTAAACACATTCCTGTCTATTACAAACACAATTCTGTGACATAGTCAGAGCACAAGCTCTCTGACACAAATCGATTAGCTTTTCAGAGCCCAGCCTGAATCGATACATTTGTCACAGGAAGTCAATTATGTAATTTTAAGCATTTATTTGAAATTCATAGTGCTAAACAGAAAGTACTTGTATAGATCCACACAGACAGACTACTCACTTTCAGCAGGTAAACCTGACAGTCAGAGTGATAGTCATACTCAAGGCCATCAAAGGTGTGGTAGTGTCTGTCGCTGTAAACGGTACACACAGCTGGACATGGAGAGTAGCTGCAGTTAAAGTAGCCACGGTGACACACACTGAAGGGATGGACATGCAGATGCAGGATGAGAAAGGCAAAGAGAAAACAGAGATGGGACAAAACTTCATGCCATGTCACAGTACTCCTAGTACTACGAATGATGATAAGTGCTTTGAGATTTGTTTGGTTAGCGATAAGCTTCGATCCTACATGAAAGACATTATTTTGCAAGTAATACAATGGTATCTCTGGTGAGTGAGGTATTCTAAAAGGGAAAATAAAAATAGTGAGTACAATAAAGGCATATACCACTTGTAGCATGGTGTTTCCACAGTTTGTCCAGGCAGGTATTCAAGTCCCAGCCAGGCACAAGGACAATTCTCTGGATAGTAGCACTCCCCCTGGTGCAGCACCAGCCTTCACAGACATACGTAAGAGGTACACAGCATACAAACACTTAATTTGAAACTCATGCCTGTTGTTTTGTCCAAGAATTATAATTGAAAATTAAAGAACACTCTAGCTTCTAGGCAGCCACTGTTTTAATTAGTTAAGCTTTATTTATTCACAGAATCTCACTGACATTAAAATCTCTTTTGTCAGAAACCTGAGAGCAAATTAGACATATTCGATATCACAATTAAATCATTCACTAATGCACATGCAGACCTGCCAATTAAAAGAGCCAATATATTACATTTAGAGAAATACAAGCTAGTAAAGTCTTAAAGCGTGTCTAAATTCATGTTGTGTTGTAGCTCTTTTCAGCAGTAGGATACATAGTACCAGAAACCATTTTTCTTCCAGACAAGTCAGAATTAGCATGAGGGACATTCAAGGCCAATCTCCTCTGTGACTTGAGTTGTGCCTATTTGCTCTGAACCCAATTAAAGATGTCAAACATCTTGGAAGCTTAAATAGGAAGACCAGATGCCTTTTAGATGCCAGAAATTACCCTCCAACCTTTCCACTGAAGTCACAGTGGTAAGTGTGAACGCTATCTGTTGTAAAAAATCAAATGGCACTGTGACAGACAACAGCCAGTGGTCTGAGGTTAGTGGCGGCAGCATGAGCATACAGAGTCTGTCTATAATCCATAATCAAGTTTCTAGTTTCAGGTGGTTTCACAGCAATATAAAAATCCACTTGCAGAGACGTGATTTTCCTTATGGCACTGTAGCTACATAGTTGAAATTAGCACTTTCATTTCTTAAGTTTTTACTTTTTCATGTGGAGTTTATCATATCAGTGCCAAGAAGGTGCAAGTAGAGACTACAGTAAAATAAGGGCTCACTCCAATGAAGCACTTATCTCATGGATTCTTTAGAGTCTCTGCAACAGATACTCAAACTGAAATGAACAGAAAAAAGTGGCTGACTGGAGGATAAGAATTCAGTCAAAAAGTCATGGTATGTTTTGCCAAGGGGACTGGAAAAAAATAATCTCACGGCCTTTTAAAATGAATACACAACACTGGAAGGCAGTGGTTCCTCATATTACCCAGGAGGGCAGACACAGCCAGGGATGCACGGTGTGTTGGGTGGGCAGGTAAGGTTCAACATCAGGTTACGGCAGGTTGGTGCACAGGCCACTCCTCCTCTCTGCTCAGTGCAGCTGTGGTACACTTTCCCCTCCGGACACTCCCCGACCTCTACACTATCCGGCTCTACAATGATCGTGCATGCACACACACACAGACACACACACCCTGGAAAATCAATGCTCCAGTCGTCTTAAACATCAACTGCAACAGCCAGTCATGGGAAACAAGCTACAACTACAGACATAAGGCTCTTGATTTCAGCAAGAGGGACATAGCCTGAAACGCCACTTTGTTGTTGGAATGAACGAGAGCAGGAACTGAAGGGAGGGGGGAGTGCAGAGAGGTTACCTTTTTCCTCTGGCACACACTCCATCTTCCCATTTCTGCAGAGGCTGATGGAGGAGACAGGAAGGGAGAGAAAAAGGGGTGAGTGTTTGGGAAGGAGAATAATGTTATCAAACACAAGGTTAGTTTAAGTGCTCTACGTCTCATTTGACAATCACTCAAGCTTTTACTGCTTTCTCAAATGTATCAGACAGTGTGAGCAAGTATGTTCCACTGTGTGCAGTTTAGGGAGCAACTAAAGTGAGTTTTCAAATTGCAGTGCAGGCCGAGGCCAGTTGTGACTCACCAGGGGCCAGAGGCACTGAAGGTCACCTCCCCTGGCTGTGACACACCACCCACAGAGTAACAGTGACACTGGGACCTGGGGAGAAGCTCATGACATTATTTTGATTACACTAATTAATGCTAATGCCTTCTGTGCTGATGTGCTGTGCCTGTACGTGTGTGTCGTTTCATCTAAATGGCAACTGATGACCATCATGAGGATGATGTATAAGGTGCTTGAGTCTTACAGCTGCACACAGCGCTGACGCACATCATCATAGTAACTTCCATCTGGACAGCCACACCCCTCGGCGCAGTCATCAGGGTTACATGTCTCAGTGCCAGACAACGCACGACAGGACCGGCCACAGGACGACACGCATGAGTGGTACAGCATACCTCCAAGACACACCACTCCTGCACAACCCACACACAAAATCATACAATCTACATCTCAGCAAAGGTAACTCAGTTTCTTATGTAACTTATGAGTGATTTACATATACAGTGTACACGGTTCAAATCTATAATCATTTTGGGGGGTGTACATTTACATAGTATGAATAGAGAGAGAGCATGAAGAATTGATTAATGGGAAAAAAAGCAACAGAAGACATACCACGGAGACTTACCACACTCAGAGACATGTGATCTGAAATGAATGTCGACGCCATGTTTGGAGCACAGATAAGTGTAATGAGCCAGTGCAGTGCACAGACAGCTGCTCCCACAGCGACAGGCCTGATAGCGGCACTGCTGCTGGTAGATGTTTGGACTGATGTAGCCGTGACATGGAGCAAACACGCTCCCTAGAAGCACCTCACAATGGGATGCGTAGAATACTGAAACATATATACACACAAAGCATTAGCAGTTCTGGTCTGAATAAGCCAAGATAACCAGACGCTAAAACTCAGTGCAACCTAGAAATCAATAATAATAGAATGTATGGTACGGTTTGTGGCATTTAAATCTATTATATATACCTAATGTGAGGCTTGGTAGAATTACAGGTCACCCTCAATCCTTTTTTCCTCCAATTATTAATGAAAGAAAAAAAATATAAGTATATAAGTAATATGAGAGCATCCAAAAATAATAAAAATATTACCATTGTGCTGGTTCATCTCACATGGGTCTATAATGGGCAAGTTAACCGGGGCAACACAAGCAGACGACACCTTCCAAGCATTGGCATGAAGCTGAGGGGTGCCCTCTATCATACCTGCTGGAGACCTGCACATGCACAAATATAGTCAACTAAAGTCACGTTTTCCACACTGATCTGTAAATGGGAAGCACTCACAGGAAATCATCTCGTAGATTTCCATTGAAAGTTCCACAAAGACCCAACGTCTGTCCGCGCCAGTGGCTGTCCACGTGCACATAAACTCGACCACCTCGACCATCATAATGCAGCCTTAAACCAATCCCTGACCTCAGCTGTGTGAACACAGAGGTCAGCTTCCGCACTTCAACTGTATCTAAACATTAAAAAAAAAAAAAGTCACAGATAGATTAAATGACTTTCAGATTAAAATGTTTTTAATATGAGGTCAAAAAGGAGAGTTTTCGGTGAGCTCTGTCTACATGTAATATAAACTTGTGTAACTCCTACCATCCACATAGGGCAGAGCAGGGGCTGGGTTGACACCGAGTATCACCTCCCCCTCTCTTGTCAAAGTGATCTGACGACTCACGTCTTCATCCAAAACTACTGTCACTGACTGTATACACACCTGCTGCTGTTGATACACACACATACAGGAGGGTCAACTGCATCTGCATAGAAAGGACATTGCAGAACTGATGAGTGTGCTTGCGTGTGTGTTCTACCTCTGCACAGGTGGTATACTGCAGAGTTATGGTGAATCTGCTGCTGCTGCGGCTCTTCGCCAGGACGTACTGACACGCTCCCGGCTGGAGAAACATCCTGCCGTCAAATGTTGTTACAAACACATCTCCAACCACCGAACACTCCGCTAAAAAGGCACAGAGGAAAGCAAGTTTTTGGACCTGAACTCACAGCTTCCTATGTGGTCTCTAAATGGTCTTAAAGGGGACTCTCACCTGTGCAGTTATTCTCAGTGCAGTTCCACACTCCTCCCATGCACACACTAAAAAAAAAGGCAAAACAAATTAAGTTAGCAGCATGCTGAATGTCCACTATGTCATACAGGTCAGCACTCACCAAATACTGCAGCCCTGTTGAAGCACGTGTCCTTGTACGTATGATGTTCCATGATAAACACAGGGGCACTGAGAAACAGCGATACATGTTCCGTTCTGCAGGATAAGACCTTTATAGAAAGAGGATAGTTTGAGTTCAATTAAAGCAATTAAGCATAATTTACACAATTTATCGAATGATTACGTTTTGTTTAAATACCATCGGGGCAATAGCAGCCATCCAGGCAATGTAGGTTGGTTCCCAGACACTCTTTCTCAAATGTACAGGTGGGTGGACAGCAACTGATACAGTCTCTGTACACAAAACTCTCCTCACAGCCATCATCTACAGGCAAACACAAACACCACACTTTAACAATCAGGCTAAAGAATGAGCTTGGAGAGTTTAAACGTCTGCTAGGCAAAGCACACTGTGTTTTCACAGACTACATAGATCTGCAGTAGTAACTTACTACAAGAGGGGAAGCTGTCTCTCCACTCTCTTACTGGATATCCAACGTGGGAGCAGGCTCGAGTGTACTCAACCAAGGCTCGACAAAACGTTTCCTCATCATCAGAACTGCAATAAAGGATGAAATTGTGCTTGGGACTTGATTTCAATGTAGGAAGTCTGTACTATAACAAAAAGTGAAATGTACTCAGTCGTCATTTTGCGTGTTTTGACTTACACACAGAGGTCAGAGACACAGCTGGCAACAAAGGGATTTGGATCGATGTTTTCATGGCATGACAGAAATGGGAAGAAGAGAAGTGCACTGCATTTCTCTATGGCATCCTGCACATATTCACAGCAAAAATAGTACAGTGTGAATATACAGAACACAGTGGAATAACAGGGAGGTACACAAAAATTTGAGTAGTTGTCAAACAAAAAGAGTACAAGATATAATTTGGTGTACTATGGTAGGACGAATTTAACTTTGTACGTGCTAATATTGAGTAGTAATACTGTTTCTGTGGTTCTTACATCCATATCTGACTCAGAGTGGCAGGGCCCATTGAAGTCGAGATCTACTGAGCGACAGGCTCTCTCATGAGGCAGGTCCACTGCCCAGCTGTTAGCAAACATTGCAGGCTCATCTGTCCGAATGCCTAAAACACAAAGCCAACACATATGCACATGCGTTTATGCATGGAGACCCAGTATATATGCACTGACTAAATGCATAAAAGCACATGGATGAGGCCAGGATGTAGGTGAAAGATTATTGAAACACACACATACATATTCACTTTGTTCATTTCAATTCAATTAAAATAAAGGTCTCATAAAATTAAATAGGGCACAAAAAGGAAATTTGGCTATTTGTAAATGCATTGTGAAAACAAATCTACAGCAGCTTTACAGTAGGAGTCTTTTTGTTTACACTCTTCCATGAGTTCATCCTCTCTCTACTGGACAGTTCTCTGTCTAAACAAGCAGGCAAGCACCATAGTTCATGTTACGGGTCATCTGAGGAAAGATCCTTGCTTCTTCCAGCCATTCAAACCCAAACTACCAGTTCTCCCCTATCCTTCCACTCTGGTCTGTCCAGGTCCCATTGCTACTATAATTGGCCAGAATCACTGCTGAGTATATAATAACAATAATTGCAGTGAGTGGGTGCTGAGAGAAGGGATAAGAGGATGAGGGGCCAGTCGGGCCGGTCTTACCTCGAGCGGTGGTGAGGTCATCGCCAGCAATGTGGTTGAAGTTCCCACACAGCCCACACGGGGCACCCTGGTGCTCCTCGCTCATCTTCAGGTAAACACCCGAGCCTCCATCCCAGGCCAGAGAGAAGCCAAACACACTCTTCACAAGCAGGTAATCGGCCAGTCTCTCAATAAACACACCGCCCACAGTCTGAGGCAAACTTAGCCTGACATTTCACAGAGACAGACACACTAAGAGACAGTCTGGTGAAGTCAGGCCTTTAAAAAAAAAAAAACATGTTCCAAATGCTCTATAGTGATTTTCCAGTGGGTGTGGATGATGTGGTGAGTAACTGAGATCTTGTTTCACTTTTTTTCTTACAGTTAACTCATACCCAGTCTTGTTATTTCTACACCTTTGCAGACAAACACACACCTGCGACCTCCCTGGTGAACCCGATATCCAGAGATGTGGATCTCCTCCTCATTTGGGAAGAACAGGCTGAGCGCTCTTGGACATGAATACACGCTTCCATCACAAACTCTACTGTTATGAACCTGAGAAGATAAAAAAGATGATCGATAGTGGAGTGCTGATCAGTACTGAAATACGGGATAGTTTCTGGTTCTGTTCTAGGATCAATTCCAATATTAAGAGATTGATATCTAAACTCAGTAAATATGCTACCACCAGTTAATAACAACTACTTCCCTTTACACCTGTCATAGTCATATGCAAACTACATCTCTTTAGGTGCAAAGTAAGTCAGACTGAAGTAAGAAGAAAGATGATGCTGGAGCGACACAGACTTCTATCACTGAGTCCTTTGGCAGTGGCAGGCAATATCCAGATACAGAGATAAAGAGCGTTGCTATGGTGACGTTCATCACTAACTTTGGTAAAGTGATTCACATTCATCTAAACCTCAGTTTTTGTGCTGACGTTCAAACAACAGGATTTCCCTGCATTCTTCAAAGCGACAAAATGCCATTTTGTTCAAACTGATATCAATAGATATGCCAATGAAATAAATGAACAAATGAAACAAATAAATGGCATAATAAATTGCTATATATAAAAACCTGGGATGCAACTTTGTACCTCTGCCAGGAATGAGATTTGTGTCCCTAAAGCCATATCACATGAATTTGATAAAATATACTCAGGTGTATAATTATTTACAGCACTTGAAGCTGAAAAGCTGTTTACGGTCAATACTCTGTAGATTTTATGACATTTATGTAACAGTTTTTATTATAAGCAAAAAAAACCATACCTTACTAAATGTGAACCTATGAGTAGCCAGTGATGTTCACTGAAGTCTTGTTTGTTGGGAGTAACAGTCGACAGATTTTAAAATGTAGGCATTGACTTGTTTATACATGTATTGTGGCATTAATTTTTTTCATTGTGGATTTCATTGGCATTTATATTTTTCACTTGCATTTATAATTTTATGAATAACATGGCATTCAATATATAAAAGGAAATCTACATAACTTGTTGATTCTTCTTCTCTTCTACTGTAGCTTGCGAATTCTTGAAAGGCTGCATACATAGCTTAGGCTAAATAAGATTTAGCATTCAGTGTAGTGTAGGAATTTTTTCCCTGTGTCTCTGTATTGTTTGTAGATGATTACGCAGAAGCAGCAACACTCACAACTGGGAATTAAAATGAGTCCTGCCTACTTTTTACTTCCCTCCTCTGAACAATAATTTGGAAAGCTGAATATCAACGTTATCACTCATCTCTACCGATGAAAGAGAATCAAAGAAAGGGTCACTGAGGGGAAAGCGTGGAAATTTATTAAATAGGGATTAGAAACTATCTGTAATCTGAGCTGGCATTCTAAAAAACCACAGTCAACTGTCTGGTAATGATGCTGCCGTCAATGGCTACAAATGGCTAGTGAGGTACGTGAATTGTTGCCATCAAACAATATGCAACAATAGATGCAAGAGGCAACAGGATTAAAAACACTTTAGAACATTCATTTTGAAAAGAACTTAATCATGAATAAAAACTATTTAACAAAGGCACTAGCTACTGATGCTATTTTTAGAGTTTTAGAAAACAATGGAGGTATTCTGTATAGAGAAAAAGGCTTTTGCTAAAAGCATAAATACTTGTTCGCACAACAGATTTGCTACTTTTAATCAAATGGTGTGTAGGCAATAAAGAGAAATCAGTTGTTTAATATGATTTTCAAATGCAATGTGAAATAACTAAGACAACTCAAACAGGTTTATGTCTGCTTTTTTTCAATTATCAGTTGCAAAATTCTTCACTTAGGTCAAGAGGAAAATAATGTTTGCCAATATGTGAATTACAATTTATATGAGGTTCACAATAACTGTGTATTGGCACGCAGCCTTATATAGCTCTGTTTCTTGAGGTATTTTGCTTGGTATAAGCAGCCAAATATCACTAAGTTTCAGCTTCTTTATGTGACCTGGCAGGATGGTAAGGAGCTAAAGTGCTATTCATACATGAAAGCTGAATATTGGCCTTACCCACACCGTGTACTGTGGTGTGGCTGAATGGCAGTCCTGGGCCAGAATGTAAGAGCAGGTTCCTGGGAAGTAGAAGTAGATTCCATCAAAGGTTTCGTAGTGGTGCTGACCCCACGACCTGCAGATCCCGTCTCTATCCTGGCCCTGGTTAGGTACTGAGAGAGGGAAAAATAGGTTATTCACTCAGAAAAGATTCTTGTGATGATGAAGTGGCTCAATTTCATGTGATGACACAAGTAAATTCCAGCAGAAACTGACACTTAACTAAAACGGAGAGAGCAAGTCATACATCTGATCTCTTTTATCATCCTCGTGTCTTTCATCATCTTCGATTTCATTGAACTTATCAGTGGAAAATGAACACCTGAATTTTCTAAAAGCCCTTTGTTACAGGAAATCCCCACAGCTGGCTATGCCAAGATGCTGTCTCAGACTCTTCCCAAAATCTGAGGGGGTAGGGGGTGGTGACAGTGAATCACATCTTGTAATCTTATTAGTGAATGTTTTGTCATGCTGACGATATTAATTCCACTTTACATATCTTAATCGCAAGACATCAGTGTTTCAATTAACAAAATTTCCCAGTCTTATTTAATATTTCTAGGACCAGCATCAGCTTTGTTGCCCTAATATTTAAAATCTGTGTTACAGCTATGAAGTTTGATTATATTTCTTGGAAGAAGCTTTCATCTTTTTAAGAATCACATACTCTGCATCTTTTCAATAGTCTGTTTCAGGATTTCATTTCAAGCCTCATTTCAGTCGCAGATCTTTATACAACAATATAGTTTCGAACGTGTGTGTCAACACTAAATTAGTTCATTGAAATGAAAAATGTCTTTACAATCATTGTGACCTCAGATCTCCTGATATACAGTATAAGGAGCCTGTTCAGAATATAGAAACCAGAAACTCCATCACTCAGCCCTTACCCTATTACCTTAGTTCAAGTGACTTTATATCTGCTTCTCTAGGGAGTAAACTCGATGTCTATGTGTGTGTAGGCGTGGGCTGAATGGAGATGGAGGGTGGTGGATTTGTATCAACAAAGAGAGATAGAGAGAAAAAGAGAGAGAGAGATTCTGGGGAAATCTGATAATTAATGCTGGAGTGTGTGCAGGTAATTAACGTTTGTTGAATGATTGGAGAGTCTCATACATGCTCTCATTCTTGCATAACTGAGTGTGTAACTGTATGCTGTTATTAAAAAAAAGTTACTGTTATTAAACATGGGAAAGCAGCTGATCTGTTGCATACCAGGAATGGTGCATGTGTGGTTGAGATGAATCTGAGCTGACACAAAATGAAGATGTGTGTTACTCACTGATCTGGCAGCGGTCTCCCAGTGCCTGGAACTGAGCACAGTCACACACACCGCCCTCCTGACACCAGCCACCATTGAGGCATCCGCAATATTCTGGGAAAGACACGAACAAACTCAAGTTCTCTCATCCTAATCGAGCTGGGTAATTAGTTTTAAGTTTCTTTAAATGCATTTGGAGTCACTTCACAGGCAGTGTGTTTACCTGAAGAGGCATCTCTGGCTGTGTAGTTGTGCAAAATGCTGCGTGACAGAGCACCTTCTGACAGCAATGGTCTGTATGTCTTGGAAAACAATAAACAATAGACACTTAGAGGAGTTCCTTCAGTTATTCTCAAGCTCTAACAGCTTTACTGACACAGTGCAGTTACCATCGGTGTACCTGCTGCTGTAACTTAAAAGTTGCGTCAGGTTGAATGGGAGAAAGTGTATGTGTTAGTGAGTGTGTCTCATTCTTTACAAAGATAGCTTTGTGCCGGTTAGGGTGTTGTGCGCATGTGGGTGCCCTGACCTCCTCTGGTTCTCTTAGGTGTAGTGTACAAACCTCCTCCCCGAGGAGATCCCGTTTCCTCCGAAGTGCATTAGCCCTTCTGCACACACACAAACATGAACATTAGTGGGAAGAAACAGTCAGAGGGGAGACTTAAGTGCACTTTACACCACTTGAATTCAGGCTCCGCACCAGTCTTTACTGAACCCTCACACGCACAAGTGCAAGTACGCACACACTCACACACTGTCTAAGTCACACACACTAGACTGAAACAGCAAGTGTAAATGCATTTATCATGATCATCCTATGACCTGGGATGATAATGACCTGTGAAAAATCACAGGGATTACTTCTGGCACTGCATTATTTAGTATTAATATTAATAACAGATTATCTGCCCATTTCTTTCTTTCATTTATTTACCTCTGTGGTCTTCCTTCCGCCACTGAAAGTCGACTCTGAGCTCCTACATGCAAAGTTACACAAATAGAATTAAAGTTTTTAACCTGTCAGACAGATACGGGGTACACATGCAATGTAAAATCATCTATAATGTTAAAAGTAGATCCATAGGTGGCAAGTCTAAATCACTTTTGCAATGTACATCTGTAGTTAGATGTCATGTCAGGACACAAGAATATGAAGAGGCAAGATGGGAGAACAGCTTTACACAATGATATTTGCAAAAGTGACTTATGTTTGACAGATTATATTGATAAAGAGCAAGTGAGGTGAATCCCGTATTTACAGTACTTGAGCTACTCCAAGGACGTTGTGGCTCAGTTATATAAGAAATCACCACTTATCTCTATGCCATTATAGTTTCCATTCAAATCTGTGTAGCAAACTTTATTACAAGATTACAGAAGCACTCTGGATGGGTAAAACGGTCTGACTCACCCTCAAGTAACAGCAAGTGGGAGACTGAAAACGACATAAGAAGAAATCGTTTCACTGTCCACTTTAAGTTCATCTCAGAGTCCGAAAGGAAGTCCCGCCGAAACGTTAACGGTGCATCTCAGCTGTCCCGAGAGGAAAGGGTTTAGGATGTTTGGTAGCACCGGGGACGATGCCTGGTCGTTACCTGTAAGACCTACCTGGACGCGACAGCCCCCCTGAGCGGATGACGAGTAGCCTACACCTGTGTGGGCAGGTAAGCTGCTCTGCTCTCTGTCACATCCTCAGCGTACAGCAGGCAGGCTGGGGCTTTCACCTCCGTGTGTCTTCGTGTTAACCCGCAGGTCTGTCTCTTCATCCATTTCACCTCAAAACTGAAAATTCAGGCTGCCCACATGACACGGGAGGGACAGTTTTAACGGATGCACACAAGCAGAAGCGAGCTTTGAAGCTACTGAGCTAAAGAGGTGGCAACTTAATCCCATTCTCACAACAGTCACCTGAACCAGTTCAAATTAAGCTAGTTTTATGCCAAATAGAAAAAAATAACAATATGGTAACTTTAAACTACTGTTATGAAACCCTGCGGACTTTAGAGCAGAAGCCTCAGCAAATAAATTAGCTGAACTAGCTAGCAAAAAAACAAAACTATTAAGCTAGCAGCTGTCGAATTCGCTGACGTTACGTACTGTATCCGGTTTAACGTTAGCTAATTTAAAGTTAGCCTGGCGAAAAATATATGTATTACCTAACGTTAAGTCACCCAGCTAATGAAACCTAACTCAAAGTTACAATTTGGAGATAATTTTGTCAGATAGTTTTGTTTTCCGACGAGTGACTAAACATGTCCGGTGTATTTAACGTTAGCTAAGATACTTAAGCTACTTGTTTATCTTTGTTTGCTTAGTAATTAAGGTAATAATATTTAGTAATTAGTTTAAAAGTCACCTAAAGTGTTGATAAACAGAATTGACCTGGCATGCTGTATTTTTGTATATATGGTTTTCTAAGAAAAGAAAAAGCATAAATTAAATGTCAAGCCATGAGTTGATGATTTTGTGTATGCAGTGCAGTGGAGGAAAAAAGTTTTCGGACACCCTTAAAATTTTACACAATCTCAAAAAGTATCATGGAATTTTTGTGGAAAATCTTTATTGTGTTTCAAAAGGTGTGACTGCATTAGACAGGCACAAACAAATACAAATGATATTTAATTTGTTTATTGTTTACAAGAAAAACTAACAAAACTAAATTCTTGATTTGTGTCATTGGCTGTGACTGTACTAAAACACATCGCACTAGAAGACCTAAGAGTGATTGTTAATGCAATATTTCACAAATGCATGGGATGTCCAAAAACTTTTTTCCACCATTGTATATATATATATGTGTGTGTGTGTGTTTCCATTTAGTTTTAGAAGATAAAGTTTTGTATTAAATGAAAAAAACATCTTTCAGATACTTGAGCCCAGTACCTCAGCCACAACATTTGAATAAAATCTATATTTAAAAAATAAAAAAGTCTGCTCAGTGTTGCATAACCGTGTACTGTATATGGTTGCTGACAATAAAAGCAACATCTATACTATATTTATTATCCCTTATTAATCCCACGAGGGGAAACTAACCCATATCCCCCCAATTGGGGGGTCAGAGCGTAGGGTCAGCCACGGTACAGCGCCCCTGGAGCAGGACGGGTTAAGGGCTTTGCTCAAGGGCCCAACAGTGGCCGCATCGGGGTTTGAACCTCTGACCTTCCGATTAGTAGTCCAGAGACTTAACCATTGCGCCACCACCATATATAGCAGAGTACTGATTCCAATATTACTGCTATTTTCAACAGCACTGTGCATATTCATTCTGTATCAGGAAAGGAATAAGTGCCATCTAAATAATACTGTGGCATTCTGAGGCAGACAGTCTGTGAGCATGCCGTTTTGATTTCTGTGATGTTGCCATACATTTCACATCTGTATTGATCATTAAGAGGCAGAGGAAAATATTGTGAAGTGTGTTGACATGTACCGCCTCCCAATAAATTAGGAAAAATAAGTGATGCTTTACACCTCATTTCCCAAGTAGCATTAATTTCTAAACATTGTCTCCACACCATTTTAAGTGTATCACATTGGACACGACTTAGAGAGAGAAACATTTTTTTTCACAAAGGGTATTTTATCAGGTGTAAAAAAAACAAAATTTAAACAAATGGAGTGCATTTAGTTGCCTCAGTTTTAAGGTCCTTGTATGATGTATGCTTTTATTATTAAAACAAGCCATTGTTATGCCGATAGTAACATGGTTTTCCTATTATGGCAAGTCAGCTTTGACAAAGGACTATTTCATAATTCTCAAGACAGATAAACATTCTCACTGAGATCCAGGCCTATTCTCTACACCCTTTGGCTTTAATGATGCAGAGAAACCAGTCTGTAAATTATCATGTCGAGCCATAATCTTGGCTTTTCTCTCATGCATTCCAACACCATAATTAGTGCACTGCCTTAGCTTCTATAAATATTATTTTTGTTGTAAAATGTTGCAGTGGGATAAAATGGAAATGTAGTGTACAAACCTTGCTTTCAGTAGAATTTACAACAGCTAATTATATCAGTGATTATGAAAGTAGAGAGCAAATGCTCTTGTAGCCGTGTGAGGAGCTCCTTTTCATTTCAGTGCTTTGGATTGTCACCCCCTGCAGGTTAGTTGTGTTTATGTCATTGCACTGTACATGTTGAACAGCACAGAACAGATGACTCTCATAAGTTAAAAAAGTCTAATTTGGTTTAATAGCACTGTACATAGTGATACATCCTTGTTTAAAATAACAGTTAAGGTAGAAGCAGGAGCAGGGAGTTACTGAGGGAAGAAAGCTTAAAGTCTGTAGTAGTGACTTGGATAGTGTCAAGGGTGAAGCAGAGTATCACTGGGTACATTTACTCAGTTAAGTAGCTTAACATTTTTTTTAAGGGGAATTAGGGGAGAAGAAGGAACATAAATTGGAAGTAGTTGAGGTAAATGCAGGGTTCCATTGCCGACGGGTCACAGGTTTACTTCTTGTTGGAAATTAGAGCATTGACTTCATCCTCTGACTTGAGGCTATGCCACTGGGCGATTGGCCGTCGAGGGTTAGCCAACATGTCTGACCAATGGTGTTGCTCAGTTCCAGTGCTGTTACCACCCAGCAGCACCTTACCGATGGCGTCATTCTTCCCAATCTTATCGTAGTCCAGAACAGTCACTGCTACCTGTACTTTCTGCGAATGAAACACACAAAAAATCAATTTCTAGAGATTGTGTCCATATCCACTCATATGTATGTGCGTGTACAAATATATGTACCTCTATTTGTTCACATGGGACTTCAAAGCTGAAAGATTCATTGTAGTAAGGGTTCAAAGTGTTTTTCTTTATCGTTGTTTTCTTCTTCTTGAGTCTTTTCCCATTCTGCATTAAGTGGATCTTCACATAAGGGTCTGGTAGCGAGAACAGGGAGGTTTTATGTCAGAGCAGCAGACCAACAGTCTGGCACCGATGCAATAACTCCATCAGGGAAACACAACATCTATTGTAGTAGTTCCCAATTTACCTTAAATAGAACCTTCTTGAAATTGGACTCTCCACTTAAAAGGTAATTATAACACTTTAATGATCAACTAGAGCTAAAAAAAAATAAAAATCTGGGGTATTAGGGTGCATCTACTGATATAACAGCACATACTGAAACATATTTCTGTTTCTTATTACTTTAGGTGTTTAAAATGATCAAACAATTTTACTAGACGGATACAAAAGTTGTTTATATTAAAAGTTCTCTGGCATTTTATTAAGAGGAAAATGACAGAGAGTTTAAATTGCTGCTTGACTCACCTGATAATCCACCAACATCCATTTTCTTCAGGTTTTTGGCCTCCAGAATCACCACCGTCAGCTTCCCTGCAGTAGGCACATACCTCAACGACAAGCATATGTCTCCAAGCCGCTCGCTCTGATACACAGAAAGAAGTAGTTGGAAGAATGCCTAATATCTTAAATCATGAATCCTAAATCTAAGAAATGTTCTGAAGAGGCTGCAGTTTCTCTCAGAGACGGAGGTTCCTGGTTTTGAAATAAAGTTTACATATCAACACAAGAAAGTATTTGATTTTACTCAAACAAGGAGACATCAACCAGCAGTCACCTTGCTTCCTAAACACAAAGAAACACATTGTGGAATGGAAAGAAACTAATTTAAAAGAGCAGCTGTTTTCGAAAAGCATCCAACTTGTGCCTCTCTCTTTAAGTTCAACTCCTTTCCTTCTCTGTCAGTTTGATCACACCTCCTCTTTCTCTGCCTTCTGCAGATCCCTCCACTCCTGCAGAGACTGGCTGAAGTCCACACTGCTCATCGGTATCTTCACAGCTCCGATGGCATCATGCTTTGAGAAACGGTCAAAGTCGTACACAGTCATCACCAGCGTCTTCCCGCCCAGCTCAGTGTATGCTACCTGCACAAACCGGACACAATAATTTGCAACATGTCATGTGCAAATAATGACCCAAGTGTGGATGAATAAGTATATTTGCATTTGTTGAATTTACCTTAAAAGTAAAAGTCTCATTGAAGTTTGGTTCCAGAGTCTTCCTATGAACTTTGGTTTCAAACTTTTTCTTTTTGTCCGGTAGCAGATAGAGTTTAACATAAGGGTCAGAACTGCCTCCCACATCCATCGCAGGAAGCTCTGCGGCCTGCAGAATGCCGACCACCAGCTAAGATGTGACAGCAGAAGAATGTAATGGAGAGAAAATTGAATCTGGCTAATTGGCAGGAAAAAGAGAGAGGTATTAAAATGTGACATTTTAGAGTTGGCAGATGGTGGGGAAAAAAAGCATGTCATACTGAATCACACAAGCTCACCGTATTATCTGTGAAGTTGTAATCTAATGTGAAATGTAGTCTGCCCAGCTTCTCATCCTCCTTGGGTTCATTATCTGACAGATCTGTTTCTTTGTTCAGTTGGTCTTTCAGGGGCTGTGCACACACATAGACACACATTGCATGGAAATTTTAAAAACTTCTTCTCAAATAACCTGCCTCACAAGTTGTTGAGTGTTGTGTTACTACATTATGCTGTGCAGCATCACACAGCCAGACATAGTTAAAGATCATTTCATTATCTAAAGTTTATTTATTGTTTAAAAGGGGCAGGCAAATTCCATATTGACAGTTTGTATAAATGTGACATGCATCCTCGAATACAGTCCAACCCTCCGAAACAACTTATTTCACACCTCAAGTTTTACTATAACATAAGGGATGCGCCAGACATCCATTAGTCTTAACGTGTCTTGACAGTTTTACTAGTCCTGGGTGACCCGAATGTCAGGACCATGATACATTGCAAGGACAATGCGTCTGCAGCAGGAGTCTGTGTATGTGTGTGTGTAGCTTACCTCATTGTAACCTCCATCCATTTCGGTGTCAAAACCTCCCTTGCTCTTCTCTTTTTCCTTTTTCTTGTCCTTTTCTTTTTCTTTGTCCTTGTCCTTCTTTTTCAAGCACTTTTTCCACACACATACAGCACACGACAGCACAACACACAAGCTCACGATACAAAGTGCGGCAACAGCCCATGACGGCACTGCGAATCCACCAAACACATTGATGAGACATAGATATTTTAAACACTTCTAGTTAGCCACTTGAACTCAGTGTTCAATATCTTATCCCTGAATTTCCCCTCAACTAGCTTTAGCTGGGGAAAACAAAACTTTTTGTCTACTATCTGATTCATACATACAAAGAGTGAACAAAATATTAAGTACACTGAGAAATGCAATGCAATCCAAGCCAATACTGCATTTTTGTCAGAAATATTGTCATATTTTGTGGTGGTGGTGTAGTACTGATTACAGTATGCTGTAAGTTGTTGTCATTTGCCCATTTCCTGTGTATTCTGCTTGTTCTAAAGTGTCATTTAAGCAATGTATGACACTGATGTCAAGGGACATATTCAAGTCCAAGATGACTTTTTTCATGACTTGCAGTTTTGATTTACCAATATATTATTCATGCACATAACAATGTGCAGTGCTGGCTGATTTGAACTACAGCCAACAATGAAAACAATGAAAAGGAATATTTCCACACAAGGGCAAACAAGCAGATAAGGTACTTGTAACTATTTTGTAAGCAATTTTGAATGTGGCTTCATATTTGTGCCATTAGAGCATATGTTTTTCCTGTTATAAGCAGTGTGACCCTTCCCCATTCATGAACAGATTCCTGAAAACAAGACACTCCCAGTGGCTTCAAACTTCAGCCAACTTCGAATCTTGTAGATTTTAAATATTTCAATTTTCAAACGTCTTGACCATGTGTGAATTGCTGCCTCATTCATATTCCTTAACCAGGACAGAGCAGTCTTCCAGTTATTCCCCAAATTCCTATGCATAGTATGAAATAAAATTTAGCTCCCTCACATTAGAAACTTTCATGATTGTACCTATCCACCTTCCTATACCTATTATACTTATCCACCAACTCAGATTTTAATCCATGGGTATAAACATTAACTTCTAACTCACTGTGGATGTGGCGTAGTTCATTCATGAACTTGTTGGGATTCTGGCCTCCAGGTTGTTTTTCGCCTGGGGTGGCTGTTGCACTTGGCAAATTAGTGGGGATAGATGAGGTGCTCGGTGCAGCTCGACGGATCCCAGTCATTGTTGCAGCAGTGACACTGGATTCTGAATTTAACTGGCAAGAAAGCAGAGGTGCAGAAAATGATAGCTCAGCCATTAAAATAATCACAACATTTGCAATATATAGAACATTACACCTCAACAAAGCAGACTACATAGTTACAGCTGTAAATGCAAAAGATAAATTCGAAGATCCATCCAAGCAAACCACATAAACACTCAAACACGCCAAAGCAGAGTTTTGATAAATGCTATCGATCAGACATTTGAAGCAATAATATGCTTATAGACTCTGAATGACCACCAGTGTCAAATGACTTCTCCTGTTTCTGCTGGCCTGGCAATAACTCTTGAACACAGGATATGAAAGCTGCTGCCTCTGCCAAACCTGCTGACAGTGAGGTGCGGGGTAAGGTGGGGGGTTGAGGCGTCACGCGTGGACCTCTGCTGTTCCACACTGAGCTGCCAGAGGTAAGAATCATATGCCAAGGTCAAGTTTAGTGCAGGCAAACAAACTTAATGAGAGGAAAGTTCTACTGTCAAAATTTGACTCTGTAGTGTGAAAATGTTTTGTTATGTTATCTTCTATTCTGCAGACATTACAGGTATTGAGTATCAGGGGGCTGAATCAGCAGATAAGGATCACACCCAAGCAGACACTGATCTCAGTTTATGTCTGCATTTTCCAGATTATACACCAGTTTCGTCTGAAAAGATAGGCTCAAACAGAAACCACCGCTGATACGCTAACAGCTCCAGGAGCAAACAGAAGCAGTGATGCCAAAAAGCATATCTAATATGGGCAGTGCTCAGCTTTTGATGTTCTTGATGTGTATTTTAAGCATGATTTTAGATTCTGATGTGCTTGTGAGACAGTGTGAGACACAGATAGATAGATAGATAGATAGATAGATAGATAGATAGATAGACAGACGGACAGACAGACAGACTGCAGTGGTGATAATGACATGAATCATGCACCTGTTCCAACAACACTGCTTACGTCACATTTGCAGTATACAATACATCATAGTACATACACAGTATGCTATATATCATATACTGTCATTGTGAGATGACAGTAATAAGTTTAAGACAGTATTACAACAACAGCCTTGTTTTCAGCTTGACATTGGAATTTGTCACCGTTTTTTTTTACAACTGCTTGATATTTTGTGTGAAAAGAAAATCACTTCAACAGAAATTAGAAATAGATAAATGAATCACAGTCATAGTGTTGTTTTTACTGAAGTCTATATCCAGTAAACAATAAAATGATCTGCTCAGATTTGATTGATATTTTTGTAATCTGTTGTGCATCCTTGAATTTTGACACTGTTAATTTTCACACACTTTAGATATTTTCAGCACAGTTTAGATATTAATGCATTAAAGCTGTTTTGAATGATGAAACAAAGAGAAAATGTAATAGGAACCAGAAACATACCTGTATTCACACGTCCCAGCAGCAGTATTCAGACTCGCATATACTCCTTTTCTTTACAGAGAAGTGGAAGAGGAAGAGAAAAGATGACAGACCCAAAGAGGCGGAGAGAAACAGTGAGGTAAGGTAGGTATCGGCACGTTGCCCTTTTGTTTTTGTGCCCCACCAGCTTTTAGACATCAGGAAGAGCAGTGCAGGTGTGTGAGAGCTGGATCGAGAGAGAGCGCGAGAGAGGGTGGGACCCGATAGGGTTGGGGTTGGTATAGGTGAAGCTGCAGCTCACTCATCTTGTCTTGCTTTCCTGTTTGTGTGTGTGTTATGTGTTGGGGTGAATGTGTTCTTTTTTGTCCATTCAGGTCTCACGGGAGCGCTGGTCCTTCTTCCTCATGCCCCACCTCTTGTGACCTCTGTCCCATCCCTACAGGTCACCCTCACCGGGCCGCTGATGCATATTCATTAGCGAGGTGACATGGCTTTTTAAAGGCTCGTTAGCATACTGAGAGTTCAGCAATAGAGGGCATTTACATTCAGAGTGGACAGCTCTGTATGTGTGTGTGTGTTTGTGTGCTTGCATCTGTACATCTGGCAGGAGCTGCAGAACTGTCTCATATTGTCTATGTATAGATGATGTTGCCTGATTTAGAAACTTAGGATGTGGTTTCTGCAGCAACACAGAGATCAGGTTCCGGCCCCGCCTAGTTCACCTTGAGGTTCCACAGATACTGTACAGAAGGAGGGATGAGACAGAGGGAAAGAGAGGGGTTGGGGGGATGGGTGAGGAAGACGGAGCTCGACATAACCTCGTGATGTATAGAAATAGGCACTCTGCATACTTTATTTTGTTATGTCAAACATTTTGCAAGTTATTTTAACTTATAAACGGGGTATCTCTATTTTTTTGACAGTCTGAACTCAGATAAGGATGTTAAATATCTGCAAACAGAATCATACTGAAGGAGAGGGAATGAAAGAAACAGATTTTCATTTGCATAACATTTACATTACATTTTGACTTAGGAAACGAACAAGTAGAACAAGAACAAGTAATAATAACGTTGACGGTGGCTTTCACAGTAAGGTGTGACAGCCTGCCAGCAAAATAGAACCATAACTCTGAAAAACTGAAGCCACTAACTAAATCTTATTGATCATTATCTTAATTATTCACATCTTGCTTTACAGTGACATATCATCCTTTTAAAGGCCTCCTGTGCGGCAATGATTTTACACCTATCAGCACTGCGTCATAAATACAAGGTGAGTACACGGACAAATTATTCATGTAAATATCCAAACCATCATCCATTTTACATGTAGTAAGTCTTTATTCACATCATAATCACAAATACATGTTGTGTAAATTTCAAAATATGCACGCTAATGTCAGATACTACAGGCAAATACTAGTGAGACTAATGGAAGGAAAATATGCAAAATACACGAGTGTTTTTATTTTGCAGACCTTTGTCTTTGTCTATATTGAATACAAATTAAGGTGGTTTAGATATATAGTATCTAATTTGTATTTTTAATCATTAAAAAATATATACCTTATTGTTTGTCATAAACTGGGTAAGTTCGATGTTTGTATCAGTTATCGCCTCTAAATATATCTATACAAATACAAATCGCTGAATGTTGCTGGTAGTTACTTGAGTAGCAGTGCTGTTCGTCAGACGCCAGGTGGCAGCAGTCATTTATGACCTGAAGCATATAAACCACCAAAGAAGCCTCGTCTCTAGGCGACCCAGGAGAGCGTTCCTGTCGGACTGGTGGTGAGTCCTGTCAAATCAAGTCACTTAGTTACTTCAAGTAAAGGGGTTGTTGTGCCTTTCCCTGACATCAGGACACTGTGTTTAAACAATTTCTAATATTCCTTTAAAAGTAAGCTTGCGTCTTGTGCTGTTGAGTTGTGTGCATTGGTGCGGCTAGCTACCTAGCACGCAGATGCTAACGTGGCTAGCCCAAGTATTTAGAATCGAGTGTGCAGAATAGTTGAGTTATATTGAAACCAACGATTCGCCCTAATTTATAAGTTTAGCGACAATATATTTACAGAGGAAGAGCAGATGACAGGACTTCAACAACGTGAACACTGGCGACCGACGTGTAGTAGCAATAATTGTAAACGAGAGACCTCCCATTCACTGGGACTGAAATGTACTGGGAGCTTTCTGGCTGCTGTACAAATAGACTCTTAATGTGCATTGCATACTCCACTACGTAGTGTGCACGATTACACAAAGCTGTTTACAGGGAAAATAAGACATCAACACTGTTAGCGGTTAGCACTCAAAGCTGCCTGTCCTGGTTTGTTGACCTCTAAAAACTCATTCTGTTGCTGGTCCTACCTCCCACCAAGTTACTAGTGAGTCCAAGAGACCCATAACATCTGTTTACAGAGCACAGCTGGTTTGTTGGGGTATGAGGCTGAAAATGTTTTGTCTGTGATTGACCCGCTAATATCACATGCCATGTTTAAACACCTTCAACCTTCTTCAGCCATGGTTAACATCTACCCCTTCATCATCACTGTTCAAGCTATTGCTCTAATTCTTTATCAAAGCTGGTAAGTCAACTGTCAGCCAAGAAATCCAAGATCCCTTAATTAACACATGGCCTGCCAGACATTCTGTGTTTACCAACAGTACATCCACTTGATCTGTAAAGATCTGTGCCATAGTCACTTGTCTCTTAATCTTTAGTAAACATTTGGAATTCCGCTGAGAACAAAAGCCATTGTACTTACATTTTGACACCTTCCCTGTACCAAAGTCAACAATAGTGTCTGAATGTTTTCAAACATTTCGTTCAACCGTATATGATCAGTCAACATTTCATTTTCAGACACTACTTGTGATGCTAAATACAACCAGTGAATTGTATAGATAACTCGTATAAAAAAATTCAAATCCAGAGTTTGTATATATTGTTTAAGGGCATTGCATACTGGCAGTTTAAAGCCTTGTTTCCTCTATTTTTCAGGGTGGGTAGATTAGTGAAGATGCTGCCATTGGAGCATCTCCACCTGAAACACGTCTTGCAGACAGTGGGTGTCTTGGAGGCAGTCATCCTTCGCAGTTTTGGCCCTGAAGGAGGACAGGTGCTGTTCACCAGAGACACAGGACAGGCGATGTTGAGCCGCAGTGGGACACGCATTCTCAGAGCACTACACCTGGAGCATCCACTGGCCAGGTTAGCACAGAGACATTTACTGTTACCATCTTAGCCTTTAATATAGTGTCAGTTCTCTTGCGATGTATTTTTGTAAATTTTATTTTTATTAGGATGGTGGTGGAGTGTGTCTTGAAGCACAGCACAGTAACAGGCGATGGATCCAAGACCTTTATCTTGCTGCTGGCGTCATTACTACGGGAGATTCACACAGCAGCCAGCAAGGAGCCTCATGTGTCCTATTCTTATAACTCCCTGGAAGCAACAGAGGCTGCCACTGCCAGACACTTGGCTGACAAACTGCTAGCATTTGCATTGAAGGAGCTGGATGATCTCATTGCCATGGAAGTGGCCCCACATGGATGCTGCATTTCGTGGGAGGATTTCAGCGCAGAAACACATTCACCAGCTCATACAAACAATCACGTTGTTCAAAAGCTGCTTGCATCATTTTTTCATATGCGTCTTGGTTACGTGCACTGTGCCTTTATTAGTGAGCTCACATGTGAGCTGCTCAATCACTGGAAGTGTATAGATGCCCTGCCCTCCTTTGCACTTCAATTTTTAAAGAACAACTTCCCTGCACTACATACACCTGTGTCAGGCTTCCCTATTACCTCTTCACGTTTGGTTGAGGGGCAGGTGATTCACAGGGACTTTGCTACACCATGCCCTCAGACTGACCACCAACCAGTTAAAGCTGTAGTATTCACTGGGTATTTGCAGCCAAGATCGCTCAACACAGGAGACGTGCTTGAGGTGGGTTGCGGAGTGACAGAGGAAAGAAGTATTGTGCACTTCAGTGCATGGACAGAAAGGTCACTAAAGTGCATAATTGCACACCTGCAGTCTTTAGGTATTTCTGTGCTTCTGTCTGCAGTGAAACAGTCTGCTGCTGTCCTGGCCTTAGCCACACAGGCAGAGATGTGCTTTGTTGAGTGTGTCAGTGAAGATGAGCTGTCTCTCTTTGCCCAGTTAAGCGGGGCCACACCAATCTCTGACTGCTGGAGAATCGAACCAGAGCACATTGCCAAGCTGACTTTTTGTCGACCAATACTGCTGGGAGCCCACAGGTATGAAAACATGCCTGTCTTTTCACTCATCTACAAAGCCACACATTTGCCTACAAAGAATTATCTGGGAATTATATACACCTCTAATCTGCAGACTTTGGTCACTGATGTTTTCATCATCAGGTTTGGTTAACAAACATCTTTTACTTTTCAACAGGTATGTCCATGTGGCTTTCCATAATTCAGAAGAAAGGGTCAAGGCCAAACCCTGTAGTCTCATCATTTGTGGCCCAGGGGAAGGACAAACTGACCAGTACGCATGTGCATTTCAAGATGCCATTCGCATGCTACTTACAACTTGGGAACCCATGCCTGCGACTGGAACTACAGTAGCAAAGAGAACTGTTCAATCAAATAAATGCACATCTTCATATACACACAATCTGACTGACAGCTCCACATGCACATCCTCCAATTTACATTCTCTCCATAAGTGTGTGTTACAGCCAGGTTGCGTGATACCTGCTGGTGGGACATTTGAATTTCTCTTAAATCACGCCCTCCTGAAACTTAGCCACAGTTGCTCAGCTTCGAATGACACAAATATAGGTATCCCTGTTTCCCGACTTTTGGCCAGTGCTTTATTGAGTGTGCCCAAACAAATTTACTCTCACAGCCCAGGACAATTCCTGCAGACTCGGACCAGGGTCATGAGTTTTATTACAAATTGTTCCCACCCTTTCGACCTTGTCTGTAACCAAGAGCACAATACAACCCCCATACAGAGTGAAGATCCTCTAGAGGATGGTATACTGAACTTGCATTGTTGTAGAAAGAATGACATGCCTTCAAAAGTTTTTAGGCAGGATTTGGGCCTTGAATCTGTCTCCTGTAAATACCAGCTGCTTCTGGCTGTGCTGCAGTGTGTCACAAGTCTCCTCTGGGTAGACACCGTTCTGCGTACACATACTGCGTTACACACACAATCACTCGCAGACGCTTCCTGGGAAAGCACAGAGGATGAGGCTGAGGACTGAGATTGTGTTGTGTGCTAATACAAAAGCCATGAACCTATTTTCTCTCTGTACTTACTTACTCAGGTACCATTCAAAAGTCACACAAAATGACTTGCACTTTAATGCAGGTTGCTACAGAAATTTTTGTGGCCACAGTTTTTTATTATATATTTGTCCTTCTGCAATATCTTTATAATACAAGGCTTTTGCGCTTCAACAGGAAAGATAAATTATATTTCATGGGAGTATTGTTGTGTCTTGCATTTTATGAGTCAATAAAACGGTAAGGTGGTTCTGTACCATCCTGTTCTGAATTAAGGCAACTTTTGGCGATAACAGTAACAAAGAAAACATAAAACAACCCTTCGTTAATCTCTGAACAGAGTGGAATGTGCAGTTATTAAACAATTTAACCTTTATCTGCTGTGTCTTAATGTGCAGTGAGTAAGTGTTGATGTTAGTCTGCTTCCTCTTTTTTTCAACAAAAATTTCTCTCCCTTATCTATTTCCTCCTCTTTACCCTGGCCACTACATGCAAAGCCATACACACTGAATAACACGGACACATCAACACAAATATACACACTCCTTTTTTATAATCAGTGTTATCTTCTTGGTGGGGGAGAGGAGTTTGGGAGGGCAACACCCGGCTGTCAACAACCAAATCATAGTGGACTTCCTTGTGCTGTAATCAGAGGAACACAAACTCTATTTTCACATCTTTTTCGGGGAAAATAGTGAGTCATTTAGACATTAACTAGACTCACAACCACACAAAAACCCTACTGTTTACTGTAACTACTGCTTCCTTGGTTTTGAACACAAATTTTCCATAAATGAATTGTGACGGATAAGCCAAAATCAAAGACAGTGCTTGGCGTTGTTTGTGTTCAGCATGAGTCACCATTAATGGTCACTAATATCAAAGGGGGGGGAAAGTCCAGAGAATTTTTAGAATGTTTTTTTTTCCATTGCGCACATGGAAGCTAGCATGAATGATAGTTTAATCAAAACGCCCACACCCTTCTGCCAGTTCTTTTCCCCCTGTATCATGCAAGCCAAGCAGAGTCAGTTTGTCAGTGAATCAATTTGATAACAAAAAGGTTGCTATCTAGTTATTAAATATTACAAAGTGACCTGAGAACTGGCCTAGTTAAAGATTGCAGCGCTACAGCTCATTTGACTTTTGATATGTGTGTATGTAACTGCAGGCCATACTAAAATACAGAGTCAACTGAGTATATTTTACTGTATTTGGCTCTCATCATATAATTATTGTCTCTGTGAAACATAGTGCATATGGTGTAAATCAATCCAATCTCTGTAAAATGAACAGGACATTAGAAAATACATTGTCAAACTGCATGTACCATATAAACAGCTAACATTAGAAATCTTACAAATAAAAAAGAAGACATTTACAAAATATGACAAAAAAAATCAAAAGGCGTTTTAAACAAGGGCAAATTAGGAGATGGTTATAGAAAGAAATGAAACAACTTTACAATGAAGGAATCTAAATGCTACGCTAATACCAAGCTGGATAAAACCACAGTCATAGTTTACAGCTCGGCATTCAGTTGGCTACTAGTCACCATGATTTTGCTTCTGTGTTGTAAGAAAAAGGAACTGTATTCATTGGCTACTGCTGATTTGTGCTGAAGTGGTGATGTTGACCTTTTTTTCAGCCCTGGACTGTGACTGATCTTGCCAGTAGGTGACCCCAAGTGATAGCAATAGAAATGTGATCAATATACAATAGTATGATCTTTTGTTTAGATAATTAGCAGTTCACAAACACTAATTTCAGTCAAATTGCCACAAAATTACACATTTCTGTACTACATTGCCACTGAAGCACAGATGACACCCATTCTATAGTTGGGCCTAACAACCACATCGCATCTATCTAGTCCAGGAAGGTGGGCCTAAGTGTCAGCAGCACAGTTAGAACTGATGTAGTATGAAATCAGAAATATCTGCACCCAGCTTTGCTTAAGTTATCCCCCTTTGAACAAGCAGTGTTTCTATTGGCAGTGGAGAGTCATGCGACTCCAGGAATGACATCATGCAACATTAACAAGGACTTTAGGTGGGTGTCACACCACCTCCCGAGACTTCCTGATGGCGCAGCACAGGAGCATGCTAAAGATCATCCCAAACACCTGTGAGAGAAAGAGAAAGCGGGAGAGAGACAGAGCAGGATATTACTTGTGTTAAGAATTATATGACATCTGCGCTGTGTTCATGTTCCAGGGCTGCAATCCGGTCAGTTCCAGTCAAACCAGTCGTATACTCACCATAACAACGCCAATGCCGATGCCCACACCTCCTATGATGTGCAACTTGGAGTCAAACACCTCATCAATGGCATCAGGACAGCTCTGCAACAGATAAGCACGATTCCTTTCAGCTTTCTTCAAGCCTATGCTGAACATGACTTGTGGTATGGCACACATAACAGACAGCCTTAGAGCATGCAGGCTCCAGTAAACCATTGTTGCCATAGTAACACTTGCAAGGAGGCTGAGGGATTTGGTCTGCAAAGGGAAGACTGATAAACTTGTGACACACCAGATCATAATTATGCATTTGACGTACAGTAATCCTATCAGCCCTCACACAGACGAAGCACGTATGACATCTGTTACATCTTTACGAAGGTCTCTCATATCAAATATTCTTTTTAGCTCTCTGTCTATTGATTGAAGGATTGAAGTTGTGTTGGCATTTGATTTATATACACATGCAGGGATGTACCACCTTAATAAGTAACTCCTCAAGTGGTTCTCCTCGGGGACAAATCTCTTTGGAAGTTTCTGCACCCATACCATTTGGACCACAACAGTTCAGCTGTAAACAGAGGACAAAATCACAAATTAAGAGAACAAGATGACTTGAAGGAAAAAAAACAACAACATTCTAGTTACTTTGAAGGAACATTTCAACATTTTGGTTTTACCGTCAAGTGAGGTGGCTAGGCAAGTAGAGATAAAGATGTGTTGGATGTATATATAGACTGCTGATCAAAGAAGCACATAATTCCCTCTAAGACAATAAACTATTTTTGCATTTCTGTTTGTGCACACAATCTGTAATGTGTGATATTTAGATGTGCTGGTAGACATGTTTTTTTCTAAGTTGGAGGTTCACTGTTCCACCTCCTTCCAGCCTTTGTGCGAAACTACATCAATTCCCTCACAGCCTTTGCTTCATACATAAAATACAGACATCACAGTGGTATCAATCTTCTCATCTAGCTCTCACAAAGAAAGAAAGAACTTTTTTAAAAAATGCTGAACTTTTCAAATATTTTGCTGAATCTGCAACTTCAAAACATTATGGAAAACAAAAACTTGCATTCGCCTGAAAATACCTTTTTGTAACAAATTTAAAAATGACTGGAGTCAGTCTGAATTAGAATAAAGCAGAAACATAGTCGTCATAGCCAGAGTCCTTGTAGGCCCCAAGTCCCTTAATAACATGTCTGACGTGACTCACCTCGGTTTGAATCACCCGCAGTGTCTCTTTTAGGCGTTCATCTCCTGTTGCCTTGTAGTCTTTGTACGTCTGCATGTAGAAGTTTGTAATGTCATTCACCACCTGCAAAACAAGAGCAAACCAGGAAAAATAACTGATTATATACACCATTAGAACGCATTAAAGTAATATGTCTTCCTTGCCTTTTAAATCCAGTTTTTAAATGATTTCACTCAACTTCCTCATTATGTGACTTATATTTTTCAGCTTGTATTTTTCCAACCTGGTATTTATTCTAATAGCATTGCCTCTCGTGCTACTATCTAGTATATCTATGCAAAGTGATTGTACCCTGAGCAGTTTGTGTTACAGTTATTTATGTAACATAGTTTCCGCTTGTTTACGTTACCTTGCTTTGATTGGAAAATCCCCAGATTCCCGCTGCTACTTCAACGGCAAATATGATAAGCAGGAAGAAGAAGAACTGTACAAAGGAAACACAGAATTAAACTCAGCTGATATTTTGTCTCCATGCATGCTTGTGCACATGTGTTATGCACGCATGTGCGAACATGTAAGGTCAGCTGAGTGTAGCTGAACCCAATTTTCATAGGCTCCTCCTCCCGAGAGATTTAGTACAAGAAGATTACAGCCAGACGGGGCGGGACAAAGGCAGCAGGCAGAGAGAAATCTAGAGACTCTTCTCTGGCCTTGACACTGCTGTAGTGTAAGTAAACAATGATGGAGGTAGACATCTCATATTTCTTAGTGAGCCGGAGGTCAGTCCACAAGCCACAGTTGCTAAAATGGGATTACAAGTTCTGCTGAGTGAGCTCACTAAAAAAAAAAAAAATTGCTAGAGTGTAAAATGGTATATTAATTCACACAAAGTTAATAAAATATCAAGCAAGAGCTACAAGAATGATAAGTAGTACAAACCAGTCCCAGCATACAGGGTGACTCCTGGATGGCTCCACAACATCCCAGAAAACCCACCACCATCATTAGTGCTCCGGCTCCTATCAGGATATATACACCTACACACACATATATACATTTATACAAGAATACATAGCTCACATATACCAGTCTTTGTTTTAATGATAGTGAATAGTATGTCTGTTTAACAAAATCAAAAAATCTTACCTGTGTAAAACACATATGGAGAGTCTGACCCTTCGAACAGGCCTTTGGTCTTTTGGTCTAACCTGAGCCACAGGCCTATAGCAAACACAGCAGTGCCTGCAAGCTACAACACAAAAACATAGATTTTCACATAAAGTACTGCACTTACTACTAAATGTATTCTGTACACTGTGCAATTAAAGTTCAGAGAACTTTAATACATCTGCCCTCTCCATATTTATGAGTATTTCCCACTTGTCAGCCGAATCATCAAACATCAGTTTTAAAAAAAGTCTTGTTGCTGTCTGGCTTTAAAACTCCTCAGAGCTGCTTCTAGTTGTCATTTCAAATCTGCACTGACAAGCCCCATCTGGACTTCTTCTTCAGGTCTCATGTTTGCAGTCTTTCTGTTCAGATTTCAGTCCAGGAAAGTGTCTGCCGTATTTAATATAAAAAAAAAAAACAACAATACTAGAGTCTAGTCTGCAAAGGGCTCAGTTCCTATTCTGCGTACGCACTGCTACCCATTGCAGGAAGCAATAATTTAATGATGGTCTCTAATTGCTGAAGAATGACTCTTATTCCACGGCAGTACAAATTACTCAACTGTACTGTATATAGCGATAGAACAAAGAATGATACCTACTCACATCACAGTTCATTGCCTTTGCAGCAACACATTCCTAAAAAAAACCTACAAAAAATTACACTTTTGCTTTTCAAGTCTGAGCTAGATAATAGAAGAGGACGGTATGTTCACACATTCCCTTACTCTGCAACATTTGTATTTAATATTGGCACAAAGTGGCATATAAATCCATCAACACACAGGTGTGTTCGTGCTCTATTTTGCAACAGTCTTTTCTTGTTGAGTTTTTTTTTACACAGTATGTGAACAAAATAGTTCAACAAAATCTGTTCTTTAGACTATAAATGTGTGTAATAGTGTCCAATGTGAATACGCAGGCACTTACTTTCAAGGCTTCTCAGTGTAGACAGGCCAGTGAATTTTTAACTTTGAGAGCTGAAAGGTGGCAGTCTGTTTTATTCCAAGTGTGAGAGTGTCACTGTGTGTGCTCTTTGTATGCATTCTTCTGTTCTGCTTTTCTTTGTGCAAACATTTTAGTGTATTATCTCTCGTATGTTGTATTATCCAGTTAAAAGACTCTCTCACACAGGTACAAGGTTCTCTATCTCTCACACACGTCATGAAATGTGATTTAAAAAAAAGTAAAGTGACCTACCCAGAAGAAAAAGTTGAAGACAAACATGAGATATTTCACACACTTGATTCCCCCAAGGACAGCCATGTTGAGTCAGTTTGTGCAATCCACTGCTATGAGATTTCAACAACTAATTTCTTCCAACAGGGAAGAAGAAGCAAATGGTGGTGGAAAGGGAAAGCGTTTTCAATGCCACGCCTTCATATGATCACCTGATTATACGGTTAGGGAGTGGCAAGAGTGGGAGTGTTATTGGACAAACTGACCTCTATTGTGTATGTGATATGAAATCCTGCCTGTGTTCCTTCCTCCCTTTTGTTGCACTCGTAGACAGTTTATGCCTGTAACCAAAACCTCAGTTCAAGTCATGCAGGCATACAGGGCTTTATGATCTGCTAGGGAGCAGTACAGAGGGCTCTGTTCGGGCACGTTGACATAAAACATTTTGTAAAATACCTGCTTAACAGCATATTTACTGCTCTAGTGTCTGAACTGAGGGAGACTGCACTCAGTAGGCTATTGTTACTTCCCATTCCAACACAACCAGAAGCTGTTTTTATTGTTTGTCAACCTTACTCTTGGACACAAAGCTGAACATGCACAATCTGTTTGTGATTAGATTCAGCTGTGATCAGATATGTGAGCCATGTGATTCGTGGCGGCATGAGCTTATCTATGACCAAAGTGTTTCATATTTTCAGTTCTTGCTTAAAAGGGAAGCATCTGCATTTACATGAGGATGTGAGGGGTTGAGTAAGCTTTCCGGTGTACTGACCCTTTCTGACAGCCTAGAATCTGTTGACTGATTGAAGAATCACACTTTGCAATTGCTTGTTCATCATTGTGCATTTTCTAGAACCAAGTGAAATTATTATTAAAATCTTCTTAATATTGCAAATTAGTTGTTTTTTGGGATAGTTTCTCTCTGGCACAAAAGCACAGGGGGAAATCCCTGTCTCTCTTGTAATGAATGACTCGGCTTAGCTCTATATATAGCTGCACAAATTAGAAACGTTCATAAAAGGACAAAACAGCCATCTGAAACCACACAAACACACATGCACATATCACACACGGACAGACACACCCTGCGGGCTCAGTGGGACACGAATACCCTACATGGGATATTCACAATCCACGCACTTGGACTGTGGCACGCACACACATAGGCCAGTACCAGCTCTTCATGGAGCGGAAGTCTTAGTTAATATTATATCTGTTACTATCTCTACCACAATAAAGCTCCCCTGCTCGCTCGTTGCAATTATTAAAATGCCATGCGCGCAAACTCCAGAGTGTAGTCCAGAGTGCGCGGTAGAACTGGGTCACTTGGCCACTGGGGATTATTCTTCCAGCCCGCTTGGTCTCCACAAACATTGGGACACTTTGTGTTCGGTGGTGGCCGGTGCCATAAATCATTAACCGCGAACATCCTGTGATAAGTAACCGACACCCTTCGCAAACGCTCGGCACGATTCTACATCTGGGACAATGTATAATTTCATTCACTATAGTAAGCAGCGCTCACACTGCTGCGCGTGCACGCACCGCTCACACACGTTCACAGTTCACACACGCGCGCACACAATTAAACACAGACAGGAGCCGTAAAAGAGCCAAACATTTTCTCGCTCCAGACTCACCCAGAAGACCAGGTTGAAGGCAAACATCAGGTATTTGATGCACATCTCTCCTCCCGAGAGCGCAGCCATGGCGGATCACTCTTCAGCTGCAATCACCGGTTCAGAGCGACGGTAGAATAGCGGAGAAGAGCTTCTAAATAACAGTCACAATGCAGAACGAGGTTATTTGCCGACGCGCCGGCGCTAAACGCGCGTCGTGCAGTGCGCGCCTGTAGTGGTCCGCCCCCACACGGCTGCACAGCCTCCTGTAGATCCTCGATTTTCAGTCTCCCTTACTTTCTAACGCTTAGTTCACCACTAAAACTGGCAGTCTCATTTTTCGCTCAAAATCAGAGGATTCTATTGTTACACCCGTCCTCCTGAAATTGTGCGGAACTTTCCAGCAATACACATATAAATATGGACATTTTTGTTATAGTAATTTCATGGCAAAATTACAGATGATCCTACTTTACTTGTTTTTCAAATTGTAGTCTGCAGCTTTCTTTGGCCAGACAACCTCTTGTCTATACTCAGTGTGTCCTTCCTGCATAAACAGGTCCGTAACAATGCACGACAGTAGGGCTTGTTGGTTGTAAGTTCCTGCAGCACTCTGGCCAGTGCGTTGACGTAATTCTTCCAGAATAAGAAAAGCGCGTTCACGGATCTCATATACTGTACATGAATGAACACGGTGCACGAGCAGGGTGTCCTCGCGAGCGACGCATCTCAGACAGCACATCACCATGGTGAACCCCCTGTTGTAAAACTCACCAGTTTTATAATTTCTTTGCATTTGGGCTGCATGTAAGATCTGATGTCTGCATCAAGCTTTCTGAACGGTTTAGCTGCAGTGTATAGGGCGTTTTAGATCTGTGCAGTTGTTAGCAAATTTAGCTTTTTATTGTGGAAGCCTTGATAAATGGTTTAAACAGTACTTAATGCTTTCTAAGGTTAATAGATGATTTACCAATAGTAAACGGGGTTGCATGTCGTCAATTAGAAAACTGTCCACTTGGCCACATTTTGAAAAATGCTGCAGAACTTCTAGATAAAAATGTATTTAGCAACATTTAAACGATCCCAGGTAGCCAAAATGGTTTGGCTCAATATCGGCTCACATCTATCGGACCAGATGAACTAACTCAGCTTAGTCCGCTTGCGAGGTACTTGTGGAACATGATTGTAAATGACACACCAGATTCGAATCTGGTATGGATTCTAGTCTGGTTGCCGACACTAAACTGACAATGCCAGCTCAGAGCCACAATCACCTCAACCAATAGGGTAGACCTACCCAATGCTGGCACAAATCTGTATGCCAAGACCTAATCTATATATCACCAGTCAAGGTTATGGTCTACCCAACAAAACTGCCAAAATCCACCCATATCTAAACTAGCTGACAGCTTTGAAAAAATGTAATAAGTGAGCCATTGTTCCACCAGGGCTAGCCGTGGCTGATTTTGAAATTAAAAAATGCCATAAATGTGTTAAGAATGACACAAATGGACTTTTCAACTCAAAGCCATAGCTTAAATATACTTGTATTTAATGAAAAACAGATTTCAAACACTTTTTTGTACACTGTATCTTTTCTTGTGAAGACTTTGTTCCAAAAAAACCCCCCAAAAATTCAACATAGATGAAAAATGGAAATGTTGTTCTTGAAAGATGCGTTCCAGGTTTAAGATGTGTAAAAAGTACGCAATTCAAAATAATGACTTTGTTACCTCATTAAAAATCCTAAAGGTCACCTCTACTCCTCACAAGCTAAAAATACCTTGAATGTTTTAATAAACAGTATTTATTAGCATTCGTATCGACCTACTAAGATCTGAAACTGCAGAAGTGATTGCTTATTTGAAAGTGAAAGAAATTTGCTGGGTTACTAGTAATGATAACCAAAATAGCATTAATTATTCACCAATGTTACCGCCCTTCACATTCAATAAAACAATTTCAAATAATTCTGTCAGATGAAAGCTCTGCTCAAGCTGAAAGTAGGTGGAGCTGTCATGGGAATTTCATGACTTCACCAGACACTATAATTTGCCCCACCTTAAAATGTACAAAAAAATCCAACAGAGGAGCAAAGTAGATATCAATCACTTACCAGTGTGGGAAGATCACTAACTGAGTTACACTCAGTTGCTTTAAATCCAAGGGTCTGATATAGAACTTTGTCACAGCAAATATTTTTTATTGTTTGAGCTTTAAAACAACTGTTGTAGATTTGGTGATCTAGGATTAGTTCATGCAAACAGGTGCCTTTTAGAACATGTTTTTTTCATACTTTGTCTTCAAAGATAAAATCTCCGTCAATGTGTAAATGCAAAAACACAACAGAAGCACTTTCAAGAGCAACAATAAACTCTAAAGCCACACAGGCGAATTGGAAGCTTGATAAAAAGCTGTTACTGATTCTGGCAAACTACCAGTAAAGACACAGAGAAACATATATGTAGACTCCTCTGTACCTTGGTATTGTGAAAGAATAACTCTACATTTATCTGTAAAAATGGAAAATGTCCTGTTAGTAAGGCAAGCACCAGCAATATTTTGGCCATGTCCACCACTGCACAAAATCGTAAACAAAGAAGATAACGGCACACATTCATCACAAGCCACAAATACTCTGTCTTCACTGTCCACACTACAAAAGAAGTTTCTGATTATCTTCACCCTTGAACGAGTTTTCAAAAAGCTCAGTTTTCAGTAACCTTAAACTTCATTTGTGTGCAAAGTAAAGGCCACAAAACATAGAAAAGGCTACGTTTTAAATGACACCCATGTAGGTTTGCACAGGTCGAGAGCTGATGATGATCTAGTGTCATACATGCTGGCTCACTGGGACACTCGATCTAAAAACTGACCTATCATTAACAGCATGTGTTTGTCTGCTGTGAAAAGTCAAAATGTCTGCTGTGAATAAGATCTTTTGTGCTTGCTTCCTCACTGTCACATGCTTGGAACAGTTTCCCCACTCATGTAATATTGATTTTGTCAGTAATAACTGTGATTTTACTTCTATCTCAAGCAAAAATGTCCTCTGTTATAAATTATCAGCCCTAAGAATTCTAGTCATCTGTGTGGGTTTGACATTACTGTAAAACACCTACTATAACAGATGTAATATTCCCAATTCCACTTCATGTTAGGAGAACTTTTACAGACTGAGTGCTTGATAAGTTCCCACTTAAACCTACAGTATTGTGTAAATGTTTTAGACACTTTAGATGTTTAAAATGTTATCCATTATGCAACACCACTAGACACTAGGACCCGTACTAAGCCTCAACATTATGAAGTCTGTTTGGAATCACACAAAGAGACCAAGGCAACAGTGACAATCCCAGTCCACAGAAAGAAAGTTTTTCTGAGAATTGTAAAATTGTGACACATATCATACATGTTTGTATGTTTACAAACTGAGCACAGGGATGGTTTTTCTTACTTTCTTTCTGTCTTTGTGTTTTTTCCGCGTCATTGCATAAGTTTGCACCTGAGAGTGATAATTGCCACACTTTCCCAGTGTCTGTATGTGTGTGTTTGTGTAGTTTTGCCGCAGATGAGTCATGTGTTTGGGCATGTGGCACCACCAAAGCAGTGTTATTGCGTGAGATATCTCTCATAAGTGTGTTTTCCACAAGGATTGTTTGGGTTGGCGTCGATACAGATACGCGTGTGTAGACTAATCACTCAGCCAGGCGATCAGTAGGCATATCCTGGTATTGTCCTGCTGAGTGCGTTTGATGGTGTCAGTCTGCAGGCACCAAGTTGTGGACAGAACGAAATTCTGCCCTTCTTGACATAACCTGGCGAAGGGGAGTGGTCTCCAGGAAGAGCCAATGAGAGCTGGGTGGGGGTGCGGGCTTCGCTATTAAATAGAGATTTCAGTGAGGTTTAAGGTCTGCGTGTGCAATAAGGCGTTTCACCCTGTTCACATCTTAATACTGTGACTATGTGAGGTCTGAATGCGGATTTCCTAATTTTGCATTGTGTTTGCCTTATCTGGAGTCTGGAGCCATGGAGGTAGGACTCACTGGACTTTGCAGAATTGAAGAACGGGGTTTCCAGAACAAGCTGACCATAGAACACAGAGTAGTGATATTAAAAGATTAGATGATGGTGATATTCGTATAGGTGATGGTGGCATTCGTAATCATATCTATGTGTGTGTTTCAGGTGTGTATCAGGAGGTATTTGCAAGAAATTGTCATCTTTCTGCATCTGACAGGTGAGTATGACATCAGAGAATGTCCAGACTTATTTTTGTCCTTGCACCGAATTATGACATCATCTTTTAGACTTCTAATAAGTGAAGTATTTAGTTTAGGATATTCTCTACTTCATCCATTTGCATATTGATACATTTGTGTGTGGGTCCAGCTTATGTGGCAGGTATGACAGGGAGATGCAGTCTGTTCGGACGACACCACGTTCACACATTTGATGGGGTTTTGTACGAGTTTCCTGGAGACTGCAGCTACCTTCTGGCTGGAGACTGCAACCATCGCTCCTTCACACTGCTGGGTGAGTCACACTCAGACAATTCAATAAAGAAACAGGCAGATTTTAACTATGTCCGATGCTTGTCCTGTGCGGTTTAGTGTGTAGTGCATAGCCGTTGTGATTTGTGTAGTAAAGCAATGAATAGCTTGGAGCAATCCATTGTTTTGGAAATAATTTGCACATTATACCCTCACTTTCTAATTTTATGCAGGAGCAATTTGCAGTCTCGGCTGTTTCAGGTTGTTTAAGTTTGGAGCACGGTAGCAGTGTTACTGAGTTGAAAATGAGCTTTGGATCTGCAGGTGACTTTCTAAATGGCAAAAGAACTGGAGTCACGCTGTTTCTTGGGGATGCCTTTGAGTTGCACCTGTCCGTAGATGGACGCCTCTCACAAGGAGAAAAAAGGTAGAATAATAGAATTTTATTGTTTTCGTGCAAAAATAATCAAGTATGTGTGTGTTAATCTTGAAAAAGCATCGACAATTTGCTTTTTGAGAATCCTGATGTGTGTCCTTCTCATAGACTGTCTCTGCCCTATGCATCTCACGCTGTGTTTGTGGGCTCAGAGCTTGGTTTTTATAAGCTCTGGAGCGAGGAGTTTGGCTTCACTCTCACCATTGATAACGCTGCCAACATCGCCTTGACACTGACCAAACATCATGCCAACCGCACCTGTGGCCTCTGTGGCAACTTCAATGCTGTGTCAGCTGATGAATATACTGCTCAGGAAGGTATGTGCACATAGAATCAGCAGTCTGTGGCTGTGTGAGTATCTGGGATATGTGGACGTTTGAGGGTAAAACAAGGGAGAGTTGGAATCTAGGAAATGATTTAAGTCACCAGCGCTGAGCAACAGGAAGAGTAGAGACCTAGTGCAGGAAAAGATAACAAGGTGAAAGAAAGCAAAAGATGAAGCTGTGGTAGGATGAGATTAAGGAGAAGTCTGTGAACTCATTTGTACGCTCGTGTGTGTTTTCAGGTTTCCTAACAGAGAACAGTTATGACTTTGCAAATTCATGGGCAGTGAAGGGTGCCGATCAGGCTTGTCGACGCGTCTCGAATCCCACCCAATCCTGTAATAGCACAAAAGAGACTTCAACGGTGAGGGGAAGACTGATACACACACACACACACACGTTTGGACATCTGAAAGAATGTCATTTGGGGAAGTCATTGCATTTGATATGTAAACAAACAATCCTAAAAATCTACAGTAATTTCTCTTCATAATGTCGATATTTTGTTCAAAGAGATAATGCAAAAAGGAACAAACACAAGGTAAATGATCAGGCACTGATGTTCGGGTGTTTTTCACTGTGCAGAAAACCCTCAACAGCAGTTCACTTACTAACCAAGTACCTCTGGCTCTCACTGCATCCAGTATTATTTCTGTCTAGTGTGTCATAATTTCGACCTTGTAAGCCACAATTTGACTTGGCTATTATAATATATGTTTAGTCGCGAGCTGGTGATAATGAAAACATTGGACTTAAAATAGTCTTTGAAAATCACCTGGTACAACTAGAGTGTTTAAAATTGTGTGAAATGTCTTGAAATCTTTGCTTTTAACACCTATCAAAGATAAAATTTTAACTGACTGGCAAAATCTGGTGCCTTGGTGGCCACTTGGTAAGAGAGTCCAGTCTCTTTGAAAATGATCAGCTGGTATGCAGGCAGGTCTGACAGGTGTGGGTGCAGTTCTGTAACATGTGCAGCCTTTGTAGGCGAACAGAAAAAACTGACAGTTTTAGTGAGAACATTTCGTAGCACAGAAACACCTACATGTGAGAAAACAGCAAAAACTACATGTTACTGTGAAAATAGCACTAGCATTTCTGTCGCTAACTGATACATATTCTCTGTGTTGCTGTCAACTGACTATAGAGAAGAAAACAGCTGCTTTAACAATGTGTAACTGAGCTTCATGCAGTAACTCACAAAATCTGACTCCAGAGCTAAAAATACCCTCACACATCAATTTGAGTATTTCATTTAATAATTTGGATCACTCATGCTTACCAACTTTTGCATCTCTGTTTGCTATTGAGCTTCATGGACTTCATAATTACAATCATCATAGACCAAATATCCTACTTCATATCCACTGCTCCCCATTTACAGCTGACACAACATGGTAGAACATATATTAAGCATTGAGCTAACATCATAGCTCATAGAGTAACCTCCATCCATCCATTATCTATACACCGCTTAATCCTCACTAGGGTCGCGGGGGGTGCTGGAGTCTATCCCAGCTGACTCGGGCGAAGGCAGGGGACACCCTAGACAGGTCGCCAGTCTGTCGCAGGGCTACATATATAGACAAACAAACACTCACACATTCACACCTACGGGCAATTTAGAGTAATCAATTAACCTCAGCATATTTTTGGACTGTGGGAGGAAGCCGGAGTACCCGGAGAAAACCCACGCATGCACAGGGAGAACATGCAAACTCCATGCAGAAAGATCCCGGGAAAGCCGGGACGCGAACCAGGGACCTTCTTGCTGCAAGGCGAAAGTGCTAACCACTACGCCACTGTGCAGCCCTCATAGAGTAACCTAATTTTGAATTTGTGTGTAGATTTTGTCCAGCTGCAGCGTGTTGCAGACCTCCAGTGTGTTTCTCCATTGTGCCCACTTGGTCGCTCCTGAGGCGTTTCTGTTGCTGTGTCAGCTGGAGGCTTGCTACTGTGCCCACGGTCCGGGGGAAGACTGTTACTGTCCAATCCTGTTGGAGTACGCTCGCACATGCCACGCTCACGGGGTACTTCTTCGTGGCTGGCTGGAGGAGAGCCAGTGCTGTAAGTTTGTCAGTCCTTAAAAAGCAATAGCAGGTTAAATGTAACATCAGTTATGTAAACATGTGTTTTTGTGCATGCAGACCCCAAGTGTCCAATTGGAATGCAGTACAGTGAATGCACCAAGTCCTGCTCTACAACCTGCCATAGTCTCAATATCCAAGAAGTTTGCAAGGAAGAGTGTGTGGACGGTTGCACCTGTCCTGGTAACCCCTTACCCACTATATTTAAATTTTCTCTCTTTGGTTTAGTGTTTCCAGTGGAAAAATGGCATCAATGTGTGTTTCAGTTGGTAAAGTTTTAGATGGAAATCGCTGTGTGGAGGTTTCTCAGTGTTCCTGTGCGCACATGGGACGACATTTCCCTCCAGGATCCACCATCTCTCAGGACTGCAACACCTGGTGAGAGGCAAATATGCTCACGCAAGTACATACACAGAAATGCCTCAGTTTAAAATGTAATGCTCCTGACAGTGATTCTCACTCTCAAATGCCTCTTTTGTACAGTGTGTGTCGTCATGGTTCCTGGGAATGTACCAATGAAGGCTGCCCTGGTGAGAAAGATGTGCAATAGTACTTGATGCACTCACTTTTACATTCGCCTGGTAAATAAATAACTTTCTAATTCCTGATATTTGTTATGTGTGTGTAGGTGAGTGCTTAGTGGTTGGACAGTCTCACTTCAAGACCTTTGACAACAAGTTCTTCACCTTCACTGGCCACTGCCAGTACCTGCTGGCAAAGGACTGCACACAGGACGAGTTCTCTGTCATAATTGAGAATGTACAGGTAATGTCTTCTTTTGGTTTTCATTGCATTTTAGGAATTTATTCTTCTCTTACATTAATTACATGAGAAATATCCACATCTTTCAACTGTCTCTTGTCACCGGTTGTTTGTCATTTATATCATTTTAGTTGTTTGTAATATATTTCAGTGTGCAGATGATCAGGATGCTGTGTGCACGCGCTCAGTGACACTCAGTCTGCCCTCTCTGGAGGACATGACAGTAAAGCTGAAGCATGGAGGAGTTGTTTCTGTCAACAGCATGGACATCCAGACCCCAATGCATCATGGTATGCCACTTTAGCAGATGAGTGGATGAAAACTGCATTTCACAGTCTCTCTAAACGCATTATATATGGAGCTTAACTTAGAATAAGGTCTTAGTATATGACATAAAGCACTAGAAGCTGTGTACTTCAACCTGTTATAGCCTGAAAACAACAACATATTGGATCACAGCTTCTAAACAATCCATTAAATCACAGTTCATTAAGTTAAATATTTTAATGACCTGTAGTCAAGTTGTTAATAAGCTGTTTAATTTGTTCATTAGCAAATAAATTCAATTAGTCAGTTTCCTATGTTCTATTTTACAGGCCGTCTGAATATCCAGAGGTCTGTTCAGACTTCTGTGCGTGTGAAGTTTGGTGATGACCTCCGTCTGGACTGGGATGGGCGTGGCCGTGTGCTGTTAAAGGTTGAATGAGTTTCATTTGTTTTGTTTTTTCAAGTGTTTTTTTTTGACAATGTTACTGATGTGAAAACATAAGCAGACTGCTGTACAGAATTCTGTCTACATCTCCAGCTGGGACCTCAATGGGCAGACCGGACCTGTGGTCTCTGTGGTAATTACAACGGCAACCAAGGTGATGACTTCTTGTCAGGCTCTGGACTGGTTGAGGCAGGTCCTCAGGCGTTTGGCCAGGCCTGGAGGATCAATGGAGACTGCGAGTCGACTCACAAACACGAGACTGATCCATGTGCCGTTAACCCCAAAAGAGGTATATACTCCAACACTGACACGCATCACTCAGAAGATGACTAAACCTTAACCTCTAATCCTTTAATGCCTTCCAGTGCGTTTTGCAGAAGAAGCCTGTGCAGTGATAACGTCAGACGCGTTCAGTCCATGCCACTTCCTGGTGAACCCGGGTCCATTCCAGCGGTTCTGCCGGTATGATGTGTGTGCCTGTGGTGACGGTGAAGGTTGCCTCTGCTCTGCTCTGTCTGCTTATGCAGCTGCCTGTGCTGCCAGAGGAGTGCTGCTCAACTGGAGGTCTCCTTCACTCTGTGGTAACCCTCAAACTAAACTCATTTGCAGCTGTAAATTTTTAGGACAGAACACAGAATTGTACAGTAAACACAAAAGCCACTTATATTATTATTACAAATCACCGTGACTAAAATTCTGATTAGTACCATCAGAATGTTAATAATAGGTAGTAGTTGTTAAAAAATAAAACTGTTTTCAAAAGTTTGACAGACTACAAGTTTTTTCAACTGTAAAGAAGAACATACACCCCCTGAAGCAAACAGACATTAACGAAACTAATCAAATTTTGATGCAGTTTGAACATAAAAATAATTAAACAGTAATTGCGGCATGTGTAAAAGTGTAGGCACCCAGCTATTTCAGCATTTAGTGTCCGTGGCACAAATCACAGATTGTAAATTCTTTTTGTAGCCAGCTAAGAGTCTTTTCGTTTTGAATCCATGTTTGACTCTTTTCGTCATTTCGTGTTCTGAGATATTTTTAGGCTGTCTTACAGGCACTGCATGTTTACAATCAACCCACTGATTTTCCATGTTGTTCAGGTCAGGGAACTCTAAGAGCTTCAAAATGTGTTTCTAAAATAGTTCTTGGTGGATTTAACTCTACAACAAATTTTTTAAGATTCCAAAATCCCCCAAAAGATTTAGAGGAAAATCCCTGGTTGCTGCGTGGGATTGTATTTACCTCTTTTCCCTTCAAAAATCAACAAAATGTATGCTTTACTTTTGGGGAACTCAAACCTTTGCACACATCTTCTAACTTCAAGTGGGTGCAGATGAGGACATCAACACCACATAAAATCTGTCTAGTCAATGTAGTGTAATGCATCATAATGACAGGGAATGTGAAAACATCTATGTACTGAAAGAAGCAGCTGAAATGTTTTTACTTGGAGAGAAACTTAGCTGAGAATATATGACTAATCCTCCCCTGATATGCTGCTGTCAGAACTGGAGTGCACTGGAGGGCAGGTGTATCAGGCCTGTGGGAGTGTGTGTGACCGGACATGCAACTCTCTGTCTGGAGCTGAGGCTGGCTGCCAGGGGGAGAGAGTATGTGAGGAGGGCTGTTTCTGTCCTGCTGGGAAATACCTGAGTGCCTCCGGGGAATGTGTGACAGCTGACCTGTGCACCTGCCTGCATGATGGACAGCTCTACCAGCCGAATGACGTCTATGCAGATCACAACAGCATTTGGTCAGTGACTGTGCATTTGTCTGCAGAAACTACTCTGAAAAGCTCTTGAGTTTTATTGCTTTCGCTTTTTTGTCATCTTGTCGTTGCTTGTGTCTGTAGCTACTGTGAAAATGGCTCCATGCGCTGTAGTTCCACTGAAACGGCTTCAATGCTGTCTGACCTCTTCTATGATGACGACTTGGTGCCATCCAGAGGTACAGTTTCAGTGATTTAGAGGAGCTAACAAACCTTTTAGGGACTATGGCTTGTAAAATTCAGTGTTCATTGGTGTATTTCTCATTTGACCATTCGTATACGATGCCTTTGTATTCAGCAACCACCTCAGTCAACATGTCTCTGGTTTTCTCAGACAGAAAATGCAAATGAACTTATATATATAATCCCCAAATTCATGTAATTTAACTAGGTAATGGTGTTTTTGTGTATGCAGAGCGGCGGTCAGCTCAGTGCCCTCCTCCACTGCTTCGTGCAGGCTGTGATTCAGGCGAGAAGGGTCTGGAATGTGCCAGAACCTGCCAGAATCTGGACCTGCCTTGTGTCAGTCTTGCCTGCATCCCTGGCTGCCTCTGTCCACCCGGCACAGTAGGTGGTGTGTTATGTTGGGCGTGTTTGTTGTGGATAAAACAGACATCGTTTAAAACTGAGCATTCTCATTGATTAGTGGATTGATTTCAGGTACGTCACCGCAGGGACTGCGTTACACCGGAGCAGTGTCCCTGTTACCATAACAACAGGCCATATGCAGCAGGACAGACTATATCTGTGGACTGTAACACCTGGTAAGACTATCGTATGCAACATATGTAATTATTATTGATTATGCTGGAGACAAACTGCAGTGTGTTTGCTTAGCAGGCTTTCTGTTTTGCAGTGTGTGTGAGAACAGAAAGTGGAAGTGCACAGAGAAGGTGTGTGATGGTGTGTGCCGCACTGTCGGGGAGGCGCATTACATCACTTTTGATGGCCTCAAGTACTCCTTCCCTGGTCTTTGCCAGTATGTCCTGGTCCAGGTAAGAGATGAAGAGATCCAGAAAAGAGACCTATGTTTGCAGAGTTTGGTGTGCAAGCACTGATCTCCTCCTCTGTCCATGCTTTTCCTACTTTTGTCTTTTTCTACTTTATATGTCAATAGGATATGTGTAATGGGGAAGAGGGTTCCTTCAGAGTGCTGGTGGAAAATGAAGCCTGTGGAATTGTGGGACATCGCTGTGCAAAAGCTATCACCATCTTCTATCAGGGCGGGTTAATTATAATGCAGCATGGAGAGGTAACACACTCATCAACACACTCACATGCCAACTCACATACCTGCTTTTTCTCTATAGCTAATGGTAATGTACCTGAATTTAACTGTGAAGACATATCATCTGACTTTTTGCTAAATTCTGCTTCATGTAAGTCTCTGTGGTTGTTTTTCATGTTCATAATTCAGGCATATAGTGCAGTTTGATGCTCGTGAGCAATCAGCATATATTTACCAATCAGTTCAATGTTGTTGATTGTTTACACGTACCCTAAATGTGGTTAAATGTGATCACTCAAACTGTATGGCATCTTTCACTTACCTTCAGGATACATAGAGTTTGTAAAGCAACAAACTTCATCAAATACAGCTAAAAGTACATTTCTTTCTTTGTCTAATAGAGTCATAACCTATATTCTGCGTTGTGAGTTTTCCGTATGCATCTATATTTAAAATATTTCTTTCTTACAGGTGAAGATGAAGAGGCCAGTGCCACAGGGCTCACAGGTGGAGATTGTCCGATCCGGTCAATTTTACACCCTGCTGCTGGGGAAACACATTTCCCTCAGCTGGGACAAGGGAACTCGCCTCCTGGTTCACATCTCAGCTTCATACAGGGTACTGATCTATTATGACACTAGTGTTAACTAAATAAACCTTTTATTCACACTATTTTGTGTTGAACATATATGTTTGTATTGCTTACATTTTATTGCATGCAGGGCCGGGTATGTGGCCTGTGTGGTAACTTTGATGGGAATGTCAACAATGACTTGATGAGCAGCAACAACCAGATGGAGGTGGATTCTTCACACTTTGGGAACTCCTGGAAGGTTGTTCCCAGCTGTGCCGATGTAACACAGGTGAAGTTTGTTTTTTTCATTAAATATGTGTCCATAAATTTTAGTTTTGTCATGCTCACATCATTGAATTTTTAGTAAATTCAAATTTAAATTTAAATTAAGAACTTTGTCCTTGTTACTCTTGTGAAATTGCGTGTTCGTTTATTTGAGATAGAAGACAAACTACTTCTCTTCAATTAGGCAGTTTATTTTGTAATATCAGTGTTTAAAAAAATCTTGTACAAGGACCTTCACTGTTTGGAACAACCTCCCAGAAAAGGGTGAAGTCTCATGTGAGACTTCACATGAGACTTCACTATATATATATGGTATCAATTTCAGTGTTAGGCTGCTAGTGCCTTTATAAAAATAATAAATTGTTGATGACACACAATCCTCAATATGAACAGTTTGCTTTGAAACTGCTTTCTACCCAGATCTGTGGTTTTATATGCTATACACATTTATTGAAGAAAAAAATAAACATTTTGCTGTATTTCGTAGATACACATTAGAGATGTAGTGTGACCATAGAAGAATTATGGATAGTGCAGGCTTTGAACTCCCAATGGCGTAAGAATGAAAATAGATTATTCAGATTAAATATTATGATGTAATAATTTTTTCAGGCAAACCTTTTTATTTTATTTAGATTTTCTATATTAGATCTTTATTTACCTATAACTTGGCCTGCATTAGTCTAGTATAGTTTTTGCTCCAGTGACTAAGCTGTAGTTTAAAAATATTAAAATGATCTTATGTAGATCCTAAGATCAATAAATCATCATGCAAACTGACAGCGATCAAGTTAAGTATTGAGTCTGGGTGATATGTGGCTTGACTGAGGTTAGTGGTCAATGTCTCTTGCCAGTACTATACGTTGTCTGGTCCGCTGAAGGAGAATTTAGAGCTTTATTTTATCCCTATTTTATGTGGTACAGACTCGATGTTGACAGAAAGCCAAAGGCCTAGCAATTAAAAGATTTAAAGTAAAGTATATTGTATTTAAAAATGGTTTCCAACTGTGTAAATTATGCAAGATTTTAAATTAATACTATAAAGCACAACACGCGCTTTTTATGTTTTTACAACTACTGATATAAGATATTTTGCAGTATATTAACAAAGAGATCAGCTCTGTCATGCCAGTTTGTGTCTGTCCATCTGTTATAGATACGTGCTCCTTGCAGCGACAACATTGTCAGGTTGGTAACAGTGGAGCAGTCGTGTCGTGTGATCACTGGTCCCCTCTTTAAAGAATGCAACAGCCAGGTGAGAAATGCAGTTACAGGCACACTAGATTGTTGATGACACCACATGCATTGTTCGGTTCATGCACTTTATCCTCCCTCTCCCTATGTGTCTCCAGGTGGATGCAGAGCCATATGTTGAGATGTGTGTAGAGGCAGCATGCTCATGCCCATCAGTGGGTGACTGTGAGTGTTTCTGTGACGTTATTGCAGCCTATGCACAGGCCTGCTCAGAGAGAGGTGTATCCATCAACTGGAGATCCAATGATCTTTGCCGTGAGTATAAAGAATTCCTTTAGAATTGTAGCCTAAAAAGTTTTTTTTTTTTAAAGTAACAATAAGAGTTCCATATGAAACATGCCAATTTTTTTTCTTTCAGACTTAAGCAAACATCACATTATAGAGATGACATTGTCTCTCATGCAGCTCTGCTCCTTTAAATATACAGCTCTATTAAGCTCTATGCATATAATAAAAATTAAAAAAATGTGTAGTTCTGTTACCTAAATTGGAACTTGCTCGGAATTTCCAAGGTCGATCTTTTCAGATCTTAGTCCTACAATTAGGTTCTTGTTTCTCACTCCTATTAGGACTTTTTATCTGTAGTCTGTTATTAGAATTATGAAAAATGTGTGTAGTGATATCAGAGCATCAATGACATCACTTTAACTTGTATTGGATCTTTTTTTTTCATAGCCATGAGCTGTGAGGAGCTGAACCCTAGGATCCCTGCTGTAGGGGAGGAGTTGTGCCAGTGGAGGTATAACACTTGTGGCCCTGCCTGTCCAATCACCTGCCAGCATCCAGATCCACTCCACTGTTCACTCACATGTGTGGAAGGCTGTCATGCCTACTGCCCACCAGGTGCCAACAATTCTGAAAACTATTACAAATGCAAAATATTTGTGCAAGCAATATGCATGTACAGGATAAATATAGTCAGATACACTTTTGTACAGACATACAAATATGTGTATAAATAAGTGTAGGTGAGTTTAACTTTAGCCTTGATGTTATCAGGCCAACTACTGGATGAGGTGGCCATGCGATGTGTAGATCCTTCTCAGTGCCAGGTGTGTATCCATGAGGGTCAGCGAATCTCCCACGGCAACAAGGTCATCCTGAACCACAATGACCCCAGCCACTGTAAGATATGGTAAGTCTCCTCAGAACACTCATACACAAATTTATGTTTTTGAGTACCAATTAGTGCTTTGTAATTTTTAAGGATGATTTTTTTTTCATTTTAATTTTTGCTAAAGCCACTGCGACAACAACACCCTGACCTGCGAAGCTTGTACCTCCCTCACCTTGTTCACCACTCCTACACCAACACCTGCCTACGCCACCTTCACGTCCATGCCCTTCACCACCTTGATGCCTGAGGGCACATGTGACCGTGCCATGGATCTCGCATTCTTATTAGATGGTTCAGAAGCCCTGAGCGAAGACGAATTTCAGGCAACAAAAGAGTTCATACTGGGAGTGGTGGAGCGGTTCCGCATGGGCTCAGCTCACACTCGAGCCACAGTCCTGCTTTACCACTCTGGAGTCAAAACATATGACCTGCAGGTAATTAAACACAAATATACAAGTGTGTATTCTTGCACAAATATACAGTACAGTGTGTTGAATAATACTTCACTGATCAAATTTATCTCAGAAATAAGCTGCTTGGTTGACTAATGGAAGCTGAAAATGACAGTTAGGATCTGCACCTGGTTGCTTGATCTACCTGTTTGTCTCGCTCATTTATACCTGCAGGTTCAGAAGTGGCTGTTTAAGAAGACTGTGCATGAGCTGCATTACACAGGAGGAGATGCAGCCTTCTTGGATGAGGCCGTCAAATATCTTGCTATCAACATCTACGACAAGAATAAGCGTGAGAATGCTGGCCGCGTTGCCATTATCTTGACAGCCAGCGCTAATCCTCGCCATGTCCGCTCCATTGTCAAGATGCTCCGCAAAAAAGCCATCACCACCCTAACAGTGGCACTGGGTCCTGGGGTAGACATGGGGCAAATTAATGACATTACAAAAGCCAATGAGGACAATAGGGCTTATGTGCTGAGCAGCACAAATGAGCTCCCTGATCGTCTGTTAGAGCTAACAGATTACCTCTGCACCTTGGGGATGGAGCCTGAGGTGGTTAAACCTCCAGCACCGAAGTCCACACCGGGTAAAGCTCCGAAGTCCACAACCACTACCACCACCCCAGTTCCTCACCTGGAGCCAAACCCCACACATCTCCCCAACACTCGTGCATCCACCGCACCCTCTGGCCTGTCTCCCATCACTACATCGCCGTCTTCCCTCTCTCCAGCCAAAGACGTGACATTCATCCTGGAAGGCTCTGATTCTGTCGGTGAGACCAACTTCAACAAGTCGCTAATCTTCCTGGAGGAAGTTATCTCAAAGCTGACTGAGGATGAAGAGTTAATTCGCATCACTGTGATCCAATATTCAATTACGGTCACTGTTGAGATTAGTCGCTGGGAGGTGAGACACCACAGAACCCGACTGCTGCAACGACTGAGGGAGATTCGTTGGAGAGGTGGAAGCAAAACAAACACTGGGACAGCTGTCACGACAGCTATCCAAGAAATGGCTACAGTCCAGCCCTCACCTGGCCCCACCCCTCCGCAGCTAGTCTTCCTCGTGACAGAAAACCCACCGACTGACACAGTGACACGTCCACCATCTACACACACCCACACTCATGTGTATCCAATTGGTGTTGGACCAAAAGTACAGGAAATTGACTTGTTCCCATTCAGCTCCCCTCAGCGCCCACTGATGGTGGATGACTACACCCATCTGACAACACTGGTCCACCGCATAGTCAATATCACACGCACCACAGTCATTCCACTCTCACCTACACTGCCACCTCTTGTCGTCCCAACACACTCCAGCCTGCCACCCACAGGTACATTGACAAACCTATTTATTTTCATCAAGCATTGTACAAAAACTCATTACCCTGTATTAACTTGTAAACATTTTGTTTACACAGTGCCATGTAAGACACCCGTAGATGTGATGTTCCTGCTGAAGGCTGGACAGCAGTTTGAGGACATGAAGACATTTGTCAAAGCTTTTATCAGTAATTCTGACATAGGTAGGTGTGACCAAAATGTTGACTGTATTTCTCCATTTTTAGGATGCACTGCTTTTCAGTGATGTGTAGAATTATTTGTTCCACCTGTTTTTATTTAGTCTGTTTTTGGCAATGACATTCCAAATACTTGCACATATTTCCAGGACATTTAGGGGACAAAGGGGCCTTTCTTAAATGCAATCTGCGATTTGGACAGTTACACATTCTTGGTTTCTCAGGCTCTGTACTTCAGCACGTTCAATTTGAGCAGGTTTACACCAATATTGAATGCACTATGTGTTAGCCCTGTTAGTGCACAAAATCTAAGGGTTTAAAAGTAACTAGACATTCGACCATTAGAGGTTTTTGGACCTATGTGTTGTTTCAAAGCTACACGTGGCTCCGAGTGGAATAAAGGTTCAGAATTGCTATTTAGACTGAGGTGGATTTTTCTGTCAATATGCAGAGTACAGATATGAACATACAAGAGAAGAAGAAAATAATGACACTGAAAACAAAACTCCATGAAAGGCATATCAAAGGTAGCTGGTTTGACAAAGTCAACAGTTGGGTACATTCTAAAAAAAAAAAATTGCAGTGAAAGCCAAGGAGAATATCACAGGGAAGATGGAAGCCATCACACATATGTGAGTCGAGGAATCTGGTACGTTATTGATTACAAAGGATTTTTGCAACATATCTTTCAATATGACTTGGTTTTACTGTCCATTTCTGATTTATGAACCCTTAAACTTTGGACATGATGTGTTCAACGGGTTTTGTCTCCCACACTGTTTCTTTTATGTGACGCTGGTCAAATCAAAACTGAGACTTGACACTTTAATGTAGTATCTCTTGTTATATTTTAAAGTGAGTGTTCTAAAATGCCTGAAGAGTGAAAAAAAAATGCAGAACTGTCCAAATACTTTTGCACGTAGACTTTGGGAAACCAGGGAGGTACACGGGGTGGATGAATCTTTTCTAGTAGGATCTAACTTGCTTTAAAGGTGTGCAAGTTCTTTGGGGTTTTTTTTGTCATCGCATAGCTTTATAAAAATCTATGCAATGAGACCAAGATACATAAATTCTGCTAGTGCTGAGTCAAGTGACCAAAGAGTAGATGTTGTTTTCCTGCATTTCTATAGTGATTTAATTGTGCGTTTATATGTGCAGGGCAGAACACCACTCATGTAAGTGTGGTTCAGTATGGTGACACCAACACAGCAGAGATCACATGGAAGAATGAGCAAAGCAAATCGGAGCTCCTGAAACTGGTGGAGAGCATTCCAAGCAGGACCACTGCAGCCCCTGCACTAGGTATTAGACACTTAAACAAACATGAACATGCATTAAAGCAGATGGACGCTTCCGTATACTTACTATTCTTTTTGTCTGCAGGCTCTGCACTGCAATTCGCTGTGCAAACGTCCATCTCACCAGTCAGTGGTGGAAGAGTTGGCATAGCCAAGGCTGTGGTAATGCTGGTGACTGACAAATCAACTGATGATATCAAAGAAGCAGCTAATGAGGCCCTGGCGGCAGGTAATTAAGCTACCAATAAAATGAATAACTCAATTCAAGGCTTAGTTAGTATGTTTTCATCCTCCCTCTTCCTCCTTCCTCAGGTGTGTCAGTTTTCCCCATCGGGGTTGGACCAGGCTATGACAGGAGTGAACTTGGTGTGCTTGGCCGCCATGGCAACCAAGACAACTCTCTACACCTGAACAGCATGGACCAGTTGCGGATGTTGCTGACTCTGGACAGTAGTTACGCAGAGCGAATCTGCAGAGGTGCTTACAAACATGCACACATTTACTTATTTTTTTCCCGGCAAAGTTAATTCTATTCATTTATACAATTTCAATGAGATTAGGTGGATAAACGATGACATTAATGGAAAAGTTTCATCCTTTGTTTTTCAGCGGGGCCACCAGGAGTGTGTGTTGATGATAATGGAAATGAGAGAAAGGTGAGCGTTATCAGCTCAGGTTCAAAACAAAGTGCAGCTGTACAGCAACCTTTTATAAACATCAAAGAATTACTTGAAAGAAATTGTGCATCTTTTATTTCCATATGTTTCAGCCTGGCGAGTCCTGGCTGCTGGAGGACGGCTGCCACTCACTCCTGTGCCACCCCAGTGGGGCAGTGACAGTACAGAATCACAAAGTCAGCTGCGACAGGCTGGAGCCGCCAGCATGCAGAAACAACATGCCGCCTGTCAGAGTCCAGGAAACCTGTGGCTGCCACTGGGAATGCCCTTGTATGTACATCAAAATCATCAAATGGCTTCTCAAGTTTCTAGCATTGGACTAGACATGCCTGTATGAAGTTTACATCATTGCCCACTTGCGGTTAACAATGCATGCTGGGAGCTAGCATTCTAGTCTATTTATAATGACTATTAATAGATGACATGTTTCTGGCTGCTGTACAAACACTCTCTTCCTCCTCCATGTGTGTGCTGACAGGCATGTGTATGGGCAGCTCCACCAATCATGTGGTGAGGTTTGACAGCTTGGCACTTAGGCTGGATGGGGAGGGTTTGTGCTCCTACACACTTCTCACTGTCAGCAGAGGCGTCAATGAAGGGTCAGAGGTCAAACTACACAGTGGACGTTGTCAAGACTCTGCGAATTACAACCAAGTCTGCATGAAAGCCATGGAGGTGATCCATGGACCACATAAGCTCCTGCTGAAGGATGACATGACGGTAAGCTGTGTGTGCGTATCGTTTTTTAGGACACCTGCAATGACACTGAAATTGATTTTTATAAGAGAGTTTATAAATGTTTCTTTATCCCTTGTGGGGACTTGTGTTTATTTGATCAGGCTGTGATTGATCGTGAAGAGCTTGCACTGCCGTGGCGCTTCTCTGGCCTGGAGCTGGTGCGCTATGGAGGAGTGATGCTGCAGCTGAAATCAGATCACGGCTACGTCTTGACTTTCACCCCTCAAAGCAATGAGTTTACGATCACATTACTCAGCTCGACCATCAGTGGTCAAACTGCTGGACTCTGCGGTAACAGAAATATAGACCCATTTGTTTAAAACTACAAAATAGCCCTGCTTCTCCCTGTGTCAGTTTCTGTATTTGCCTTTTCCTCTAACCTCGGTTCTCTATATCTTTCTCTCAGGTGCCTGTGGGGAGGAGAAAGTTAATGTCCTCTCTTTACGTAATGGCAACTCGACCACCGACCAGCCAGCCTTTATCTCAGACTGGACTGTGGCTGAGGACGGTGGTGTGTGCCTGCCAAAACGGAGGGCAGTGTGTGTGTCTGGAGCAGCGATGGGATGTCAGGCCCTTCGTTCTGAGGTGTTTGAACCATGTCACGCATACATTCCCGTCCAAGTTTTTCTCAGCAAGTGTGAGGAACAGGCATGTGAGGAGTCCGATGTGTGCGAGCTAATTTCTGCCTACGCACGCCTCTGTAGACAGAGAGGCGTGTGCGTGGACTGGAGGAGCCCCCACCTCTGTCGTAAGTCCATTTGTGATGTGCTATTGAGTATTTATCTTTCAATCCAGTGGAAAGCACTTTAACACCTGAGCCTAGAGCTATACTTAACTCTGTTCTCTTTTGCAGCATTACAGTGCCCGACTTCCATGGAGTATGATGCATGTCGGACAGGGTGTGTACAGGACTGTGGTAGCCTCCAGACGTTGCCAGGCGACTGGTCGGTTGCTAGGGGTAACGAGTCATCCTGTATGGACACACCTACTGAAGGCTGTTTCTGCACTGGAGGGATGGTTTTGCATCACGGACGGTGTGTATCACCAGAGGCATGCGGGCAGTGTGTCGACCAACATGGGAAGACATATATGGTGAGACACAAAACAAGAAAAACGTGACTTAGCAAGTTCTTAATTAAAGATGCTATAGATTATAACGTATATAATATTCTATTAGAATAATATGGGGCAACTGTGAAAGTGTTAACAGTAAAGTGTGATTTGACTGCCCTCTACTGTTTATTCTAACAAAACACAGCAGTGAAATCAACATGGTTTTCCTTTGTTTTCACAGTATATGCAGAGTTGGGTACCGGATGAGAACCCATGCTTGATTTGCATGTGCTTAGACCAACAACGCATCAACTGCACAGCCCGGCCCTGCAATGATGTCAAAGGTCACCACTTGTTGCTCCTCTTTTTGTTCATGTCATCTGTTTTTCTGCTTTTTCTACACCAGAAAAATACTGACAGCTTTTTAATTAAGCATCTGTATGTGTGTGTAGCTCCAGTGTGTGGACCCTGTGAGATCCTGAAAGAAAAGAGAGAATCCAAGTGCTGCCCTGAGTATGAGTGTGGTATGTTAAAGCAAAAGTATCTTTATTGCAATGTTTTCATTTCCAGATTTATTATTACAGCAGACTCATCAAATGAGAGACAAATGCACCCAAAAAATAGTGAGCTCCTACTTGCACCGATTGTATAGGTAACACTTACAATACAGTACACAGTAATGAGTGTAAAACAAGTCAGAAAAGACCTGATAATTATTGAATCACAAATGTTTATACCTTGAATACCTTTGAATCAAGGACTGTATAGATAGTGATGTGTTAGAACAGGCAGAGACCAGTCAGTAGATAACTGTTAATTCAGAAATATCTGTGAAACAAAATAATGATCACTTTCTTCATATTGCTGTTCCTGATTAATTCTGAACCAGCCACTACGTACCTTAAACTAGATACTATTACTAATGATTTATTCATTTGTTATTCTGTATGTGCTCTGTGGTTTTCTTATTAAGGGAACTGATTTGGCTCATTAATAATTACTCATGAAAAGAAAAGCCAAAGCCCAGAAGTAGATAAAGCAGATTGCAATGAAGGAGTTGTTGCTAGTTTGTCCAGCTCACAACTAATTACCTGATGAGCCATTATTCCTATAAGTATCTTTTAATCGTTTCTTTACTATCTCATAATTACTCATAATATAGTCCCTGATTCTGTGCTATTTAGGAGGAACTCCTTAATCATTCATTGATAACCGATTGTTGCTGATTCATTCCTCTGATTCATTTCCTAGCTACTCGGATTTTGTGTACTTTGCCCACCTGCAATGGACTGACTCACTTTATGACTTTCCAGTGTGTGATATGGTGAATTGTGACCTACCTGAAGTGCCCCGTTGCGAGGATGGTCAGACTGTGGTGCTGAAAAACCCCGGAGAATGTCAACCTATACACGAGTGCGGTATGTTAACACACTGCAAACACACAGACGGGAACAGTGATCTCTTTGACATAACCTTTTCTATCTCCTTTCTGTCTCAGTGTGCAAAAAGGAAGAGTGCGCTCTTCAAGCTCCCCCCTCCTGTCCAGCACATCGCCAACTGTCAGTCAAAAAGACAAAGTGCTGTGATGTGTTTGAATGTGCATGCAGCTGCCAGAACTCCACTCACAGCTGCCCCACTGGGTTCATCACATCCACATCTACCAACGACTGTGGCTGCACAGAGACCAACTGCCTGCCAGACAAGGTGAGTTTGTGTTTGGACTCAACTCTGAATGCAGCATGTTTCCATGTTTGTGCTGTTGAATAATGTCCATGTTATCATGTGTGTCTCCAGGTGTGCGTGGTTGGTGGCGTTTCTCATCCAGTGGGGAGTGAATGGGAGGAAGGGTGTGAGAAGTGCAGTTGCACCCAGCTACAGGACAAAGACACTTCACTCCACATTGCTCAGTGCAAACCACCAGTTTGTGATCAGACCTGCCCTCTTGTGAGATTCACACACACAACATACATTTACGTTTGCAAATTTGAGCTTCTATAGTCTTTTTTTTATATATTTCAGGGCTCAACATACACTCCATCAGAAGGAGAGTGCTGTGGGAAGTGCACACCAACCAGCTGTGTGGAGTCAGTGGGAGATATGCGAGGGGACACACTTATTGGGGGAAACCTCAGACGTGTATGTGTCTAGAAATACTGCCTACTATCACGTATCACTCCACTCAGTCTATATATGTATGCACAGAGAAGCACACATCTATATAGTTAATGCTGCAATTTCTCTTTTCTCGTAGCTGATTTCATTTTAATCTTCGTCTCTGTTTGTAGGTGGGTGAGGTCTGGCCGTCTCCACATGATAAATGTGTCTTACATCAGTGTGTGAAGGTGAAAGATGAGGTGTTCATCTCTTCAACAAACATCAGCTGCTCTGCTATGGACGCTCCATCCTGCCCGCTGGGAACTGAGTTACGCTGCAACACCCAGGACTGCTGCCCTCGCTGCCACTGTGGTAAACACACATGCATTTGTGCATACAGAAAATGAATCATCAAACTTTTACTCCACTAAATGTTCTGTTAAGTCATACACAGTGTTTGTATATCAAGTTGCAGTTGCAGTGTCTGTACAGCAGATGGCTCTCTCATATTGGTGTAATCCGAGTATAGGTTATCCTGACTTGACCTTATAAATACTGACGTTTAATATACTGTTTAATGAACGGCAATAAAAATTGTTTCTCTCTACAGCCCCTATGGATGCCTGTGTTCTCAATAACACTGTGATAGGAGTAAGTCATTCAGAAAAGCAACGTTCATTTTCATGTAGGAAAGACTTTCGCATAGTACATTCTGTATCCCATCTTGATATATGTGTTTGTACAGGCAGGAGAAAGGATGATGATGGATGTGTGTACACACTGTGAGTGTAACATGGAGGCCGGTGCAGTGAAGAAATACAAACTGTCCTGCAGACAAATCAGCTGTCCCTCTTGCCCCATGGTAACCATCATCACATCATTATTTTCTATTGTCACCATAATGATTTGTCACCTTCATCATAACAAATTAAGGAATTTAAACATTAATCATTTTCATCAAAGATTCTCTAATCCTTTGACTGCATTCCTTCGTTGCTCATCATTAATGTGTGGCCACATGATCTCTCCATAACTCGCTCTATTCTAAGAGGTAAACACTGAATTATTTATTGCCGCAAAATGCTCCGGCTAAATGTATGTTTTTGTATTTACAGTAATGTCCTCCTGATGTCTTCCTGTATAGCTAACAATGTGAATTAACCGCAACGTTTGCAGGGATACACTCTGCAGAAGGAGGAAGACGCTTGCTGTGGCCGCTGTGTTCCCACTGCCTGTGTCATGCAAAGGCCCGATGGAAACCTCTTCAATCTGCAAGTAGGTGCTCTGCAGAAAAAATGATGCCTTGCTCATCAGCCCTTTCACACACAGAATGCAAACATGCTGCAGTACTCATTAACTGTTTGGTATTATGTAAGGTATGATGTTAACACTACACTAATACCGAGCAATACAAAAAAACAAAAGCAGATAAGACCTGTTAAAATTTGTCTATATTAATATTTCTATATTTTGTTTTCATTTATTAACTTTTAGGGTCTAGAACACAGCTTTAGGATGGAACTATATTTAATGAGCATGTGTGTCATCTTCCTTCCAGGTAAACACCACTAGCGAGGACGGTTGCAACTCGTATACCTGTGGTGTAAACAGTAAAGGAGGTCTTGTCCTGCAGACCAAAGTGACAACCTGCCCTCCTTTTAACCGCCAAGCCTGCCTGGATCAGGGGGTACGACCTCCAGCCATCTCACAGTATTTCATGAGCTACACTTTTCTATCTGCCACAAATTTGCATTACTGTTTTTCCCTCTTCATGTGTTTATTTTCAGGGGAAAGTGAGCCAGATTGGAACCACCTGCTGTGAAGCGTGTAAGTAGAGCTGTCTGCTTTGCAAGGCTGGTATACTTTCTTTTAAAAAATGCAGCCATTTTGATGTTAATGTGCATGTGTGAAGGTACTGAGCCAGAGTGTCGAAGGACAGCGGGAACACTTGACTACATTAAAGTGGATGACTGCCAATCAGAGCACCAGATAGAACTGCACTACTGTGAGGTAAGAGTCCAAACACACATGCACACACTTTTAAAGAACGATTAATGCTTTTTCCACCTGGGATTAGCCTACAAAGTTCAGTGAAATCATAACACTGTCCTGCCCCGTCCCACCCTCTCTGTCCCTCCCTGTGATGCTCTGCATCCTTCCATCTGTCTGTCTGTCTGTCTGTCTGTCTGTCTGTCTGTCTGTCTGTCTGTCTGTGTCTCAGGGAAAATGTCGCAGTAAGTCCATGTACTCCCTGCAGAGGGCTGCTGTGGAGCAGGAGTGTGTGTGCTGCGCTGCCGTGGAGACAGAGCCTCTCAGTGTTCCTGTCTTGTGTGCAAATGGCACTCACAGCCACCACACTGTCCAGTCTGTCACTGCATGTGACTGTCTATCCAAACACTGCACTTAGAGAAAGCAAGAGAGAAAAAGAGTTTATAAATGTAGATGCTTTGTGTATATCCAAGTACCCATAAAAACATAGCTACATAAATAATAATAAAACAAAGTTGCCAGTTTCTGTAAGCATCACCCTTTGTGTTTTGTTATAATTTGGATATTTCTAGTAAAATGTGTTTGTAGAAATTGATGTTTGTTATTTAGGTGTATAAAAGTATAACGGTTCCTTCTGGTGAAAATCGAGTTTTGCTGACTTTATTAACATTTCTATATGCTTTATTTTATATGCTAGAAGGCATATCATGAGTGAAATTTGAAATCAGTGCCATGGCTGAGCATTTCCACCTTGAAACTGCAATACACCAATGATGGTCTCAAAAATACAGATTCAGACTTCTAAAGTTTCATATATAACAAACATAAAGAACCAGTTCTGTCAGCTGGCAGGGTGGGGCTTTTTCTATCATTATTGTTCCTCAGAATATGTTCAGCTGAATTACTCCAATATTTTACAACTTCCCATCGTGTAGTCTAAAGTAGTTATACAGTGTAGAGACTCAAGCCAACTGAGTGGCAGAGGTGTGGGTGGAGACAGAGCAGGGACCTTTTAGGCCAATATATTCTTAAGGATGCAGCAGCTTAGAGTCGCATCTAAGCCATTTTAAGGCAGGAAGGGATTTTCATGGAAAAAAAAAGTCTAAATGTGGAACTTTGATTCACAGAGGTGAGTTTTTAGGGATTTTACCAATGACCTGAATAAAAAGCTATTTTCTGATATTCTATATCAGAATTACTATTAATATATTCTGTTTAATTAGGTTTCTGAGATTACCTGTGAATTTTAAACAAGTTTAAAAATGAATCCTTATTGCATTTTATTCCAACAAAAATTCTAAAATATCAATGGTGGAATATATATTACATTCAGTTTTTAAGTTCAACTATTATATCTGACTATTCCATTCTACTATACTTCCAATCCACCATGTTTCGGAGGGAAACGCACTCTCTATAAAAAAGTGTTCACTCGGATGTTTTCCCCATTTATTGCTTCTCAACTCTGAATCATGGTAAATTTATTCTGACTTTACTGACAAGACTTTACCTAAAAAGATTCTTTCATATCAAAGCGAAAGCAGATTTCTACAAAATAATGTCTATTAAACAAAAAAAAATGTAAAACACGTGTCGCCATAAGTATTCACCTTCTTTTAAAGGCCTAGAAGTCACACAAATAGTTAAATGGAGATCATCTGAGCACAGTGAATGTGTTTCAAGTTATTATAGTATAAAGACACCTGTATCTGGAAGGTCCACGTCATCACAAACACATCACCCCAACTGTGAAGCATGGTGGTGGCAGCATCATGATGTAGGGATGATTCTCAGTAGCAGGCCCTGGAAGGCTTGTAAAGGCCTGTTAGAGGAGATAGATTTGTTTTCCAGCAAAAAAAAATACCTGAACATGCAGTCAAAGCTGCACAGAAATGGTTTAAAGACAACAAGGTGAACATTCTTGAGTGGATGAAACAGATTCTAGACCTCAATCCAATTGAAAATTTATGGCTGGACTTAAAAAGGGCTCTTCACTCGTGGCGATACCTCTGCAACCTGACAGAGCTTAAGCAGTTTTGCAAAGGCAATTGGGGTAAATTTGTAGTGTCCATATGTAGAAGGCTGTCCACACACTCCAATCACATACTTTACATTTTATATTTTTTAAAGAATTGTCATTACTGTGTAGACATTTGTTTTCACCGTGGCATAAAAGAGCCCCTTTTTGTAAATTCATGTCAAAATGCCCAGATATATTCATCACAATTCAATGCTGAAAAGCAGTAAAAGGTGCAAAGTTCCAAGGTGGGTGAATACTTTTTATAGGCCTTGTATATTTGTTACTCCACTACCTTTAATCACTAGCACAGATAGAAAAAAAATAACCCTACAATATATAGTTCAATGAAATGACCCCACTTTTACCCTTTACACATCAGTGCATCAATGACAATAACATACTGAGTATTAAGACTCACTGGAGACATTTTTCTGCGTTGTGAGCACTTTATTTTTAATACTTAAAGTGCAGTTTGTCGAGAAAATGTACTTTTGTGACACATTCAATGCAAGCTACTCAGAAAAGAACCCGAATGTTCCTCCACCACATTTACAGATTCGCAAATACAAAACTGTTAATTAAAGCTGCAAGCAGCGTTGGACGGGTCCTCGCATCCATGCTGGTCGTCCAGGTGGCGCTGCGACCGAGAGTGTATATTGGCCTATGGATGTGATCACGTCCGCACTCTGATGACACATATAACATTTCAGGCAGATCGGACCATGTCCAGGTTAGTTATAGAGCTTTTCCTTCTATCCAACAGGTGGCGCTATGACTGTGGCTGTATTTCAGCATGTGAACGTCATCAGGGCGGGACTCTGATCATACATGTAAAGTTTGAGGCAGATTAGAGTATGTTTAGGGCAGTTACACAGCAGTTGATGTGTCATGTGGAAGCATCAAAGTTCAGGAGCCTTGCCATGGCCACGCCCTCAGACTTTTGCGGAGCATTTTGATAACTTTTGATCACCCATGTGTGCAGTACATCCTGGCTGAATTTCATATCTGTCGATGTTACCCTGTTTGAGTTGATAGCTTTTCAAAATGTCTAAAAATGACCCAAAATTGAAGGTTGGTGTTAAATTCTAGAAAGAAGAAGATTAAAGAAAGAAAATACATAAAAAAGAAGCAATTAAATAAATGGGAAAAAGTTAAGACAATTAAACTTTTATAAAGTATGGGGGGAAAAAGATGTAAGAAATTAAAGAATTGTATTTAATAAATAAACAGGAAATTTGTAAATAAGTGTTGTAGTCTTTTGCAGTTAATTGGCGTAGTGAGAGACAGCCAGACAATGGGGTAGAAATAAGAATGAGAACAACTAATATAGCACAGGGTTGCGAGCGGGAATCGAACCAGGGCCTCAGCATTGAGGACCAACTACATGCGTCAGTGGCTTAACCCACAGAGCTATATGATCACACATGTTGGCTGTCAGCAAAGGTGTATCAATCCAATAGAAAGTCCAGGGGTAGGGTTCGGGTTACAGAGGAAGGTCCTGACAGTAGCAATGTACCAAAAACATGGATATAAAATTATACATTTTTTCATAATTTAATATTAAGTCACACTAGCCAAAAAATTCTTAGAATAAAGTTGGGGTTTTTCCGTCAGCCGTTGTGGTTGCACTGTACCTTTAGGTTATCTAGATCTACAACGGCTGAAGGAAAAACCACGGATTAATTTCTCAGAATATTCGGCTGCTTAGTATTAACATTAAAAATATTTATGTGTAATATTAATTACCCTATTTTTTTCATTACAACTGTAAGGACCTTCCTCTCCAACCCTAACCCTACCCCTAGACTTTCTATTGGATTAATACACGTTTTCAAGACCAGAACATGTGTGGTCATGTAGCTCTACGGGTTACGCCTGTGATGTTCAGGACTCATTCTTGTATTTTACACTCTCTGATGTTTTCTTTTCTTCATGTCTAGTGTGTGAATCATTTCTGGTTTGTCTCTTCAGTGTCTCATGTGGCCCTGCAGCTTCTCCTCCTCCACCTCCTCCTGAAGCCTTCATCTTCTTCATCATCAGCTGCTCAGTGACTCTGTTGGACGTCTCACCGTGTGGCAGCAGCTCAGGTCAGTGGTGAAGATCCTCTTTATCAGCTCCACACCCACAGACGTAGTGAACGCAGCGTCTGTTGTTGTGCTAATAAGAAGCTGCATCTGAGCAGCAGCAGCTCTTTTCACTCCAGCCTCAGTCACACATGGAGTCAGAGCAACACTCTGTCAGAGCTGATTCCTCAATGTTAGATCTGATTAATCTCTCTCTAGTAACAGGTTATGTACCACAGGCTTTTAAGGTTGCTGTAATCAAACCTTTACTTAAAAAGCCCACTCTAGATCCAGATGTTTTAGCCAACTATAGACCAGTTTCCAACCTCCCATTTCTCTCCAAAATTCTGGAAAGAACAGTTGCAAATCAATTATGTGAACATTTACAAAGGAATAGCTTGTTTGAAGAGTTTCAGTCAGGCTTCAGAGTGCATCATAGCACAGAAACAGCTCTGGTGAAAGTTACTAATGACCTTCTCATAGCGTCAGATAATGGACTGGTCTCTATACTTATTTTATTGGACCTTAGTGCAGCATTCGATACAATCGACCACAAACTTTTATTACAGCGACTAGAACATTCTATTGGCATTAAAGGGACAGCACTGGACTGGTTTAAATCCTACTTATCAGACAGGTTCCAGTTTGTGCATGTCAACAATGACTCTTCTGAGCATACTAGGGTTAATCATGGAGTTCCTCAGGGTTCTGTCTTAGGACCAATACTGTTCACATTATACATGCTTCCCTTAGGCAACATTATTAGGAAGCACTGTATTAATTTCCATTGTTATGCTGACGACACTCAATTGTATTTATCTATGAAGCCAAATGAAACTAATCAGCTAGCTAGACTGCAAGATTGTCTTAAGGACATAAAGACCTGGATGACCTATAATTTCTTACTACTAAATTCAGACAAGACTGAAGTCATTGTATTTGGCCCCAAACATCTTAGAGAATTGCTTTCAAAGCATATAGCTACTCTGGATGGCATTACATTGGCCTCCAGTACTACTGTGAGGAACCTCGGTGTTATCTTTGACCAGGACATGTCCTTTAACTCGCACATAAAACAAATCTGTAGGACTTCCTTTTTCCACCTGAGAAATATTGTGAAAATCAGGAACATCCTGTCTCAGAGTGATGCAGAAAAACTAGTCCATGCATTTGTTACTTCTAGGCTTGACTACTGTAATTCCTTATTATCAGGTTGTCCCAAAAGCTCTCTGAAACATCTACAGCTGATCCAAAATGCTGCAGCCAGAGTACTGACGGGAGTTAGCAAGAGAGATCATATTTCTCCTATATTGGATTCTCTTCATTGGCTTCCTGTTAAATCTAGAATAGAATTCAAAATCCTTCTTCTGACATATAAAGCTCTTAACAACCAATCTCCATCATATCTTAAAGACCTGATAGTACCATATTATCCTAGCAGAACTCTTCGCTCTCAGACTGCAGGCTTACTTGTTGTTCCTAGAATCTCTAAAAGTAGAATGGGAGGCAGAGCCTTCAGTTATCAGGCGCCTCTCCTGTGGAACCAGCTCCCAGTTTGGGTTCGGGAGGCGGACACCCTCTCTATTTTTAAGACCAGGCTTAAAACCTTCCTTTTCGACAAAGCTTATAGTTAGGGCTGACTGGGGGACCCTGACGGGGTATGCTTGTGTTTTCATTTGCACAACTGACTTCCCCTCTTGACGTCCCTTAGTTCTGCCCCTAGTTATGCTGCTATAGGCCTAGACTGCTGGGGAACCTCTCTTGATGCACTGAGCCCTTCTCTAACTACCTATGTATTTACTACATATACCATTATTGCATTACATTCACTCTGTTTCTTTCTGTGTCCTTTCTCCGAGTGTCCCTGGTCCCAGAGCTGGATGCTGGATGCTTCAGATGTGTGGCTGTGTTTTATGGTCCTTGTGTCCCACCCCCCACCTCTCTATCTCTACCCCTCTATCTCTACCTCTACCCCTCTATCTCTACCTTTCTACCTCTTCTGTCCCTCTCAACCCGCCCGGCCAGCAGGCAGATGGTTCCCCCCACATTAGAGCCGGGTTCTGCTCGAGGTTTTTTTCCCTGTTAAAAGGGTGTTTTCCTTGCCACTGTCGCCTTTTGGCTTGCTCTGGGGGTCAGGCATATTGGTTCTGTAAAGCGTCTCGAGACAATTTGACTGTAATTGGCGCTATATAAATAAAATTGAATTGAAAATTGAATTGAACTGAGGGCTCTCAGCAGTTTTCTACCCATTTAAGAACAGGACAAACCGAACAAGCTGTTGTATCGATTTGTCCACGATTTCCTCTCATGTGTCCATTTTAAGGAGTTTGCAGTCAACCAAGGCCGACTCAGAATCACTCCCACCGGGAAGATCTGTGAAGGAAGGTCCACCCGGCTGGTCCAGAAGCTCCGGTCCAGCAGAGCAGCGTCAGGATGGAGACGTAACCGGGTGAGTTAACTAGAGAGGCGACACATTCACATAGAAAATCCAACAATTCCTTCGGTTTTTACAGTTTGTGACTCTGGTAAATGGTGTCATTTTTCAAAGCTGGTGGGTTTTGGGCTTCACAGATTGAACCTAAATGCTTTTCTTAAACAAACTGCTGAGCTGCTGCACAGTGAAATGTTTGAGTGGAGCTCAGGATGAAAGCATCAGAGCTGTTTTACATGTTTTTATGTTCAGCTAATATCATTTCCTCTGGACAATGTTTGTGGTGTTAGAAGTGGACGTTTGTAGGGAGTTTTCAGTTGTAATACTTAAATGCATAAATATTTGCAGTGGTGGTTTCACTGCAAGCATCTACTGATGTCACCAGTGAAGTAAATAAAAACAGCATTTGTTGAACTTTACGCCTCTCAGTGTCTGCAGTTAGTTTAGCTGAATCAATGCAAAGATATTTCTATTTTTCTACATGACAGGAATGTCAGTGAAATCCAAATGCTAAGAATAAACAAGTGATCTGCCTGGTCACAGATCCCACTTTAATCCAAAATAAAGACTTTGCAAGGAAATGAACTTGAAATATGAGCCACCAGTAAAAGTTGTGATCAGACAGAAGGGCCTGTATTTTATCTTTGGAGAAGTTTAACATGTAAGTTTGTGCAGCTGATCAGTGGTGAGGCCTGTGGATGACTGGAGATGTGCGTGGACACTTAGACGAAGCAGCAAATGTGTTGAAAATGAGTTGTCTTCTCAGAGTCTTGAAGATGTTTTGTCAGAGCTAAGAAAGAAGTAAGAGATCCTGCAGGTGATTGTTGAGTGGTGTTGAGGAATTTGAATGTAGAGGAATAGCAAAGAGATTTTGAAGATATTTAAGCCATAAGTTGTATTTTATTTGTTTGCTGTTCTCTCCCATTTGTAGTGAAGAGAAGTGATTTGACATGAAGAATGTGATTTGTGTGGCTTTGAAATTGTGTTAAAATGTAAAAATGAGTGATGAGGAGAAGAGTGTGACTTTTTAGTATTGTGTTTTTTAGCGTGTTCTTTAAAAGTTGTAGGTAGATTATCTTCTTTTTTTGATTTTGTGGATTGTTTTTTTTTCTTTCAGTGTTGATGTCACCGCCTTGATGAATAGAAGAAAAGCCTGTATTTGGGTATGTAGGACTGGTAGTCCAGAGGTAGTGGTGGTGGTTTGGAACCTGGAGAGTGCAGGTTCAATCCCCCACCCTGCTCAAGCTTTTTTTTTTTTACATTTGGGCAAAATCTGCCTTCGTGCCTTCGTGCCTTCGTGCCTTCGTGCCTTCGTGCCTTCGTGCCTTCGTGCCTTCGTGCCTTCGTGCCTTCGTGCCTTCGTGCCTTCGTGCCTTCGTGCCTTCGTGCCTTCGTGCCTTCGTGCCTTCGTGCCTTCGTGCCTTCGTGCCTTCGTGCCTTCGTGCCTTCGTGCCTTCGTGCCTTCGTGCCTTCGTGCCTTCGTGCCTTCGTGCCTTCGTGCCTTCGTGCCTTCGTGCCTTCGTGCCTTCGTGCCTTCGTGCCTTCGTGCCTTCGTGCCTTCGTGCCTTCGTGCCTTCGTGCCTTCGTGCCTTCGTGCCTTCGTGCCTTCGTGCCTTCGTGCCTTCGTGCCTTCGTGCCTTCGTGCCTTCGTGCCTTCGTGCCTTCGTGCCTTCGTGCCTTCGTGCCTTCGTGCCTTCGTGCCTTCGTGCCTTCGTGCCTTCGTGCCTTCGTGCCTTCGTGCCTTCGTGCCTTCGTGCCTTCGTGCCTTGCTTATGGGTAAATCTCCTTGTTTTCCTTTTTGCCAGATCCAGTCCAGTGACACTCCACTCCACTCCACACCACAGACCACAACCTTTCCACTCCACTATCACCCTCCACAAGGTTCCAAGCAGGGATTCGAACCATGACCATCCACATGACAGACACACACCCTCTGTGTGAGCTATCTGTCACACAAGGTCCCTGGTGGAGTTTGTTGGAATGATGGTTGCAAGAGGTTGTCATGCAGCCAAAGTGTAAAAAGAGCCTTGAGCTGGATTCCAACCAAGGACCTCCTGGATGAGAGGCAGATAACTTACCACTGCACTATCCTTCCTACTGGGTGTAGCTGTTAGTTTTCGTAAATGATGGTACACAAAAGTATTAAGGAAGTGAAGATAATAAAGGTACTAAGGTACCGGGGAGGCAAAAAACTTACCTCTACACCACCTGTCCTACAAGATGTTGCTCTAACTTTGCTTAAATGATGCTATCAACCAGTACTGGCGCAACCAAACGACAAATAAAAGGTGTGAGTGGAGATCTGAATCATGTCAGGTTTGTTTCTGAGACTGAATACACCTGATCTCATCTGATCTGCAAAGCTAAGCAGGGTTGGACCTGGTTAGTATTTGGATGGGAGACTACCTGGGAATACCAGGTGCTGTAAGCTTTTTACTTCTCCTCACAACCTGAACAACACACTGCTAGCGACAGCTATCAACTAAAACCTCTTGGTTTCTTTATTATACACTCTATGAGGTGGATAAGCTGCAGCTCATGCTGATTTATTGCTGCTTCTGGTTGGAGCCAAAGAACAAAGGCTTCACCTGTTGGAGCAGCTGATGTCCTGCAGCCTCTTCACCACAGAAAGCCTCTGACAGCTTCAATTCTTTACACTCTGACTGCAAGACACCAATCACATAGGAACATTTACATGTATGGAACAAAGAGCTGAGCTGACACTCAACATATGTTTGAGCATTTATTGATAAAGACATTCAAACATGTCTAGAGATAGAACACCAACGCACGGTGTAAGAAAGGTCAGAACAGACTTCACCTGCTCAGGAAACTGAGGTCCTTCGGGGTGCAGGGAGCAATTCTGAGGACCTTTTATGGTTGTGTGGTGGTATCAGCCATCCTGTATGGACTGGTCTGCTGGAGCAGCAGCATCACGGCTGCAGACAGGAAGAGACTAAAGAAACTGGTTAAGAAAGCAAGCTCTGTCCTGGGCTGGTGGTAGACAGGAGGATGATGACAAAGCTGTTGTCTATCATGGAGGACATCTCCCACCCCCTGCAGGAAACAGGACCATCACCGGCAGCTCCTTCAGGGACAGACTGCTTCACCCACGATGTTGGAAGGAGGTCCTTCCTTCCTGCAGCAGTCAGACTGTGTTCAATCAAGCCTGCTCCCAGTAGTTCAGATCACCCATGAAGTAACTGCAATAAAATGTAAATAAGTCAATATGTGCAATTTCACAGGGGTTTTTTTTTTCAAGCATTTCTATTTCTTCTCTAAGGAGAAAGCATCTATTTATATCTGTGCACTGAGTGCTGCTTTTTTTTTTTTTTAACTTTTTTTCCTATCTGCTACTGCCACACTGAAAATTTCCCCACTGCAGGATCTACCTATCCATCCATCTATCTATGGTCCATCTACCTCCCTACCTATCTATCCATCCATCCATCCATCCATCCATCCATCCATCCATCCATCCATCCATCCATCCATCCATCTCTCTCACAGGTGTGGGGGTTGATTCACCTGTTCTCAATCACCTTGATCCACGAAGGCCCGGTTCTTCATTCTTCCGCTCTCTGCCAGACCACAGACTTTGAAACCAGAACCTTTCTCCTACAATTAGTCTGGTTTCCCCTTTTTGTTTTCACCTTGGTTTAGTTATCCTTTCTGTGTTGGTTTTAGTTTCATTCGTTAAATAAACTCCTTGTAATCTTTGACCTGTGTCTGCAGATGTCCTGTGACACCAATTATCCCATCTGATATTTAGCATGTTTTTAATTATTGGTCCCATTTCTTAAAAAAAAAAAAAAAAAAAAAAAAAGCCCCCTGAAATCTGAGCAGATAAATGAATGTGAAACTACTTTGGGTCTGCTGCAGCTGCCTCCCTCTGATCTTGTTCCTGCCCACAGCACAATCTGATCAGTGAAACACTGAAGGACAACTTCAGCATGTAAAACATAAATAAGCAAAGGCTGCAACTCGTGATTATTTTAATTTTAACTTAACTTTATGTGCTGTTCAAAAACTTTATTTTTTCTGCAAATGTGTAGTGATTCCAAATCTTGGTTATTGATCTCCTTGATTACAAAAAAAATCTGTATCGACCCGCAAAAAAAAACAAACATGTCAGGCACCGTATGATGTTAACTGTTTGCCTGAATGTTTTTGTTTGAAATCCTCAGTAATAACCTTTGACTGGTTGCTCTTAACCCTGTAAAACTCACTGCTGCAAAAATACAACATCACCTTATTTTTTAATTACTATTTTCTATTATATATATCTGAAATAAACCCTAATCTGTGGGTCTGACAGCAGCGTGAGGTCAAAGAAGCTGCCATCAGCTGCTGCACTTCTGTCCGTCCAGCAGATGGAGCCATGGAGCTGCAGTGAAGTGAAGAGCAGCACAAGGCAACCACCACTTCCATCCACTGACGCATTCAATTTGACTGACGCTAATGTTTTATTGACTTCCAACCACTAAACCAATATGATCACTGATGCACTGAGCTGAAGAAGTAATGTTACATTTCAAACATAACTGGGGAAATAACCGAAACTTCTTCCTTAGGAAAGGAGAAAGTATAAGAGTATAAAGGCAGTGCAAGAATAAATAAGAAAAAAACGGTGCAAAAATTGCCCATAGCATTATATACAGATGACTTTATTCTTAAAAAAAAAAAAAAAACAACAAACATGTAGAAGACTATATACAGAGGATCAGGTTTCAGGTATAGATAGATCGACAGATGAATCCTTACTGTGAAAATATTTAAAGACATTGAACATTGTGCAATATAAGGTCAGTCAGCAGCCTCAGTTCATGCACCAAGAAAACTTTTATGCATTTTTTAAAAATAAATTTTCTCCATTTACAAGGCAGGGAGATAACCGAAACTTCTTCCTTAATAGTTCCTGTTTAGTTTGTATGCTGTGGTGTCAGGATTACTACACGTGGAAATGAATATCAAATTAAAATCATTTCCATATCTTGACAAGTTGTTGCGATCAAAAAGTAAACTAAAGCTGCAAGCAGCGTTGGACGGGTCCTCGCATCCTTGCTGGTCGGCGAATCCACGCACATCCACCAGGTGGCGCTGCGACCGAGAGTGCATGTCGGCCTATGGATGCGATGAGGGCTGGACTCTGATCACACGTGCAAAATTTCAGGCAGATTGGAGCATATTCAGGCTACTTCTAGAGCTTTTCCTGTCCATCCACCAGGTGGCGCTGCGACCGAGAGTGTATATTGGCCTATGGATGTGATCAGGGTCAGACTCTGATCACACGTAAAATTTCAGGCAGATCGGACCATGTCCAGGCTAGTTATAGAGCATTTCCTTCCAACCACCAGGTGGCGCTGCGACCGAGAGTTTATGTCGGCCTATGGATGTGATCAGGACTGGACTCTGATCACACCTGTAAAGTTTGAGGCAGATTGGAGCATGTTTAGGGCAGTTACACAGCAGTTGATGTTTCATGGCGAAGCATCAAAATTCACGAGGCCGCCATGGCCACGCCCTCAGACTTAAGGTGAGCATTTTGATAACTTTTGATCACCCATGCCTGGACTACATCCTGGCCGAATTTCAGCTCTCTCGGTGTTACCCTATGTGAGTTTATAGCTTTTGAAAATGTACAAAAATGACCCAAAATCGTCAAAACGTATGACATATAATTCAAAATGGCCGACTTCCTGTTGGGTTTTGGGCATGGGTGTCAATTACATTTTTGTGTGTCTTGACGAGTTACATATGCCTACCAAGTTTCATGATTCTAGCTAAAACGTACTGGCCGTAGTAACTGTTTGAAAATTTCCAGGTGGCGCTATGGAGCCATTTTGCCACACACATGTGCAGTTTCCCTAAAATATCAAATGGGTTGCCGGTCCAGATATGTGTGGTAATTTTGGCGAGCATTTGAGCATTTTTAACCTATCAAAAAGTACTTTGTTTATTACGGCAACGATGCGTTGCCACGGCAACAGTGTTTTATGAATCGTCAAAATCTTCACACTGTGGCATCGTCT